>NC_136948.1:12547187-12974687 GCF_949987615.1 Pollachius pollachius | reverse complement strand
AGCAATGTTTGCCTGCGTTTCTTTTATCGTTTCACAGGAGAGTTCTTTTTCTTTTTACCTCCCACCCCCATCCCCAGTCCGCCTCCCCAATGTCCCCCCAGCCCCCTCCCCGGCCTGCGTGCGCTGCCTGGGACCCCTGTCTGATTATTATGCCATTAAGCTTCTCCTTCTCTCCTCTGAAAGAGCGGCCGGGTCCCTCTCCAATCTAAAAAGGAGTCCGGCTTTTTTTTTTCTTTCCCTGAAATTACCGGGCGACGCGTGCCTGAGGTTCTAATTGGCAGGCCTGTCCCCGGAGACGGCCCCCTCCTCTCCCTCCCGCCTAATGAAAAGCCTCGGCCTTAATTACACTTTCCAAACGCTGATTGTTATTGACAAAACTCCCGTGGCTCGGACAAACGCCGGCAGATTAGCTCCATTACAAGGCGGGCCTTCCAAGAGCAGCGCGAGAGAGGGATTCACAATCGACGAGGCAGAGGGGGAAAAGAGAGAAAGAGAGGGGAAGAATAAGACCGTTTTTTTTTGGAGGGGGGTTTTCATTTATGCACCTTTCTCTTCCTAATTGTTCTGCCGGTTGCTTCACTTGAGACGTCTCTTTCTTCTCTCAATGGCCCATTTGCTGTTCCTTTGTGTGGCCGTCACTGGTTTGAATTTTCCAGTCGGGGGACAAAGGCTCGGTTATGTTTTTCGAGAGGATAAAAACGAGAACGTCCATCTTTTGTAAAGCGGGGGGATTGCGGATGGCAGGATTGGTAAATAGGAGGTTTGGCCATAATGTTTTTGTTTGACTCTGAAGGGTACATAGACTGTCTAACGCTGATAGGGCTGGAAGGTCCAAAGTCAACAACTATCAGCCTTCGTTCAATACTGTTCCTTCCATCGTGGTTTTATGACTATGTATGAGCACTACGTTTTCCACCAGAAAGCCAGAGGACACTATTTCAGAAATTACTTATATTGTTGGATATGAACAAGCATTGTTTGTTTTGACGGTCAATTTTAAAAGTGCAATTATTATTGACTATGATTGATTTGTGATATTTTTTATTGTATTACATATAACGTGTGCTAATTTTACATTTTTCTGAAAACAAATGGAACGGCTTGAAACTGATTGCTGGTTGAAGAAGGATTCCCTGAGTCTATAATATGACTGATTGATCTGGAACAAAGCACACACTTCTGCAGTGGGAGCTGGTTGTGGGGGGTTGTGTGTGTGTGTGTGTGTGGGTGGGTTGGGGGGACCCTCAATGCCCCTCTAATGGAAGATTTGGATGACATCATTTCATGCAGATAGACACTTGCACCTTGTCCCCAAACATAGGGTCTCACACGTCCATACGCACACACAGAAGATTGACACTTTTACACACACACATACATGCACACTAATGAAAGAGTGCTCGCATGCACAGACACACACCCATGCACTTACACACACACATACAAATGTGGGCCCAAGAACAGGCACACACATAAACACACAAGCACACACATACATGCACGAGCCCACACATGCACACAGACTCACACAAACACTTGCCCGCAAACGTGCACATACACACACACACAAAACAGGCAAGCATGAGCATAAAAACACACACACAAACACACACAAAACACGCACCAAACACACACACACACACACCCACACACACACACTCACACACGCACGCACACAGAATGGTGGGGCGGGGGGGGGGAGTGAACAAGACCAGAATATTAAAGGCAAGCACTCAGAGTCCCCCAAAGGCATCTGTGCAAACAGCCCCTCACACTCGACCAAAACTGACCTCTGAGATGATGTCACGGCCACCGCTCCCCCCAGCCCTCGTACCCCGTGCCTGACCCTCGCTCCCGACGGCCCCGGTGTGCTCACCGGCGACGGGCCGTGGCACCCGCGTCCACACCGCGGTGGGGGGGGGCACGCATGATGGGCTGCGACACGCCGTGCCCCCCAGGATAATGAGATACCACCTCCCTCGCTCCACCAACAACATCCAGTGCCGTGCATGTTTAACACTTCAGCACGCACTGCGGAGAGGAGTTATTATCCTGATGGTGTAGTGATGAGGGCTATGCCATACGTTTGTATTTTGTTTTAAATTCAATTTAAACATCGGAACTTGTTTATGATAGTGGAGAAGTCATGCAAAAAAAAAAGTGAGAGATAAATCATTGTCTTTAGTTATTTTTTTAGAAAAAGATAAAAAGGAGTTGCTTTGCGGTTTCTTTTACTGAGAACCTTGCTGATCGCACAGACATGCATGGTGGCTATACTGTGTGGGACTCACGGAGCGGTACAGTGGTGCGGGGGCGGTCTGGTGCAGCATGCTCTAGGTGTTCAGTTTGCGGTAGAACACTGCTCGTAGGAGGGTCTCGGGGGGGGCGCCGGGGCTCGCTAGACGCGGTACAGCGACTCTGAACATGGTGATTCACTCTGAGTGGGTTTCGTTCCGAGTGGAGCTTGTGTGTTTCTTTTGGCGTGCGTGTATGTTTGTGTACCTGTGTGTTTGTGTGCGTTTGTGTGTATGTTTGTGCATGTTTGTGTTGTGTGTGTGTGTGTGTGTGTGTGTGTGTGTGTGCGTGTGTGTGTGTGTGTCCCCGTTTGTCCATGTATGCGTGTGTGTACCTCTTGACGGCAGGGATGTGCTTCCCTGTGTGAAGTGCGTTCAACTCTCAGCGGGCTATGAGAAAAGAGAAAGAAGGCACACATGTGCTCTCTCTCTTTCTCTAGCCACACGGTCACACACACAAACACACACACAACCCAGAGCACCAAAACACACACCTTGTATTGTCCTCTTGAAGAAGGCCTTGCAGGCCTCGCACGACGCCACACCGTAGTGGTAACCCGAGGCGATGTCGCCGCACACCAGGCACAGCCTCTTGGGGATGGAGTTCAGCATGTATTCACACTTGATGGGCGAGTCCTCCATGATGCTGCTGGAGCAGTCGTCGTAACGCTTGCGGCAGCTGCCCGCGCCGCCCAGCCCGACAGGGGTGAACATGGGCGGGGAGTCCAGGCCGTTGGAGTGACTGTTCATGGCGCTGACATAGCCACCGCTGGCGTCCGAGTTGCCGCTGGGGCTGTGGTGGCTGACCGTGTCCACCACTGAGGAGGGGCTGGACGGCTCCGTCTTGATGTAGGACCCACAGCTGGAGGGGAGGTGCCGGTCATCGGCGGCCATCCTATTCAGCAGCCTGGGGAGGGGAGGGAGGGAGAGAGGGAGGGAGGAGGAAGGAAGGGATGGAGGGGAAGGAGGAAGAGAGGGAGGGAGGGGGAGGGAGGGATGAAGGGGAGGGAGGGGGAGAGGGAAAGAGAGGGGGAGAGAGAGAGGGGAGGGAGGGGGGGAGAGAGAGAGAGACACATAGAGACAGAGTGAGAGAGGTAGAAAGAGGGGACAGAAGAAGAAGGAACAGAAGACGAAGAAGAAGAAGAAGTAGAAGAAGAAAGGGGGGGAGAGGGGAGGGAGGGAGGGAGGGAGGGAGGGAGAGTTTAGTCATGCTCCATGAACACAAATAAGAGGACTGAATAATACTATAGACTAATGAATTTCTTGATAATATACAAACACTAAAAACATATATTAAATCGTGTTCCCTGAACAAGAAAAAGCACCATTTAGGACAAAGATGAGAGCCGTGTGGGTCTGCTTTAACTTGTCGTTCTGCTAAGGGAGGGAGGGAGCGGGTTAGAGGCTCTGTTTGTTTTCAGAAGGTTTCACGCCGCCCACATTATGACTCTCTCCGCTGCTGCTGCCTCGTTCTGTCCTCTCTCTGTGTGTCTGTGTGTCTCTCCCCCCGCGATGGTCCCAGTGCCACCAGTCAACCAGGTGGGAGGGCCCTAATCACCTCATTAGCTCCCACAGCACAAGCAGCTGCAAAAGAGCTGCAGCGTCGCACAAAATGCCCACACTAACATACACACGCACACACATACACACAGGCATGCAAGCACACACACACACACACACACACAGGCACGCAAGCACACATAGACACGAGCACGCAAACACACACACAAGCACACACGCATCCATGCATGCACACCCACACACAAGGACGCGCACACACACTTACACACACACAAAAACACAAGCACACACACACACGCATGCATAAACACACACATACACACGCATGCACACACACGCACACAAGCACGCACACACAAACACAAAACAAACACACACACACACACACACACACACACACACACACAAACATGGGCCATCCCAGGGCAGGACAGTGTGGAGAGCAGGGCGGAGCGCGTCTCCTTGAGTCAGCAGTCAGGCAAGAGGAAACATAATGGTGAGCTATTGACTTTTTCACCGTCTATGACGCTATTCTGGAGTACATCTCCTCTGATGTAGAGTCCAATATACGTGGTGGAGGAAGGTACAGCCTGGATTCTGTGGCACAACGGGCCCTCGAAATGCACCACATGACCTCCCAGACCTCCTCTGACCTGCGGCAAACGTTCACCTTGGTTCCACCCAAACCCGTTTTGCTCTAAAATATACAGAGGGACAAAGAAGGCACACTTTATGCTTAGGCAAGCTGACTTTGGTTTATTTGGCCACAAATAGGATGAATTCAGCGACTAGTGGGTGGGGTGGGGGGTGGAGGTTGAGGGGTGGGGAGAGGGCTAACTCAATATATTGGGGAAACGG
This sequence comes from Pollachius pollachius, assembly GCF_949987615.1. Lineage (NCBI taxonomy): Eukaryota > Metazoa > Chordata > Actinopteri > Gadiformes > Gadidae > Pollachius > Pollachius pollachius. Next base: position 12,970,014 of record NC_136948.1, on the reverse strand, counting down.
TGTAGACACTGTGACCTGTAAGGCGAGTACATCACGCAAGCACACGCACATACACACACAAACACACACACACACACACACACACCTCCCATTCCTGCATCAGGTATAGCGTACAGGTCAGGGGTCAGGGGTCCCCGGCACCTGCCTACATTAAGGAAATTGAGCCGTCGCACAGCTTATGCAAATGGCGCCGTCAGGGCTCAGACGCGTGAGTGGCGGGCACGGCGGCTCAGGTCCTTTGCACATTTTGCCCATTAGCATATTGCCAGCTAATGGTTATGTTTACATACTTGACATGTCAGTTTACCGTCAGGTTGTGGGTGACGCGGCAGGTGGTGCTGCAGGGCTGTTTCCACCACCAGCACCGCCACCATCCCGGCCCCCACTGCCACCGCCCATCTATCTTATACTTGACAAGAGACAGGAAGTCAGAGGCCCTGCCGCCACCGCTGCCATATCCTATATCAGCCAGACCGGACAGCCCTACCCTGGCTCTCTCTCGCTCCCGCTCTCACTATCTCGCTCTCTCTCTCGCACTCTCGCCCGCTCTACCTCTCTCTCTCTCTCTCTCTCTCTCTCTCTCTCTCCCTCCCTTTCCCTCTCTCCCTGTCTCTCTACTTCTCCCTCTCTCTCTCCCTCTCTTTCCCTCTCTGTTTCTCTCTCTCTCCATCTACCTCTCTCTCTCCCTCTCTCTCCCTCCCTTTCCCTCTCTCCCTGTCTCTCTACTTCTCCCTCTCTCTCTCCCTCTCTTTCCCTCTCTGTTTCTCTCTCTCTCCATCTACCTCTCTCTCTCCCTCTCTCTCCCTCTACCTCTCTCTCTCTCTCTGACTCTCTGCAACTGATTTAATTGTAAGGCTGGGTGAGGTGGGGTTCAGGCCCAAGGGGTCAGGGGTCAGGGGGTCCACCTTATTTTCTCACACTGTCTTCCGGCCCGTGGAGATGGGGGTCAGTGTGTCAAATTAAATCTCATTCCGGGGTCTCCCTTCCCTGCTGTCATGTATATTCATCGACGCTGGGTGCCCCAACACCACTGGAAATTCACAAAAAGGTTAACTGCTAAAATAAATAATAAAAAAAGAGCCCCCCTTGTTAAATCCGGTGACCTTGTGGAACAGGGCCTTGGGCAAGGCACTTCTGGAATCCTTGTGTTGATATGAAGCCCGCACAATATAAAAATAAGGTTTAAGGTTTCTATATCAACATTATTTTTTTACAGCGTACATTTTGCCAGAAAGCAAGCTTCTCTGTCAAACTTCATCATGTTTTAAAAACAATCTTTGGCCCCAGCGAGTCCAGCTTTTTTTATTTCTTCATAGGGGTTTTGAAGTACTCGATGTCATAAAAAAAAAGGTGTAATTGTGTCCCTCTCTATATACCCTCCAGAGAGACGCCTGTACAGTGAGAAACCGGAAGGGTAAAATCGCTCCGGGCCTTTCTAAAAGCTGCCCATGCCCTGGGTAATGAATTCAGATTGCATTCCCCATCAGCGGACGCAGGGCTCTCTGTTCGTCTGCCTCCCGTTCTCCGTGTCAGACGGATACGTGCACCTGTGAGCGAGGGCACCTGCACTCGGATTATTAAAGGAGATGTATTAAAACGCGGGTGCGCGAGATGACTCCATTTAGCTTTTATTTCACCAATTCAGAGTGAGCTTAACCCGGTCGCAAAGGCCAGCCTCGGGGAGACACTTAGCATAATTGCATAAATGTCTTAACTGTTCCTCCTCCGGCTCTATGTGGTCATTTATAATAAATGTGGCGGCTGGACTGGCCTCAACTCGTTCCGCGATGACATATTATACTACTTCTGTGCTTATGCTTTTTAACAAGCTTGCATGTATTGATTAATGACACAGACGGGACAGTAACCACTTGAACCCGTGGCCTATTAATCAAAATAGGTGGAGGTATTTCTATAAATATTAGTATTCGCGCTTCCCAAATGAAATCTATAAATACGATTGTGGGGGGAAAATGAATTATGAACATTAAACGGTGTGACGGCAGCAATGGTGGGATAAATAATTCAATATGTGGGGCAGGTGCTAATTAGCTGGTGCGCTCCGCAGACAGACATCAGCAGGGGGTGGGGGGGGATGCGACCTGATGCTGTTGAATCTATACCTCTTCCTCAGGGTAAGAGCTTTTCAAATTCTGCTGCCTGGCTGCCCAAAGGAGCAGTGCTCGTCACAGATACAGTATCTCTCTCTCCCTCTCTCCCTCTCTCTCCCTCTCTCTCCATCACTCCACCTTCCTCCTGCTCTGTTCCTCCTCCTTTTGTTCCCTTTGTACCGATCAAAATTCATGCTGAGTGGTGGGTTATAGACCCACAAAAGCACACTGCGCAGTTTGGTTTTACTCTGATTCCATGTGGCCCTCCTAACAGCATTTCACATCCCTAATATTATTCGGCCGGCATTCCCGTGACCGGGATTAGCTGGCCTGATGATCCTGGAACCTTGGCCATCGAACCCGGCCTGCGCCTCCTCGTCTACCTCCCCCTGCGCCTCCTTCTCCGTCAGGAGGAAGGAGGCCACACTCAGACATCATAACGGCAACACAAGGAGCTGATGGATCTAATAGATCTCTCTCTCTATCTCTCTCTCTCTCCCTCTCTCTCACAGAGAGCTAGGGCCCATTCTCACGTTGCCGTTTATAAATGTTTGATTGGCTTTGCAACCTCGTCTATTTCCGATTCATATCTAGCGACAAAAAGTGCAACTGAACTCTAGAAGAGTGTCAGAATTGTTATTTTCCGAATGATTCCCCCCCTCCCTGAAAATCGATTTTATAACATCTCTGTCACCTCATGGTAGTGTCATTGGTTGGGTGCTGCACCACCCTATCACAGCCCCCCGAGAGGGGTTGGGGGAGGGTGGAGGTGTTGGAGGAAATTGGGGGGGTTGTGGACGTGACATCTGAACGCAGGTTGACAGTGATATCAGATGCCCCAGCAGGAACAGATCTGTCTGGAAAGGGCCCCCAGGCGATGGGGCCCGATAAGCCAGCGGCCCCAGAGTCCGCGCGGCCAGGACGAACTCAATTAGCTCCTGACAGACCTCTTCTCACTCGGACCCCCGGACCCCGGCGCACACGGCCTCAGACCCGCCACAGCCCGGGCCCACTGGCAGCTGCCGCGCTGACCTCCACAACAGGGGCAACTGCCACTGATACACACACACACACGCACACACACCCACACACACACAAGCAAACGTAGACCAATGCCCAGACTCAATCGCAGACGGAGAGCGAAGTGGAAGGGAAAAAAAGAAAGGAAAATAAACACATTGTAGAAACGCAGCCACAGAACAGAATAGGTACTGCCATCCCCCCGAGGGTGAGGGAGGGAGGGAGTGGGTGGGGGAGAGTGTGGCGTGAATGATCTCACATGGGAACATGTAAATGAAAATGAAATTCGGAGATGCTGGATGGTTGGGGGGGGGGTGGTTGGTCTTTGTGAAGCTCTGGGGACCGGCGGTTGGGTCGGAGACGGGAGAACATACTGGTTTGAAATATGGAAGCCCAGCGGCGTAGCCGGCCCCCTGTTAATGACCATCAGGGGAATTAGGGGCTAAGAGACCCTTGAGGCGATGCCTATGAGCACAGTGTGCACAGCCCGGCACGTGTGTGTGTGGGTGTGTGGGAGTTTGTGTGTGCATGTCTGTATGTGTGTGTGTGTGTGTGTGTGTGTGTGTGCTTGTGTGCATGTGTCTGTGTCTGTATCTGTGTCAGTGCATGTGTGTGTGTGTGTGTGTGTGCATGCAAGCATTCGTGTTTGTGTGTGCGTGTGTGTGTGTGTGTCATATGCGTGTGTGTGTGTGTGTGTGTGCTCATGCCTGATGTGCCTTGTGTGGGTGAGTTTAATCTCAGAGGGAATATGAAAGATGGGAACACGCGCGATCGGTGGCAACACAAACCCAGCCGCTCTGCAGACAGAGAGCCACGCTACGCTAGTGAGGAGAGGCCTTCAAATTAGAATTCATTAAGTCCTCCTCTGATGGGGGGGGGGGGGGAGGGAAGGGGGAGGGTCCTCTTTATTAACGGATACGCCAGACACTCCAGAGTAGGCTGACAGAGATTTATGACGGGCAGATCTATGCAGGCAAACAAAAGAGAGATGGAATATAGGAGACAGACCGACAAGATGCGAAGAGTAATGGCGGTAATGGTAGAGGGAGAGAGAGAGAACTGACAAAAAACAGAACAGGATGAAAATGAGAGAGAGAGAGAGAGAGAGAGAATGAGGGAGACAGACAAAGAGGAAGTGAGATAGCGCTAAAAAGAGACAGGGAGACAGAGAGCTAGGGAGGGAGAGAGATAGACAGAAAGAGAGAGAGAGAGAGAGAGAGACAGAGAGAGAGAGAGAGAGAGAGAGAGAGAGAGAGAGAGAGAGAGAGAGAGATTGAGATTGAGAGAGAGAGAGAGAGAGGGTTCTGCTTGGCATGATTATGGAGCACAGAGGGGGGGCCGGATCGATCGTTGGTAGTCCGGGCTGTGGTGCCCGGTTACCACTGGGGGGGAGAGGGGGGGTCTACTGCTCGGCGGGCCGTGCAATTAAGCTCCTCAGTCTCCAGCAGGCGGATTATATTTAGCTGCTCCACAGCGATGTCACCGTCGTCTTTTCTGAAACCATGAGCTCACTCCACTACCACAACATGAGCCTGCCGCGCGCCGCGCAGCACCGCAGAATAGCGCCAGCCAATGGGGGCCCATCTCATCTATCGATCGATCCCAGCCTCCACACCCTCCGCCCGCCCGCCTCCCCTCCCCTCTCCCCTCCCTCTTCCTTCCTGCCCCTGAGATGGGTTGGGGGGGGTCGAGGGGGTGAGAGCTGCTGTTTGTCTGAGATGTAAACTGTCTGAGCCGCACTGGGCAGATCCTGTTCTTCTGAGTTTTTGGGGAAGGAGCATCGGACACCACCTCCTCCGTCCCCCCACCACCTCCTCCTCCTTCTCCTCCTCCTCAGTGGGGGCCGGTGACGTGGGGTTACAATGGGCTCCGACGCCGGGAGGGGGTTAGCAGCGTAACCCAGTCCCTGAGTCAGGACTGTGGGAGATTACAGCAGAATCTGAGGGCTTGTCATGCTGCCAGACGGCCCAAAAATAACTTGGGATGCAAGCGGTCGCCTGTGCAAGAGGTCTACCGCAGTGGCTTTTGTTTGTAACAGGGATTGGGTAGACAGGATGAAACATTGTTTTAGTACTGATACTAATTGGAAATGATTTCAGTAAATTTGGTATCATATATTGTGAGTTTTAAATGAAAGTTCTCAGCAGTGATTCAGAAAATAGGGGCTGAGGGTCCCAGCATTAGTGAGCGGAAATCAACCACAGCACATTACTGTGTAACAGACACTCAACTTAGTAACACTCAATAGAGTTCAATAGGAAAGATTCAGGCTAAGATTACATGGTCCGTGGCGTGTGAACGTAAAGCTATTATTACATGCTATTTGAGCATCTCGGCCCATTATCTAAAGGCTCTTCCAGTTGGAGCTCCTTCTCAACAGATGAGCTTCAGTTAATGAAGGGGAGAAACAAACAACTGGCAAATCGCTGCCATCGTAGTCACAACGCAAATGTGAGATTATAATAACAATGGGTGGCATGGGTGTGTTTTGTTTTTGTGTGTATTCACGTGTGTGTGTTTTTGTTTAGTCAGTACATGTGTGTGTGTATGTGTGTGTGTGCGCTTGTCTGTGTCTGTCGGCCTGTCCGTCTGTCTGTCTATGTGTGTGTGCGTGTGTGCATTTGTGTGTGATCACACGCATGTTTGGTGTGTGTGTGTGTCTTTTTCGAGTTTGCATGCGTGAATTTGTGTGTCAATATGTGTGCGCGCGCGTGCGCGTGTGTGTGTGTGCATCAGTGTGCGAGCGTGTGCGTGTGAATTTGTGTGTTTGTGCATCGCAACCAGAGGAAGGTTATGATAAAGAAGGCGGGCTATTTAACGGCGTCTAGTGTAAATCACGGTGTTTCGACACAGTGGCCACGTGCAGCGAGGAGACGGAGCCGTGGAGCCATGCATGAAATGACTTCATTAATCTTCTCCTGATAGACTCTCCTTGTTTAGAGGGAGCCCTACCTGGCCCAAAACAAAGAGCTCATCCTGTCTGCTCCTGAATTAGTCTCTTCATCAGACACCCGGGGAAGTAGATGCGCCCGCACACACACACGCACACACACACGCATGTCATAGGCGTGCACATATATACAAATTCACATAAACAATGTGAACAATTGCGTGACGACACACACACACACTATGCAGAGTGATATCTTGTATTACCGCAAAATGATCAGATCTAATTATTATCCTTATATTTGCCCATACAAATACATGGAATAATCTTTCGACAGTACTAGAACATAACGTAACATAAAAAAGGTCTAAAACCAATGGGTTGTCACATGACAGTCCCGATCATATGAACGTAAACAGAAGCACTGATGGCGTCCACTCCCCTGCGAGTATGACGCTCCGGTGATGAATGAACGAGAGCTGCCTTCCAGTAAAACAATCAGCCCACCGGTCAAGAGGATGAGGCCCGCTCACACCTGATTCCGCAGCCTTTTACAAGCTCATCCCAACCAGCTGCCCCTCATTGCCCATAAACACCGCGGTCATAAAAGAGGCTGGGGCGGCCTAACTGATTTATACGCCTGCGTCCAGGGCCGCGCTATTCAGGAATAATTAAACTTCAGGGATGTTATCCTGAATGGATGCGGGGGGGGTGTAATCTAAACATATATCTCAGCAACTAGCAGTAGTATACGTCTGGGGGCTCAGAAGGAGCTCCAACGGCGGGGCAGGTCCAGCAGGCAGCCGGTCCCAGCGACTCGCAATCACCCCTCAGTGAGTGCAGATCTGCTGGAAAAGGCGGCACGCTTTCTGTTTTATTTATGCACACGCGCTTCGAGTGACCGAGAGTCAAACGTACACATGCTGTCATGTTATATGTAGACACATGGAGCAGACGGGGAGAAGGGGGAGCGCCTAGGATGTCTGTGCACCGCTGACATGTATGTGCAAACGCATGTCACACACACACACCCACACACAGACACATATATACACACACACAGAAACATATACACACACACACACACAGATGCATGCACACACACACACACACATACACACGCACACACACACACACACACACACACACACTAGCACACACGCACGCACATACACACATACACACACAGAGGGGGACCAGCTTACATCATGGTATCACATGAGCAATGTTGTGACACACGACTAACTGGTGGCCTGGAGTAAGCCACCCAACGTGTAAATGGCTTTTCCACATCTGTCACTCCCTCTACACCTGCTCAATACGAGAGCACCGCAGCCCTTCAAAGAAAGAAAACAGACCTGCCTCTCCACCTGGGTACACACCAAGCCCCCCTCATCGGACATCCCAGATAGGCAGAGGTAAGAGGAAAGGTTCTCCCTCAGACAGAGAGAGATGGAGGACGGAATATTTACATTATTTTGCTCCACTCATTTTGCTCCACACGTTTTCCTGAAGATGCTTACAGTCATAACGGCTTTACCCCACAAAGGGCGTCACCTTGCTGTATACACACAAAAAACAGATTCTAACACGCAGTCATCTATTAAATAAAAGGAAATGGAACTGGCATATGTGTTACATCAAGTAAATCTATGTAAGTAATCTTTCCTGTTTTATTGGCTTATAAGGGTCAATTTATTTTGGAGTGGTCCATTTATTTTGTTGATTTAAAATATAAATACTTAAACGTCTTCCATTGCGCAGCCGTTACAACCCACGGATGAAAACAAACTGAGCGTCGGCATTCGTGCCACAGAGCGACAACAGCAGAATGTATCGACAGGGGCCGAGGGGAAACGAGCCACGTCAATAGACATTTCTGGTGGCCGCGGTGGACCGAGGGGCCGCTACACGCAGCCGGGGTCGCTGGCACTCTGCACGCCGCCATGTTAACGGCTTGTTATTGGCCGCATCTCCTTCCCATGGGCCAATCAGATGACGGCAGGACAATGGCAGCCCTCTTGTCTCTTGTAGTGAGACAAGACAGTGACGCCAAACCAGCGCAGTCACATATCAGGACGGGAAAATAAGTGCTTCCACGTGTATCAGTCTCTCAGTACCGGGCCCCTGAGGGCCCCAGTGGTTGTACATTTGAAAAGCACTTTTAAAGAGCTGCCGATGTCGTCCGATCAAAGGCTTTTAATGAGCGAGGAGTGAGAAGGAGAGCCGGGGAACCGCCAGGGTTGCAGGGCAAAGCTGTCGCGGGGAATCAGACGGGCTATTGTGATGGACGGTTTCCATATTGATTTCATAAATAAACAGAGCTAACCATCGATCCTAATGTTATTTTGCATTTCAATTACTGCTCAAAAACATAACCTTCAAACGTCTCGCCGCTCAATAGCAATAGCATTTACTGATAAACGCCCGCGTGCCCCCCTATGCCGGCACGCTCCGTACCGACCCATTATAGCAGACTTTGCATTTTCCCCTCAGTTCCGTCTGGGATGCAACAGAATATGCATCGACTCCTTCTTGTGTTCAATTGAACCGGACATTTTCTATACAGAGGAAAGGACCAAACTGAAATCAGATGTTTTTGTCATCAATGATTCCAAATTATGTACTTTGGCTTTTCAGCTCATGATAGAGGATGATAGAATTATTGTTTCCATCACCCTTCTGCCTCTCCAAGGTGCCTGCATGAGAGTGTATGAACACGTGTGTGTGTGTGTGTGTGTGTGTGTGTGTGTGTGTATGTATATGAGCGTCTTGTGTGTATGTGTGTGTGAGCATATGCGTGTGTGTGTCTGTGTGTGCACATGCACAGGTGAGTCTGAGCATGCATGCATCATGTGTGCATGTGTGTGTGTGTGTGTGGGTGCTTGCGCATGTGTGTAGATGAAGTTGGGGGGGGGGTTCATGGTTGGTGTTGGAGCAACAGGGAGAATCGCTGACGCAGCGTGTCAGCGATAGCACTCTGCTGCCACAAGGGCACGGAGGGGGAGCGGCGGAGGCCAGCATTATCCTTCTAGACTAATGGACCTGGTTATTTTTAAACAGATTCCCACCCTGCGGCGGAGGTGTCCAAGGTTACCGTGGACGGCGGTACTGGGGCGGGGCGCATTGGTTCGGGGGGGGGGGCGGGGGTTGTACCTGTGTGTGCGGTGACAGGGGTTTTACCGCCACGGGGACGACGGCTTGAAGCGGTGGAAACCACACGCGGTAAAGATAAACATCCCGGGACCGGCTGGGACACCCTAATCCCCCCTCTCTGAGTCACCGTGCGGGGCTAAATAACCCCACCCACATCATCAGCACCCCGGGGCGTGTGTGTGGGGAATGGTCTGAGCGCGGGGCAGCGTAGACGCTCTGCGTTGGCCTCGTTTTGGGCGAGCGCCCTACATGGCGCCCGTCACGTTACGCCGGCCTTTTAAAAATATAGATCTAACACGTGCATATGGACCCGGGGATAAGGGAATTTAAATATTCTCTCAATAGAACTAGGGCTGCATAGGTCTGACGGCACTGTGAAGGTGAATTCCTGCATACCCGGTAATTACCAGGGGAATAACGGGAGACAGGAGCAGAGTGTGGGTGGGCGCTGTATGTATGGCGAGGGGGGAACAAAGAGGTTTGAAGAGTTTTAAAAATGACTAAACGCTCTAAAAACCTCAGATGAGGGAGCGATAGAGCTGGGAAACTGCTCCTTTAGTCGTCTAAACTCCCACTGCATTCACCCCCATGACCGGAGACAGCACACCCTACCCCCTCCCCCACAGTCCAGGCTGACTGACATACTTACAGTGACAGAGAGACAGAGAGAGAGACAGAGAGAGAGACAGAGAGAAAGAGAGAGAGAGAAAAACAAATGATTCCTCATATGCAGGGCTTACCAGAAATGAGAGGGCTCCAATGTAGCCAGTGGATTGAGAAATCGCCCTAATGAATTGGACAACGAGGCCCTGTTGATACAAGGAGACGCATTTAGAATTTGGGCGACACATTGAATTAAAAAAAATAAGTAAAAAAAAAAAATAAGAAAATAATAAACAGGGTTATTCTTGTGGTTATTAAGAGGCTCAGTGGGCCTGGCACCTCCTAGGCCCGGTGTTGGCTCTAGGAGGATACTGGTCAGCGGCGCTGGGCTCTACACCACTCCAGTCCATGGGGCTCCTGGCTCTAGGCAGAGTGGCCGTGGTCGGCAAGCAACCTCTTCTGGTAATGTATTCTGAAACCAAATTACCGTAAGCTGATCCCATCTGGATAGTGTCTGTGCGGGGCTTCGGTGGTCGCCCACCGTTGCCTCTACATAGCCCCGGCGATAGCATCTCCATGAAGACAGCTAAAAATCGGATTAACCCAATAACACTGAAACACTTGGTCAAAGAGCAAAGAGCTTTTAACTTGAGATACACTAATGCAATCCCCTCTCCCTTGTTTTCTCAAACCTAATAAGAGGTTCGGGGGGGAGAGGAGGGGACGGCCGTTTACGGAGCAGGACCCCGTGAGCAGCGTGCAACGAAGTCAAATAAATTGAAATTCAATTCATCATTGTGTGCTAACTTCTGCCGCTCTAAAAGAAGGGAGAACCACCCTGAGAGCAGATTGTGTTGTGGCGGGTACGGCCGGGCCGGAGCACGAGGAAAGCTGGAGAACGTGTTGATAGAGTGAAGAGGAGACGTCGTGCCACAGGGCAAACGGCCGCGGCTCACACCAGACCTCAACCGCCCCTTTCTGGTTCATTCCTGAGACGCGACGGAGCGACCGGCAAGGTCTGGGCACCTGAGCGGTCTACCTGCAGTCACGATGACGCCTGACACTACAGCACACCTTAAAACACACAAAAAAGCTGAAAAAACAAGTGTGTTGGTGTACGGCACGAGGCGTTAAAATAACCACACATACGTGCCGTGAGGAATCTGATCTCAGAGCGCCTGCTTCACTGATAGCACAGAGCAAGAAATTAACCTTCACGCACTTATTTTCGCAAGATAACACCAGCCGAGCCCTGTATTATATTGCCCCATCCGTCCACAACTAAAAAGAGACAAACTCTCATTCCCTGGCAGTAGCAGTGTGCAGTGTGCGCCCCCTGCCCCTTCCCCCCCCCCCCCCCTAGATTGACCCCCCCGGGGGTCAATCTATACAGTGTACACACGACGGTGAATCTACAACAAGGGCCACCGTTGCTAATTACATGGAGCACATACGTCCTGTGTAATCCTCTCAGCCAGGCCCCGCGCCTCCACTCAGCCCACTGTAAGGGGCTGGACATGCCGCCATACAAATACCAAGAGGAGAGCTACGGGGGAACCGGACAAAACAGCCCACAGCAGACCCACACACACACACATGGATACGCACATGCACACACACATGCATAGCTTCCTTAATAAGTGTCATGCAGGCAAACACACGCACGCACGCACGCACGCACGCACGCACGCACGCACGCACGCACACACACACACACACACACACACACACACACACACACACACACACACACACACACACACACACACACACACACACACACACACACACACACACACACACACACACACACACACACACACACACACACGTTAGCGGATTGGCCTGCATGTAACTGATCTTTTTTTCTTTTGTAAATGATTTGAATTTGTCGAGTTAAAAATTATTTGATGGGAATATTGTTTGTTATGATACATTGTGAAAAAATATGAACACTCTAAGATTATTTCATGCATGGTTAATAAAATAAAATACACCTTGAATGTGTATGCATTCATGGCAAAATATATAAAAAATAATTTATTCCCCGGGTATAAATGTACACATTAATAACCCCACAGTTTTCAACTATTAAATACACAAGAAGTAATAATATTTGTATTTTGCCATAGTCCTCAAAATATTTTTTAGGACATTATGTCTACACCTTATCAATTGTAGTGTGATATATTCTGAAGTTTAAACACATAAGTACTTAAATTAAAATAATAACAGGTCAATAAAACGTATCTCTCTGTACACACACACAAAATAAATAATAACTAAATAATTCAATAAATAAGGAATTAAACAAGTCTTCAAGCTCCTTTTTCTATCATACAATATGAGGAAACCACAAAGCTTCCTAACTTAAGCTATCTGACTACACCCATGCACCTATAAAAACCTTGATTATGACCCCATGGTTTTAACATTAAATGTAAATGTTAATAAATTCTAATGCATTCATCTTTTAGAATTCCCTATTTGAAAGTGGATGGCTCACAGCTGCTGGTGTGATTTGTACTGAGTTGTATCTCAGGAAGGGACTATCTTTCTTATCAGTCTTCATGGAAGAGAAAGTGAGATTACTGAATAAAGCTCTAAGGAGTTCATCCTCTCAAACTATTATCGTGTTTTTTAACTGTGATTGCATTGCCTGCAGAATAATTCTTAAACTTTATAAAAACCCACCGTAAAGAAACCAGCCCTACAAATGACTGTAAACTCATCTTATATTGACCAATTTAAACTTAATTTCCATTGCAGTGTAGAAATCTAACAGAGGTAGAAAATAAAAAGCCACAAAGGATGAAATTAAATACAAATATATCTCTTCATTTGCTTGTTTAATTGTGTTTTCTTAGAATATATCCAAAGTATTTCGTGATTCATCCTTTGTTAAATGTGTCTACTCAAAAAGCAAAACATATCAAAATCAAATTGTGAATTTTCTAATTTAAATGGCAGAGCAGCTAAAGTCAAGGATAATATTTCAAATAAATATATCACAATTAAACCACAAAAATGAAATCCAAATAAACAATTGATAAATTGTTTCAACAAACCTCTACCCTATATCAAAGAGTGGAAGATGCATTTATTTGCCATGTTTTACATGGTGCCAAAATTGAACTGGGCATTCACTTTGTATTTCTCTTGTAAAAGAAAACATAGATTACACCTAATTGAATTTATGTTGCATCAAATGAGAGGTTGGGGGTAAATTTAGCAGATTATAATCTCCACCACCAGCCTTTCTCAGAACCCAGGAGCTGATTGAGGCTGTGGTGTGTTTTGCGGGCCGCTGGTTACAACGTAAACCTCCAGTCCACTGAGGTCACAGCGTCTGCATTGTTGGTGTTTTACTCTGCACTAATATTCCACGGGGCAATTCCTCCTCCCCAATTCAGCAGATTCACCTCATCTCTTTAACATCGGTATTTTGCTCTGAACCGGCCCGTCCGTGAACAAAGCCATCACAAAAGAGAACTCCTAACCCAAGCCGACAGCCATTCCAGATTCTTTAGTAAAATTGACACACATCTCAGCCCAAGCCGGTGTAATCAATTGGCCATGCTCACGGGATAAAAATGGATGAAGACCGCAATGAATAATGTGGCTTCAGAACACATTTCCCTCTCCTAAATACACAGGAATACATACCTCACTCGCACTCCCTCAGTCACACACACACACGCACACACACACACACACACACACACACACACACACACACACAGATACACACAGACACACACGCTCTCTCTCTTTCTGTCTCTTCCCTCTCTCCCTCTCTGATATGAAGGTGCACCTGCCCTGTTGCTTAACAGTCAAACTTTTCATCATTAAATGTAAAAAGAAGACCAGGGGAAAGCGACCCGACAGTCTGACAGTACGAAATCAAACAGAGAAAGTGGATGTCAAGCATAGGCAGAGCAAAACAAGTACCAGGGAACCACTAAAAAGTTTAGCTGAGTCGATTATCAAGAAAGGAATTAAACAAGTCTTTAAAAGGCAAAAAATACAGAGTGAAGAAGAGAGGTGAGAAAAGAAAGAGAGTAAGAGATACAGAAAAAGGAGAAAGAAGGTGAGGAAGAAGGACAGAAAGAAAGAAAGAGAGAATGAAAGAAAGAAAGAAAGAAAGAAAGAGAGAAGAAGAAGTCAAAGTAAACGGGGCAGCGAGAGATGATAGTGGCACCTACTGGTTGTGATAGCTGAGGGGGTCTGGAAGACAAAGTTCTGAAATGTCCATCAGTCCAGTTTTAGCATTCCAGGAATGAGAGGAAGTGGAAAGAGGAAACAATCGACAGCGGCTTCTTCCCCCGACTGACGGCGCGGCGGCCCGAGACGCGGCGCTATGGAGCGAGCCCTCCAGCACGCCGGTGCCCAGCCTGCGCAGGTATGTCTCTCACCGGACCCGGGTGTCGCGCGGGCATGTGTGTGTCCGTGGGCGCGCGTTGTGAGCGTGTGCTGGGAATAAGTGTGTGTGTGTGGTTGAGAGTGTGTGAGTGTGTGTGTGTGTATATATATATATGTATCTATACATATATACGTGCGCTGCTAGAGAGATAGAATTGGCATCTGAGCGTATGTGAGTGTGTGCATGTCAGTGAATGTGTATATGAGCAAGAGGGAGCGGGCAAGAGAGATAGAGAGAGAGAGAGGGAGGGAGGAGAGCGGTGGTGGGGGGGACGGGTTGGGGGCGGAGTGAGGTTGGGGTGTAGAGAGGTAAAGGGGAGGGGGGAGAGAGCAAGCGAGAGAGAGGGAGAGGGAGGGAGGGAGAGAGAAAGAGAGAGAGAGAGCAGCCTAGGCAGCAGTGGATGAGCGCTAAGATGGAGAGAGCCGGCGAGAGCGAGCGAGAGGAATGAGTCTTTCCCTGGTCAGGATGGGGCTCTTTAAGACTCAAGGGCTTGATGAATATGGAACAGCTGCCGTTGGCTGGCTCCGAGGGGCAGGACTTAAAGCGACGGGGGGGGGGGGGGGATCCAAGCTCTCGTTGGCTCAATCGCTGCGCTCCTCTACACAGTGCAGTACAATAGGCTCACACACGCTCACACACACACATGCGCTCACACACACTCACGCTCAGACACACACACACAATACACCGTTCACCCCATGGACGGCGGACTCAGACGAGGTATTTAGGAAATAGGGGCTGCATTGACAAAAGTTTCTGCCACTTGAGTAAATACCGACTGCAGACGGACAGACGGAGAGACAGGCAAAAATGAAAAATAGACCAGTTACAATAGAAAGTGTGTGTGCATCTGAAGTGTAATTCTATCTTTTGGTCTAATTCAATTCTGATACAAAGTTGTGGAGAAATGCTTTAGATGCGTGATTCAAGGAAGGAGAATCCATTTCCTCTACATTGTTCTGTCTATTAAAAAACATTTCCCGAGTTTTCCTCAGTGACATTCTACAAACATACAAAGCCGGTAAATTCAAAGCAACCATATTGCTGTTTTTTGCACCGATTTTAAAAAACCTTTCAATGTCATGAAAACATTAAACTTCTCAATTGATTATAGTCGGTAAAAAATACTGACACTCATTCTTTTGTCTGTGTGAGCACAAATGATTGACACTGTCCAGCGTAAATTCAACACAAGGCACAAGCACACGCACGCACATACACACACACAGACACATACGGAAAACGGAAGATCTGCATCTGAAGCACTTTTAAGTACTTTCACTGAGGCGATGGCTGTGAAGCCCGGGTAGAGACGTTAAGCCGGCCCCATTGAGCTGTGCCTGTTACCCTGCCCGTGTTGCATGCAAAGGCACCATTGTCAACCTTTCACCGCCTGTGTGAGAGACGATCTCAAGCCATAACTCAACGTCTGCTAG
Source organism: Pollachius pollachius (assembly GCF_949987615.1). NCBI lineage: Eukaryota > Metazoa > Chordata > Actinopteri > Gadiformes > Gadidae > Pollachius > Pollachius pollachius. The sequence goes on along the minus strand of NC_136948.1, from coordinate 12,954,375 downwards.
ACCATCATCTTCTGAAGCGGCATTTTAAAACCCACGTCTAACCCCCCCTCCCTTCCCCCCCACCCACCCACCACCACGCTTTAAACAACCCGCGTGGGGGGGTGGGGGGGGTTCAGTGTTGATCAGCCTCCAGAAGAATGCAGAGAATGCAGATACCGTTTCACAGGACGCAGAGGGGTCTCTGTCCTGCTCTATGTTACTGTATCTCTATACTAAGAACGGAGCTTACCATGGCATCTCATTGGTGGGGGGGTTGACAGGGAGGGGAGGGGGGGGGATCCGAAATAATGACAGAAGGTCGAAGTAGACGAAAACAACAACAAAGCAAAAAACACGAGGAGATGACCCCCTCCGCCAGGAGTCGCACGGACCTGCTGAAAAAGGGACAAGGAGAACAAGACAGCCCTCACTCCCAGTTCAGCTGCGGAGAACTGACTGACCAGGGCTGAGCCGGGACCGGGGAGGAGTGGTGTGTGTGTGTGCGTGTGTGTGTGTGTGTGTGTGTGTGTGTGTGATGCGTGCCTCTGTGTGTGAGTGTGTCTTTGTGTGTGTGTGCATGTGTGTGTTTGTGTGCTTGCGTGTGTGCCTTCCCAGTGTATTTCTCTCTGTTGCGGTGACCACAGCCCTAGTGTAGGCAGCGGGGCAGCAGGAATGCCCTCCTTGCTGCTGTATGGTAATGGCCACATACCCCTGGAGAGGAATCCCGTTGCATCCAGGGGCTCACGTTTCCCTAATCAATGAGAAAACATCACGCGATCCCTATTGATCTCCTCAAGCCCCTATTGATGGATCGGGAACAGTGCCCTCTTTTCATTTTTTTAGGTTACGCCCAGATTAAAAAACATCTGGGATCTTCTCACGACACGAACGGCTTCATGGCTGAATCAAATGGAGACGGATTCAAAATCAATCGGTTGCTTTCGATCAGAAAATGCAATCAGAAATTACACCTCAGAGAAAAGCAGTCAAAGTGTGTGTGTGTTTGTTAAGAAGGAAACTGAACTTCTGAAAACCTCCTCCTCTAGAATTACTCCTGCAACATTGCACGCGCATTATCTCATAAATTACTGCATTTTAGAGTATCAAAGAGACTATCAACCTCTTTTGAAACAGTATCATTTACCCATGGAAAGATTGTTTTTCCATATGATTAAGTCTATCTGATACGTGAGACGAGCCATCGCTTCAGAAAACAAAAAAATACCCAGCAAGGGTTTTAGTTTTTTAAGAAATGGATATCAACACAAACAGAACTTATGGAAGGCCTAATTGAAAACCTCTTCAAACTCTCCTGGCCGTATTCGGACGCACTTCATTCTCAACATCCGACTGATCCCTTTTAATAATTGATGTCGATAAGCAGCTCCTTGTGATTCCCAGCTCCATACTCCCCCCCCCCCCCCCCCCCCACCCCCTGCTCTGCCCTCTCTCCATGTCTCCGACTGACAGGGTGCAGACTGCTAGCATCCACTCTGAGCTATGAAGAGTCTGCCGCTGCTGCCGCTATCGTCCGTGCTTATCTGCTCTGTTATGAAAAACTCTGCTTGTGACAGCTGATTTGACAGTGAGAAATCTGATACAAATAAAGAATAGACTTGCTCTGGGCAAACACTCGATCACTCTTGGCAGGGTAAAGTTAGTTTTACAACCAATATTGATTGATGCGTGTATAGTACACTTACGATGAGACAAAGGGGGCAAGTGAGGAGGACAATGTTTAAAGAGTTAAATGTGTATGCGTGCACACACTTGACACACGCCTGAGCATGTGCAAACCTGACGTCGACAGACATAAGTGTGTGTGTGAGAGAGAGAGAGAGAGAGAGAGAGAGAGAGAGAGAGAGAGAGACATAAGGAATACTCAATGCCATCTAAAAAAGAACATGTTGATTTGAATACACATCAATAATTATTTAATACAGTTCCAAAGATTATTGTTGCAAAAACAACGTATGAAACTGTCCATAGAATGCATATTATTTTGAATGGGTTCGTTGAGTACTATTTGCGCTGAATTTACCGATGACGATTGTAGCCTACGTCTAAATAAAACCACGCGGTTGAACGCATACATGTCACTCTTCTCTTTTTAGATCCTTTATTTGTCGCAAACCAAAAGTGAACATTACGGGAGCAGGTTGGAGAGATTAAATGATGTGTAAAGAAAAATCACCGAGCTGTTGATTCACTTGGCTAAAGTCTGTATGTTCTGAGAATGGAGGACTCACTCCAACTTAGGACAAATATATCCTACACTGACCGTCCGATTTTGTTAATTTTATGAAATACATTTAATTTAAATCGAAGAATAACGCTTTGTTTTTCACGCAATTTACAATGATAAAACCGAGTTGTTAATTTCACCATAATTCATTCACTTTTCTTTGAGTTATCCACCTCGTCGCATTTTACGCGACCTTTTATTTGAAGACAAATAATTCGGCCTAATTAAGTAGAGTTTAAGTGATTCAAAGCAAACTTTAATTCACGATATTATTTTTGGTGCAACTAAAATATCATGCTGTCGCTGAAATAAATGAAGGGCAGAAATACAGCAGACAGAACAGTGTGTGACGGAAGCGTGAGGATGAGAGTGATGGTTCTACCTGACTGGGACGGCTCATATCAAATCCCTCAGGGGCTCCAGCGGAGGAGCGGAGTCTTCAGGCTGTTGGAGCACTGTGGGCTGTGTGTGTGTGTGTGTGTGTGTGTGTGTGTGTGTGTGTGTGTGTGTGTGTGTGTGTGTGTGTGTGTGTGTGTGTGTGTGTGTTGTTGGGCACTGTGGACCTGGGCTCGGTGTGTGTGTGTGTGTGTGTGTGTGTGTGTGCGCGCGCGGGTGTGCATGCGCGCACACGTGTATGAGTGTGTGTGTTTGCGCGCACACTGACGTGCGTCAGGCAGCTCAGTTATCAGCTCCTCCTCCGCGGCGCGCCATCGCTCCATCCACCACAGAGGCTGCTGTCGCTACAGCACTTCAACTCAGCACTGACCTTTTATTAGCGCCAAGGAGTCGCCCTGATTCATTTAGATAGCCTAAACTCAATAACCTTAATTCTGTCTTTTTTCTTTTGCTAGTTTGCTGATTTGGTTTGCGAAAAACCATGCGTAAAACAAAAAGAGCTGTGAGATTTGCCAAGCAAAACCAAATCTCAAGCGAGGCTCTCCATGCAGTGGCGGAAAACAAAGTGGTTTGGATTCCAGTGTTGATGAATAAATGAGCAGACATAGTAACGTCGCGTCTGACGCAGAGATCGCAGTTGAGTGCGATCTAGGCTATCCAATATCTTAACAGGTGAAGTGTGACAGATTATTGGCAAGTGGGGGACGCTGTGATTGACGGTTTCATTCTGTGTAACACATTTCAGGTCAATGTCTATTTAAACCGTTGTACACGCGTGTCATATGATCATTGTGTCATTTAGAGATTTAAAATAGTTTAAATTCCAGATCTGCAAACATAAAAGCCCAGCCATTTCTAATCCAAATGACGAGTGAGGATCTTAACCAATTCATTAAATGGATACGGTTTAGTTTTTCTCCACTAAAGTGTCCCCCGTTTGACTCTGGTCAAGAGCTCCAAAACAAACCGACAGTCCACCGCTAGAGGGCGCGCTATCTAACAGCAACACCAGGAGGACGTGCGGTTTATTAATTTATTTATCTCCCTCACGCTTTATGAGTGCGATTCATAAACCGTATGAATGACAGTAAGTAGATTTCCAACAATGCAGCAGACAACAGGGACCGTGGACTACATCCGCTCGAGATTTAGAGAAAAAAACGATCAATTACTAGGCTCCTATGGGTAATTATTGTTGTTAACAGATTATTTCATGCTGAGCGATAGCAACGAGTTCCAGACTATTGATGTAATCAGCCCAGCTGAGGAAATGAAAAGAATGATATTGTCAACGTGAAAGTATCATTGATTCTTCGCGAATGCAATTAACTGTAGGCCTACGTGAAAACGGAGCCGAGGCACTGAAACCTCACAGCGAGCTGCGGAGGATCACTTCATTTGTGAAAGATATAAAGAGCAGATTATCCCATCAAAGAGAAAATCTATAAATGTAATGGTGCAGCACTTCAGCACTAAGGAATGACAAGTTCCCTCTATTAGATGTATTAGATGTATGAACTGCTAGTCAGCACACACGGCTGTACAGGGGCTTATCCACTGGGTGAATTTAAAAGTGAATCGCACCCAATTTAATTATTTAAATGCACGGGGATTTTTTTTGTTATAGGGTTGAGCGTGATTGACTTATAAAACTAAAGACCAGGGGAAATAAGATTTGGTTTTGTTTCACTGTTTGCAACTGTAACAGAGTCTTGGTTTATAGACTAAAGGCGTCTTTACAACACGGTGAGCCTTCTAGAACAAATAGCCTTAAACTCCACGTACAGCAGCTGTGGCAGCATCTAGCCACCATTCAGAAGGTCAGGGTCTGAACCACGCAACAAGTGGCCCCTACACATTGATACAAAACCACGTTATAACAGTTATTGTGCACAATACTGTTCCTAAATGTGTTCATAAGCAGAGATTCATAGTGAGTAATTCATAAGGCATTCTCACACATGACTGAGAAAGTTGAAATGATAACTCTGCATTGTTGCATTAACATGTTGCTGCTTGAACTGTTTTGATGCATTACTTGCAGGCATCATACTCAATTCTTGTTAGGATATTGTCCAAAGTTCAAGCATTCAAACCATGAGTTAAAATGAATCAAATCATACTAATCATACAAACAAAAGTCATTAAAAGACACATCATGATTATGACCATTTGGACAACCTTGAGCCAGGACGCCTGCTGTATTTCAACAGTGTAGACTGCTCTGGGGTCAGGTGCTATCTGGATTTGTGGGGAACTTCCACACTACTCTGTATCATTCAGTGTACTGTGTTGTACCACATAGACCCCCAACCCCAATTTGAGCAATCCACTCAAAAGTAATGTAATAAAGAGGGCAAATATAGAATGAAAGGGATGGAATTGACGAGAGAGAGAGAGAGAGAGAGAGAGAGAGAGAGAGGGGGGGGGGGGGGGGTATGGAGAGAGATAAGAGTGAGTAACAGAGAGCAAGAGTAGAGGGAGAGAGTTGGAGAGTAAGAGAGAGCGAGAGTAGAGGGAGAGAGTAAGAGAGTAAGAGAGAGGGAGAGAGAGAGAGAGAGAGAGAGAGAGAGAGAGAGAGAGAGAGCGAGAGAGAGAGAGTTGGATAGAGTGAGAGGGAGATAATACACGAAACACATCAGACACAAATTGCAGAGTGATGTCCGGGGATCAGAGACATCTCCTGTAGTCCCCGTCAGAGGCGTTGCATAATTCAAAGCTAAACATATCCTCCTTTCTGTATCCAGTCCAAACCAGATCAGGGTGGGGTACGGGTGGGACGGGTGGGGCGGGGGTCTCGGCCGGACCCTCCACCTGCTGTCAGCCTCTCTCCAGCCCTCTCCGGCCCAAATTTCATTTGGGAGACGTCTCCCTCTCCCGGTCCGTCTCGTTCACATGCTTTCTGCATTGCTGCCCGCGTCTCTCTCGCAGGAGGCAGTGCGGCATGGCCACACACACTTACTTTCTTAACACATGTGGACAGGGGGGCCTAAGTGGTTTTAGAAATCTTCCAATGGACTTTGGAGTAGTTGCCCTGTTCTGGGTGACAACAGTCTCTCTCTCTCTCTCTCTCTCTCTCTCTCTCTCTCTCTCCCCCACCCCCCACCCCCCCCCACACACACACACACAGTTTGTTACTGTGTCTCGTTCAACTTATGTGTTTCAGCGTTGCACATGTGCGCATGTGCGTGTCAGTTTCGGTTTGAGTGTGTTTTTTGTATGCGAAGCGGCTAGTTTTTCCTACATGCGTGCACACATGCACACACACATCCTCAGCATATGTGCATGTGCCTGCGTGCGTGTGTGTGTGTGTGGATGTGTGTGCATGAGTGTGTGTGTGTGTACCTTCACTCTTCCCTGCTTGCTGGGAGATGGCAATTCGGGTTGGCAAGGCGCTCTGGAAATGAGATAAGGATGTCTGATTCATGGGATCTGACAGGAAATCTATAGCGCGCAACGTTTATAATCCAGCCATTACTACACAGCCAAATGAAAGAACAATAATCCAATCATTTACTCCACATTTACCTGAGGCAGATTCTCGGCTCTGAAGGGCCAGCGTGGAGGCGGAGCTGTCGAGGCGGAGGCGGAGCCTGCGACGTGGCTGAGAAAGAGCCTGAGGGCGACCCTTCTCTGGGGAGAGAGCAGAGCGGACGGCCCACCTGTTTGTGTCCGCCTGGAGGGGAGAGGGGGGTCAAAGGTCAGCCATTACTCATCATTAAAATCTCAGAGATTGGAAAGGAGAACTCATACATATAGAACTAAGAACAAGCATGAGGTCAAAGAGAATGGAGTGGAGCCATCTCGCAGAAATACTCAGTTCCCGGGGTCCTTTGCAAACATTTCATTTGAATGAATCTGCGCAAAGTGAAATGCCCCAACGTTTCCATCTCACACACACACACACACACACACAGACACACACACACAGGGAGTTTGTGTATGCAGAACAAGCCGGCAGCCTCGACTGATGAATGTACAATGGAGGAACTCCGTAGGGGCAGGCTCTGAACGTAAGTGTGCCAGAATTCTCCCCCTGCGGAGAGTGACTTATCATAGAGTCTTTCATGGACAGTATGCGCGGCCCCTCATTGTGGGGGGGGGGGGGGGGGGGGGGGGGGGGGGAGAGAGAGGGGGGTGGGCTTTATCTTATTTGGGGAAAGGGAAGGGGGCCTGCCCTTATCTGTCAATAAACAGTAATTAGATTTCGTGGAAGATAGCGTCGATTGCTTTCTAATCTAGCTGTCGCCCTCGACGTGTGTAATTAAAATCCTGATTGATAAAGGGGAAGAGGACCGCCCACGCCACCACTTACCAGACCCTCCCCCGCCCCCATATCCTCCCCCCCGACCCTTTCAAAAACACAAACAGCGGCGAGATATGAAAGAGCCTTTAGGAGAGGAAAACTCTCACTCCTTATTGATCCGCTTTATCAGCCGTCCTATCGATGCCCTCTTTCAGCTGGGTGGAGGCGGGACAAAGGTTCCCATACGTAGAACTTCATAGCTAATCTCCAACAAAGAGATCGTATCGTCCGTGTGGAGAAACACTCACACACACACACACAGACACACACAGATAAAAAAAACAGCGGAAAACAGATTTGTTTTTGTAGATTCTACAAGTTGAATGGGGAAATTAATCTTTGGTTTGCAAATGTGGATGCGCTAGAGTTACATTGTGTTTATGCTGTGTTTTGTGTCAGGGGCTGGGTGTGTTTGTCTGTGTGTGTGTCTGTGTATGTGTGCGCGTGTCTAGGTCCACATGCACAGCTGTATTGTCTTTACTGTGTGGATTTACAATCTCAAAAATGAGGATTCCAATCAAGAAAATACGAAAAAAAGGGGAAAAATATAACGCTATGCTACTTAAGATCTACTTAATCAATGCACATGCGGAGGTAAAACATAAAATGCAAATACATTCCTGGATACACACACACATAGTTTTCACACTCGCAATCACACACAAACACACACACACACACACACGCACACACACACGTGACACATGTAAAATAATGTGAGGGTCGTTCAACAGAGAGATGTTGGAGAGACCCTGCACTGAGAAAACTATAGACCACCATCTGCTTGCCAATCCTTCTCCTGGTTAATTCCCTATTTAACCAGTAGAAGTGGTTGGAAACCAACAACACAAGTGGACAGAACACACACGCACATGCACACACACAGTCAAACTGAGCCTGATGAGCATTTAACACATACATACAGAATGGCCCTCTCTAAACACGACCAACACCTGGAAGCAGGGCATTGTGGGAATACGGACAGTGGGGGTATTGACTCTGAGGGCTGCAGGCTGAGCTGTGTGTTTGACAGGGTGGTGGGCCCGGGACACCGCCAACTGAGCCTGGAGAATGAAGGCCTGCTTTGTGACCTTTCCTGTCCGGCACAGGTCAGCTGACATCACATGCAAGGGCTGACCCACAGCAGTGAATGATGGAGGCACACACACACACTCGACCCCCTCCCCATGTCACATATATAACCACCAGCAAGTGCACACACACACTATACTCTACCTTCTCTCTTCTCGTATACTCTTTTCTTTCTAGCTCTCTCTTTCTTTCTGTCTTTATTTATTTATCTCTCTCTTGGACACATATATGCAGGGACACACTCATGTATATGTAGCAGATAGGAAGAGAGAGATGTAAACACGGGCACATAAACACACACAGGAACCAACACACACACACTCACGCGCACGCAGAGAACGCACACACACGAACGCAGAGAACGAAGAACGAAAGAAGGTTAATCCTCTAATTCTCAACAATACATCAATTCTTGCTGTACCTCAACAAGAACAAATCATGAATTATAAGTGTGTGTGCTTTTCGTGGCAGAGGGGAGGGGGGGGGGGGGGGCTCCATATGTGTGTCTGTGTGTGTGTGTGTTTTAAGGTAAGTGGAAGACTTCCAGAAAACCAGTGGTCCAGTACATAATTTGATTCTTAATGGAAGGTAAAATTTCCAAAGGAAAACTTCCATTGAGCACAAAATTACCTTCCTCGGTATTCAATCTGCAAGGCAAGCAGGGAGAGTGAGATTGATACGTGCTGGCAGTGCCAACCGGAGCTTGACGTAGCTCGTTTGTCTGTTATGTGTAATTTCCTCACTAAACAATATGATTGCTATGCTATCTAAACAAATGAGAAAAATAACCTGTATAATAAATCCAGCAATGAAACATATTTATTTTGTATGAACTAAATGCATATTTTATAAATATCTAATCGTGCAAGCGCGCTACCCTTCTGAACGCATTCACACTTGCCTTATTTCCTTGCTTCATTTTCAAATGTTTTCCGTATGTGGAAATCAATGTGATGTGTGTGGGATAATTTGTATTGATGGATTGAGAACATTAAGCGATTGAAAAGATTACACAAGGCAGAACAGGTAATAAATATGTTATGTAAATATCATATCTGTAAAATGGCGGCATGATATGCATATCTTCCCACAAAGCGTTTTTATTTGACTATAAATGTAGCTGCACAACTCTGTAGCGGTAAAGATGAACAACGCAGTCCCATCCATCTCTCTGATTCTCTTAGCCTCACTTTCACTTTTTTGGTTTATAATCGTTTACACGTTAACCACTTTAATGAAGTTAGTGGAAACCATAATATACATGCATACATACAACGGCATAACTTTTTTAGCATACGCGGGCCAGGAACCCAATGCAAATTTAACCAATACGAACTAAATGACCATATTTAAAAAGTTGACTCTGTTCCCCTTGAAACGTCTCCCCTTGAAACTTATAAAGACAGCTCCTGGCCCTATAAATCCTTGTCCTGTTGTGTGAAGTGATTATAGTTTCATCATCACACCCTCCTACTTAAATTATCTTCTCTTCTCTAATTTCCTTGGTAGAAGAAGTCTCGTCCCTTGATAACGGCCCCTCTCTCTCCCCTATGTCTCCCTCGGCAGGCAGAGTGACCCAGTGACCACCAGGATGCCCTGTGTGTCTTCAGAGACAGACCCAGGGGGAGGCTGAGGACCGGGGAGGGTGTTAAGGCCTCTTCCACCCCCTGTGCCTGATACCACGGCAGAGCCAGGGAACAGAGGGGGGGAGGGGGAAAGGCGACCCAGCTGCAGGCCCTGAGGAACATGACTCCAATTAAGCTACGGAACCCTTGGTCCACGCTTGGCTGGTCCGGGGGCCGAGTGGGGGCCCCGCGGGGGGGCCCGGCGTGGAAGGCGCATGGCCCCGGTCAGCCTGGGGAGATGGACTGTGTCAGCAAAGTCAAGGCAGCGGTCTCAAGTATGAGGAAGAGTTTACACAAGGTCTTTGGAAAGCTCATTGTGACAGTGCCGTGTGAAAACGAAGGGAAAGCATAATAAAGTATTGAATAAGATTAACAATTATTTGACAATGATGAACCCCAGTTTGTCATCCGATTTTTGATTACCACCATCACACTTCTCTCGTTTGCGGTTGCTTTCTGAGGCTCGGTCATGCAGCGCCGCCAGTTACACGTGTTGACGTTTTATCTCCAATACTAATCGCATGCTTTGATTGTCCTCAGCCTCAGTCACTTTGATAAAAGCGTCTGTTTAGTGACAACCACCAGGCCGAAAAACGGCTCAGTAAAACGAGCAGTAAAGCCGAGCTGAATGAAGGGCAGGGAGGAGGTTTGGTTGAGCCCCAAGAACAGAGGAGCGGCTGTGAGCTGAGCGCATGGTGAAGGATGAGAGTGGCTGAGCTCGCCCTCCTCTCCCCCCATGTGATTAAACATGGATGTTGCCACACGGAGCCTTTGGTGTGGAACTCCTCTGGAAAAGGGGCTGGTTAATATTCAGGCCCATGTCTGCCTAATGTCTTAAAGTGATAAATAGGAGGGGGAGGAGGAGGAGGTGGGGTTGAGGAGGATGCTGGTGGTGCTGCTGTGGTGTGATCGTTCTTCACAGGCAGTCTGGGAGCAACTGCACGGCCGAGTGTGTGTGTGTGTGTGTGTGTGTGTGTGTGTGTGTGTGTGTGTGTGTGTGCGTGCGTGTCTGTATTTGTGCATGCACGTGTTTGTGCTTGCGGAGGGATTGTGTTTCAGGTGGAGGAATCCTCTCAAAGCCCTCCTCCTCCATTCCCCCCCCACCCCTCTATTAATTAGGTGTGCGGACGTGGCCCTGCTCCTCAGAACCCCGGGGCCACAGGCCCCTCAGCCACGCGCCCGCTGAGCTCTTTAAGAGCCTTCAAACAGAGTCCTTGCCCCCCGAAAGACATTCAGATGGCAATGGAATTGCATTCAAGTCAAGCCTGGCAGGCCCATCCGTACAGTAACACAGGGCATCAATGTCCTGTTGGGTGGCGCCCCTCGCATATCATGTGCGGGGTAGGGTATCGGTCCCCGGGGAGCGACTAGCAACGCGCCGGGTGTGGGCTCCACAAAGCGGCCGCGCTGCACACACTGATGCCTCCTTTTCTGCCCCGTTATTGCATGTACAAGCAGTAAATGCAATCTATGGCGCGCGATGCAGTTGACATCCACATTAAGGCATCTTTGGTAACTTAATACAGCGGTGTAGCCGGGGATTCCCGGGGAAAAAAAAACCTTTGGGGGAGACACAGTATAAACAACACGTCAGGCCCTATTTTGTTTTCTAGCGTCAACAAAAAGAGGAAAGCATTCCTGTATATTTGACACGTTATCGTTTGTTTTACACAGAGTGACGGGCCTTGAGATGGAAACCTATAGGAGCTCCTCCAAGCAGCCCTTCCCTCCTCCTCCACCCCCCCCCCCTCTAACGTCCCGCCTGGCACACTTCCTACACCTTGACTGTTACCTACCTCTGCTGCGCTACAGCTGGGAGCGCTATACAGGACAAGGTGAGGCCAGCCTTTAAAACGTCCTGATTGCGTCTGCGTGCGGGAGGGGAAAGGGAAGGCAGAAGGTGGCCTCAACTGGTTCAGGGTGTCGGCAGAGCGGTGCTTGAGTATTTATAACCATTACCGCCTGTATATGTGTCAGAAAGTACATCAGGGGTTGGCTTCTCTTTTTTTCTGCCAGGGTAGGACGCCCTACTTCACCTGCCACCCATCCTTGTCCAACTTCATTTTTTTGTCATAACCCGCCTTTCTGGGGGAGAGGGAGTGAGTGAGTGAGGGAGAGAGAGAGGTAGAGAGCGAGGGAAAGCAACAGGGGGAGAGACAGAGAAAGTGTGTCAGAGAGCAGAAGAGAGTATATATATATATATATATAAAGAAATATAGACTTGGTTGCCCTTCACGGTTGTTCTGCAACAAATTGAAATCAGACAAAAGAGACAGCAGTATGAACAAACATCTCTCTCTCCAGGCAGAGCGATTCCCCTAAGACACCGCTGGTCCCTTGATTGGATGAACCCTTGGTGAATGAGAGTCGTTACGCTGCATAGACACAAGTGATTATCAATCACACAAGCATTCAAAGAAGGGACGTCCCGATTCCACCCTTTCACTTCCGATACCGATCCTGCAGCTTTGGCTATCTGCAGATATATCGATATCAGTCCGATACTTTGTTTTACTCTTGAACAAATAATAATAAAATACATAGAAGCACTTTGCTCATGATTGCCAATACGTGTGAGTGTGTTGGTTATTCTTTCTATCTAGTTAATCGTGATAAGCTAACAAAATGATAAGGCTTGTACCGCTTGTACCGTCACGCTGCATGCATCGGATCATCTTTTGTTCTCCCCCTCCGATACCCGATCCAGCGCACTGGGCCCTGGATCGGATCGGGACATCCCTAATTCAAAGGGCAACGCAAATGAATACAGATAAATAATATGCATCAGTTTTATTCAGGTAATGTTTGAGCACAACCTATGATTTAGCCAAATATTAAATGCAGCCCTCATTGACTATAAATAGTGGCCTGAAGGGAGTTGTTCTCCATTTACACAAATTACTGGGAACAGGTGCAACATGATTAGTGTATGGTTTGGCTTGATTGGTATCATGGTCACACACACGTCTGTGTGTGTGTTTCACTCACTTTTTCCATTTCCTACCATTCCACACTATCTATCAGTATCTAAATTGTCAAACTCAAATCTAGCACGGTAAGCATATTTCTTGCCAGCTCACTTGCCAGCGATGCTTTCTCTTAGTTAGCTGTTCCCGACTCGCCCTCATCCCAGCCACTCAGTCCTCTCTCCCTCCCTCCCTCTCTCCCTTCCTCTCCAGCGGAGTGCTTGTGTTATGGCTACCCGCAGCGGGAGAGATCGTAATTAACAGCCTATTCATTTGCGTGGAGCAGTAGGAACCCCTCCGCCCCCACACACACACACACTTTTTCCAGAGCACTTGTTTCATGGTGGCGCTAGGGAGCCCTGTCTTGGGATTTGGGAGAGGGATAATTGCCTTTGCCGCAGGCTGCAGTAATCTGGTCGAGCTAATTCATTATTTTAATAAGTTAGCTTCTCCTCAGGGTGAGTTGGATGGCGGGGGGGATGGGGGCGGGGTTTGGGGGGGTGGATGCGAGCCTCAAGAAAACCTTGGCGGTGGTGGTGTTGGTGGTGGTGTTGGAGGCGTTGGTGGGGTTGTTGGTGGTGCTGCATGCGGTGCTCCTGGTGATTGTGGAGCCCGCCGTCGCCCCGCTCAGGGTTAATAACTGTGATTAGCCCCTCTCCTCAGCCCCACCGTTTCTCGTTTAACTGGGGCGACTCAAACGAACCCTTTCTGCGCAGCGGCTAATAATCAAGCTCTGTGGAACCAGGGGTAATCCCTGTGAAGGGGGTCCGGGGCAAAGAGTCGGGGGCGGGGGGGAGATGAATGCAATCGCTCGCAGCCCTGCGTGTCTCTTGCTCCCTCTCATTATTGGGGGCCCTGGAGTTGTTGTTTTTTGTTGTTGTTATTGTTTTTGTTTTTTTGATGCGTCCGGAATCGTTTCAGAAAATAAATAAATGCATAAAGGGCCAAGGCTTTTAATTATTTTATTATTCTTTATTTTAGCCTGAAGCAAGCAAAATGGATCAGATTTATTCATACAAATAAGATGATCATTAGGTTTGCGTAACTAATGACTTCATTTAAGCCATAATCTTCCATCTCTTTAATAGGCTACGTTAACATTGTGTGTGTTTGCGTGTGTGTGTGTGTGTGTGTGTGTGTGTGTGTGTGTGTGTGTGTGTGTGTGTGAGAGCGCGCTATGTGTACGTGTGTGTGTGTGTGTAGGCTGGTTTGTTTAATGACACCAGTTCAGCCGGATAGGTTGTGCATTGGCTGATTAAAAAGCATGTCATTTCAACAGAGCAGAATTAAAGAGGCTTCCTGAATGAAAAATCTAATAATGTAGATGGTGATGGTTTGATTTAAGATGGGACCTCAAGTTAAAATCCAATTATGAATCCGGCACCAAGTGGTTAAATGGGCTTTGAATGCACCCTTTGGATACATTATTTCACTGTGAGGAGATGAAATAGACGCCTTAATTCACTTTAGAGGAAAAGACCAAAGGAAAACACAATGTAGAACCGACAATCCTATTACGTGTCCAGCGAGCGCTGCTTTGCATCCTACAGCAACACTCTGTTTTACCCTGGTGAAGCAGGCTCCGAATGCTGTGGTTAGTTCCTGCTAACACAGAACTCAACATCCTATACTTTTCTCTAGTATTTCCCAATAGAAAAGATAATAGTAAGAAACTAAATATATAAATTCTTTGACCACTATTTTAGGAACAGACCCTAAGTATTTAGCAGCATTGTTTTCGACCTCTAAACCAAATTTCTCCACAAACCAGCATACCTATGTGCACACAAGACCAGACTAGCCCAGACAAAGGCTTGTGAACATAGGAAGCCGTTGGTGCTGCTCTGGGAAAAGTGGCCGTTCACAATACATGGAAGGTGATGACAGCAATTACAGAAAAATAGAGCTGCATGTCTTGCAACTCTGGTCAGGGAGGGTGGACTTACTAAGGCTACTGGGCCACCTGATGCCAGTGCTGGTGGAATCCCAGAGAGTCTCGGTGTACAGGGCTACCCAATGCATGTGTGTCCTTGTTCCGTTCTGCAGGCCGACCTGTTTTGCTGTCAACACACCGGTCCCCTGCCAGCCGCGGAGACAGGGCCCCTGGATATTAAAGAAAGTCTATCTGTTTATCAAGACGTGAGACACAGTGGAGTGACACATCACATGGTACTACTGAGGAGGAGGAGGAGTGTGTGTGTGTGTGTGTGTGTGTGTGTGTGTGTGTGTGTGTGTGTGTGCACTGTGTTTGTAAGGGCATGTGTGCGCTCTTGTGTGTGTGCGTGCGTGCAGGTGTGCGTGCATGTGTGTGTAGGAAGGGGGGGGTGGAGCTACAAAGGGACATACTTCATAAAGCAAACTCTAATGACCCCTTAAGTGTAAAATGGAGAACGACGCAGTCAGTCATACGACCAAGGGAACAACATTACCCTTAATACTCTTTCTTGCAGAACCTGCCGCAGTGGCGCAATGTTTATCCAAGAGGCTAACTGCGTGTGCAAACAGCGCTGACTCTGCACGTGAACGTATGATCTTTAACTCAAAGTTAAAAACCTGGCACCTCGGCCACAGAGGCACTGGTTGTGCTCCATAAAGTAGGCGCGTGATAGTAAATGACCTGGTTCACTATTAACACTAACTATTATCCACTTAATGGCCTTCCTTGGTTGCATACCGGGGGGGGGGGGGGGGGCTGTGAGGGCTGGCCCTCTGGGGCTGCCCTGGGGCGTGTTCGGGGCCAGGGCTTCTCAAAGCCCTGCCATCTGCTGGAGGTCCACACGCACGTGCGGATGCATGCACACACACACGTGCATACGCACACGTACACACACACACACACACACACTTCCCTTATCTCAGTACGGGGGGGGCTACGATAATGCTGGGGCTGCAGAGACCCGGGCCCCCACCCAGGTGTTTACCACGGCGTCATGCATATGGATTTCAGCCGGCGCTTTAGTTCTATAATATAATGCCACATATGTGAGCTGACTGCACAATATGGATGAACTATGGATGGACCACAAAGCATTGTGGGCTTGGGGTTGGGGTGGTGGCAATTGTGGGGGTCAGTGATTGCTCCGAGTCTGCGATGGCGGGTTGTTTCATTCAGAAAAGGAATCTCCATTGATTTTACCTAAAACGAGTGCATCTCATTATTTGGCGCTACAGCTAAAGCTGCATTGATTCCGATTATCAGCACTTTTTCTTTGTTCGCAAATTATTCAGATCGTTCAAATATAACAAGTCTACGATAAACCACCAGAGTATTTAAGTTAACACAAGTCTCCCAGCAGACCCAGCAGACCCCCCCCCCCCCCCCAGTGGCTCCACCGTGTGCAGAGCCTGCCTGCCATGAAGCAGCTCAACTTAGCATGAGTGGTTTCTAATGAGGGGACCCCCCTCTCATCGCTCCCCACACACATTCATCAATTCTCATTAGGGGGAATCATCATGTGGAATACAAACTTTTGGCCAATATTCATCAATGTCAGCTCTCCTGATGACAGAGCGCGGTACGTGGGAGCGCTTGGCCGGCACCACTGACTTGGCTTCCTAACGTTTACACTTGCTGACGGCAAATATTTGATGTAACAGTTTTTCTTAGCTGAACTTGCTGTTGGCAAGGCCATGCTGTTCATGCAGGCGGCACTTGCATCCCATTGGTGCAAAGGAGGAAGAAAACGGGATTCTGCACCTCTTTCGACGATGTGATAGAGTCAATGGAGCACAACGGAAATGCACTAGTAACAATAATAATTATAAAACTATGGAAGAGTTTTGAGTTGACAAATTATTTCAGTTTTGGCCAGACTGAGAGGAGTTACGCCTTTCGACGCCTCGATTAAATGACTGAACAACCTGAGTTCTCTTCTTCTGTGACTCGACGCGAGGGGCGAGTATAAAAAGAGGAGCTGCACCACGCCACGTCACTCACTCGTCTCCTGCGCACTGCGCTCCACCTTCCTCCAGGGGCTTATCTACGTCACGGGCAGATTGCCTCCGCCAGCACTGTGTCCCCCCCCTTACCTCCTACAGAAATAGCTGTGTGGGTGTCATTCTCATAAAGGTGGATCAATACCTTCATTTCTATTTCAGCTTTGCTCTGCCCCCTTTGCCCACCCGCTCCCGCGTCCCAGGAATAGGACAGCTTGCAAAACCCAACCCCGCCCCGTCAGCTAATCACAGCCCTATTGCTGGAGTCATCCGTGCCCCCCATCGCTGGCCCACAGCTGCCGACCGCCCAGCGCAGCCAGAAACGTACCCAGAGGTCAGCGGGCCGGCCGGGCCTGTCTTGGTCCAGCCTCCCCCCCTCCGCCTCCCTTCCTCTCCCGCCAGCTGGATCAGACGGAGGCTGGCAGCTCGCGCCTCTGCTGAGAAAATGAGATCACAGCGCGCACAACAGGGGGCCTGCCATTGGAGGACCTTCATTACGGGGCGGTACAAGATAACAGCGGAACGCCATTTGCCTCGACTAAGGGGGGACATTATGATGAATCAGACGCCCGAGATACGTTTTCTTAGTGCTTAAGCGCTAGCACGTGTTAACCACCGTCTTGCAATTACTGTCGTAGCGTCGTCCATGGCTACAGGGCTGGAGAAGGGCTCTTGGTCTGGGAGAGAAAGGGTTCTGTGTCTGGGAGAGGAAGCTGTGTCTGGTAAAGGAAGGGCTCTGGGTCTGGTGTCTTAAGGGCTCTGGGTCTGGTGTCTTAAGGGCTCTGTGTCTGGTTAAGGAAGGGCTCTACGTCTGGTTAAGGGCTCTGTGTCTGGTTAAGGGCTCTGTGTCTGGTTAAGGGCTCTGTGTCTGGTTAAGGAAGGGCTCTGCATCTGGTTAAGGAAGGGCTCTGGGTCTGGTGTCTTAAGGGCTCTGTGTCTGGTTAAGGAAGGGCTCTGTGTCTGATGACTTAAGGGCTCTGTGTGTGGTTACTTAAGGGCTCTGTGTCTCGTGACTTAAGGGCTCTGTGTCTGACGACTTAAGGGCTCTGTGTCTGACGACTTAAGGGCTGTGTCTGGTGACTTAAGGCCTGTGTTTCGTGACTTAAGGGCTGTGTCTGGTGACTTAAGGGCTCTGTGTCTGGTGACTTAAGGGCTCTGTGTTTCGCGACTTAAGGGCTGTGTCTGGTGACTTAAGGGCTCTGTGTCTGGTGACTTAAGTGTATGTTTGTGATGGATATCCAGCCGAATACATGGAATGAAGATGACAGGCGTACTTTTATTCAGAAATAATTTTCCTAGATTGCCGGTTGCACGGCTTCCTTTATGTGAGAGGAGTTCAGATCGACTTTGTAGCCTTGAATTAGCAGTTTTAGAATTTCATGCTGCCATTTGCACTATAAAAAGTTTTTTAAAGAGGGAAATAAAGTGACTGCAGTCAAAAGAAGGCTATAGAAGATGAAATATTTTCATATGGTACGGCTATTACCATTTATTAAATCCTTTATAAATTCTTAAAAGGCCATATATACACACACACACACACACACACTTCCTTGCATATAGCCTTCCCTGCTATTAATCCAAAAACAAGCACAAACACAAACACACACACACACAGGCATGGGCGTACACAATTGCACATAAACATAGCCACCAATACAATACAAACAACACACACACACACAAACACACACATTTTGGCAGATGCAGATTGCATAGGGAACCTTGGAGGGCAACATATGATGGCCCGAGGCGATGTCTCTGAGGCAGAGGCATCACTCACCTCCCTCAGGAGGAGAGGAGGAGAGGAGGAGAGGAGGAGGACCAGAAACAAACAAACAGGCCCACTATGCGGGACACACACACACACACACACACACACACACACACACACACACACACACACACACACACACACACACACTCACTCACTCACTCAAAAAACCTATGCAGAGGAAAATGCAGTCTCCTAACTTTATTTTGTATTTGTTTAATTGTATTTATTTTGTATTTATTCTGTACTGAGTGGTGGCGGCCCTGGGAAGCTAGCGCTAATGTTGATGAATGGAAGAGAGCGAGCGGCCGAGCTAGGGGGCTGTGTGGGGGGGGGGAACTGGTGGTGAGACTGGGGGGTTGTGTATGAAGGGAGTACAATCTGAAGATGTCTTTTTTTATTCATGAGTTAAGATGTACTGCAGCAGTGATGTCATCCACAAACACACGTGCACGGAACGTAGCCTTCGTAACACAATGTTGACACACACACACAGCCGTGTAAAGGCCGACAACAGATTCAAACGTATTTTCATGTAAACACAAAAGAAGATGCCAGCTAGCAACACAACACACTTACTTGCACATACACACATCAAAACGCACACAAACACACCGGCACTCAGACCTGGGAGGGCTCCTCTCAATCTTTCTGATATAGAGCAGCTAAACTTTTTTCCTGCGTGACGGATGGCTGGCACAATGTCCCTGGAGACCTGGAGATTACACAGGAAGTAGTGAGTGGTGGTCTCTCTCTCTCTCTCTCCTACAGAGGAGCAAAGACAGAGGAAGAGGAGTAGAAGGGGAGTGCATGGATTACCAATAGAGTCAATAAGGTGTTGTGTAACACGCGCCCTCTGACCTCAACAGGGTCTGTGGCTGGCCTCATCCAGACATCCTCCCCAAAGGCAACACACATGCAGCTATCTGCACTACCGTGTGTGTGTTTTATAAAAAACAAGGCATCATGTGTTTATTCTGACCAACATCAGCTACACTCCAATTTCCTGTAAACATCTAATGCTACATATTTTAAAGTTGGTTTCAAATTTTTTTAGATAAAACAATACATTTTTGCAGATAATGTTACTATAAGTCTGATTAAAATTGTGTTATTAGTAGGTGGAGGCAGCTGTGGCCTACTGCTTTAATTCCATCCCTTGTATTCCACGTTTAATTTTTAGCCCTGGCCGCCCGCGGGGACGTTAACCCTTTCTGCTGTCTCATTTTAATCAGCTGCTTTTTTTGTTAAATGTTTAACTTAAATCGGCCTCATAAATATTCCAAATCACTCGCCGTGTGTTTGATGAGGAAATGAGCCACATGCCCGCCGCGACTCCCCGGGCTACTGGTGGGGGGGGGGGGGGGGGGGGGGGGGGGGGGGGGGGAAGAGAGAGAGAGAGAGAGAGAGAGAGAGAGATCCCTACAACTTCAACTCTTGGAACTCAACCCTGCGTGCCGCGCTTTGACAGTCTACATTAGCGAGCGGCAAATTGTTTTAACAATGTGAGGGCCGCCTTTGTCCGGGGATAATGATGATATCTCTTTTTCCGCGGCGCTACATGCTACAGAGGTAATCATGAAGGCCTCTTCTGTCAGCGCTGGCAGAGAGCACTTTTTGTGGTCTGAGGGGATGAAAGCCGGGCAGCCTATGAATTTAAATGGGGCCCCCACTAACACAGAACATACTGTACATCATGTACGCTAATGGTGGCAGTTAATGCAGTGGCGTTGAGAGGTTAAAACATTTTGCCTAATTAAAATATTAAAATAACATTGATTTATTATTAGCCATTAGATTTCAACCCTAATCAAGAATTCAGTATAAAAATAAAGCCACAATTAATGGCTTTCGGTGATAGAAATTAACCTTTACTTTGTGTTAGTGTTGGAGTCACGGGGCCACGTCCGTTTACTATCTGAATAGTGCAGGATTTATGGAACGGCAGTGGAGAATCTTTTAAACTGTCATCGGACGATTTCAGAGATTTGTCATCCGTCGGTCGCCGTGACACCCCTACTCCCTGGAGCCTCAGGTGTTATTGTACACTACATCTTTGTTTATTCCCAAGGATAAAAGCTGAGTTGTTTATGCAACCGGGAGTCAACTCTCAAAGTCTAAGTAAGAATTAAATGTAAACTACGTCAGATTTATATTTTTATCAAACTACATTTGATTTAGATTTACCCTGTGGAGACGATTTGGCACATTTTGATGCCTCGCATACATCGCCTCGCTCACCTTCATCTCCATTTTAGACATAGTTCACAGTGACGCAGAAAACACAGTTTAGTTCAACACACCCGATCCGAGTTCCACGGTCCATTTGACCACCAACCAATTGTTTAGCGAAAGGTAAAGTCACCAGAAACACAGGGATTGCTCCTCAGTCCAAATAGAACCATCAACACAACAACAGATAGAACTGCATAACACAGACTTTTAAAATATATTTACTGACATAAACCCATGTTGAGTGTCTTTCTTTCTATCTCAAATGCGTGTCCTGTTTCCAGTTGACGACCAACAGGCCAACGTCTTTAAATGAAATCGGACATTGACCCTAAAGATTCTCAGGGGGTTTGGATCCAGCTCAGATCTTGGATTCCCGGTAAGGGTCCCTCCTGTGTGACCCCTCAGTTAGCCAGGTGGACCAGGAGGCCCACCGTCTCCATTTTCTCTCTCTTCTTCTATCTTTTTCCCTTTCTCTCTCCGTCCCTGCCTCCCTCTCTCTCCGGGCTCAGGCATCATTAATCTTCCACACAGGTGCTAAGGGCTCTGACCTTCTGCTTTACTTGTGCTATTAGCATTAGGAAAACTCCTCTGCCCACTCTGCTGTCAGGTTCATCCACCTCACAGCGCCTCCTCCCATACAACTTGAACCGGTCAACAACATATCACTTGACAAGGGACGGCTCTGTTATATTTAATGCATGGCAGACATTTTGCATCCTGCAAAATTTAACGACAATCAACATAATTATTTGGAATACTAACATCCAGCGTGAAACAGCATGAATAGTTTCACATGGTCACAAACTCGTTTCACAGAACTCATTTCTTAATATTACTTGGATAATGAACCCAGAGACTTCCGTTTCATCAGTGAGGTTCTAGTCCCACAGTATCCAGAGTTGTGAATCTGCACCATGTTCTGGGGTTGTGACCCAAGCTCTGCTTCTCCCCTCTCTGCAGAGTTCCAGCCCCACACCAGAGGAGCACACAATTCAACAGCTGGACACTGCTCTCCATATCAGCTGCTCGCTTTCTCCCCCCCCACACACACACACACAGTTGTTTTACATATGCAACATATCTCCGCATTCTCTCGCAGGCCGCCATACGCCTGGGCCCAAGGCAAGGTAAAAAAACACAAATGTCACACAGGATGGGGAAAGGTTACAGAGGAGCCAAGAGTTAGACGCTGTTAATTTGTTCCCCGGGGTTCGGGGGAGTGCCCAAGTGGACTGATCTCACCTCACTAACTCATTAGATTCTTCCAATCTAGCGGCTGCTGCAGTTCCTCTATGAAATATAAATCACAACTTTATTTCATGGTCAGTTGGCTGGAGTGGGCGAGTAAACCAGCATGCCTCCAACTTTTGCCTTTATCTTTTTCGATTAGAGAACCAGCTCGGTCCAGCCACAACTCTTGCAAAGAAAAGGGGATTCTGTGTGATCAACGGATATTTGGATCTACCGCAGGTTACGCAGCCCAGAACACACAGAGAGATGCTGAAACAAAGTTACTACTTGCACAAACGCTTCCACAGTCTTTGTCTTCTAAAAGTCTCCTATCTGCAATGTTTTTGCAGAAACGTGTGCGAAAGTGTGTGTCTGTATGTGTCTGCAAGTGTGTGTGTCTGCGTGTGTGTCTGCATGTGTGTATTTGTATGCGTCCGCATGTCTATGTATGTGTATGTCTGCGTGCCTGTGTATGTGCCTATATGTGTGCCTGTGTGTGTGTGTGTGTGTGTGTGTGTGTGTGTGTGTGTGTGTGTGTGTGTGTGTGTGTGTGTGTGTGTGTGTGTGTGTGTGTGTGTTTGCGGTGGTCCGGCCCAGCCCAGCATACGGCTGACTTTCAGCGTGTATCTCCTCGTCACGGCACCGAGGTCACCTCCTGCGTAGCGCCAGCGCAGCAGTCACATGGTTCCACGATGCAGACAGATTGCTTATAATAACCGCTAGGGACCTTTCCATTTTTCCTTGTCAGCAATTTTCTGCAGGATAATTTTGGCACCCTTAAATGATTCAACTCCCCTAATAAGAGGATAAAAATAAACAAGGTAGTTATTTGGGGAACTATATTGGGACGGCTTAATCCCATTTACAAGTCTGCCAACGCACTCTGGCCAATATAATCAAGACGCAGCAACATAGTTATATGCGGCGATTTTCACTATTTCTAAAACAAGGAATGAGTGAGTGCAGGGCTTTTAGAGTGCCGGGATTTACTAAATGGATGAGACGTCACTTTAAATTTCATTACTAAAGGCCTACTGGGCAAAATATTCAGTCAATTCATGTACCCTACCAAATATCAGACCCAATACAGGAAAATGTATTTTTGGTGAAGCCAGTGCCAAATTCCCCAACATTGCATTATAAGTCTATTTTAATTTTCTGTAGAGCCGTTTCAAACACGATAGGGTTTATCGATTGTCCGGCTGGGATGGGAAAGTCTCTACAGTCCGGCTAGGCGTTTGCTGTGTTGCGGAACAAAAATAGAGTACAAAAAGCTTGAAGAAAAGGTAAAAAACTGGGGTCTCATTAGCTTGTCTTCAGCAGAACACATTGTGTGAAAATACGTCGAAAATGACACAGTACCTTTAAAAAAGCTAAAAAAGAAAGGCATAGAAAGGGAGAGATAATAGACTGCGCCAGGAGGTGAAATATGGATTAACATGGAAGAAGGGCATGCACTGAAGTCGGTGGCGTGCTGGGTAAGTGTTGATTAATCAGACAGAGGTTGAAGGACAGAGGTGGAGGGGGCAGACGAGCATGGGTTAGATGGACATTTAAAACATAGACCAGGATCAATACGCACAGGCCTATCTCTGGTGATAACATCTATCCATTACTGTCGCCCAACTTCAACACATTTAATTGTACCTCATCAAACAGCTATATATTTTTTTGGAAACAGTTAAACTTAATGGATCACTACTGAGTCCACTGTCAACCGAAGAAGGAGAGTTTTAGTCTCAAAATATACAATCTTATCTTTCATAATATATATGTGGATATCAGCCATAAAACGACTCACAGCAGTGGATACAGTTCATTTAAGGGCAGCGAGACGGACAAAAAAAAAGAAAACGAAATTGTGCAACATTAATTCTAGGCCTCTATTTACTCCCGTTTCCTGCACCCTCTTTATGTATCCAATATTTCTAATTTACCACCGTCTAGGAAAAGTGACACAAGAAGCCATAAATTCCCTTCTAATTCCAAATAATTCCGATTACATGGACGAGTAGTTTTCAATCAGAAAGATAATCTGGATGATAGATGGCGGGATAATTGGCTGTCTCTGCCACGTAAATATTGTGTCGTTCTATTAATCTTGCCGAATGAGGTGTCAAGCTGTCACTCATTCGTCAAACTGAATTAGGAAATATAACGAATAAATAAATGCACGCGGCTGGCAATGGCAGGCGTGTATACGTCCATGCTTGCATCTGAGCGTGTGAGCGTGTGTGTGTGCGTTTGTGTACATTCCTGCAAGAGAATGAGAAAGGGGGCGACAGACAGAAAGGGAGGGATAGTGAGAGAGAGGGAGGGATGCAGGGAGATAAAGGGAGGCCGGGAGAGAGAGAGAGATGGGGATGGGACAGAGATGAGATGAGATGAGATTATAGCAGGCAGTTCTGTGGCCCTGAGTGAATGAGGGAGAGAGAGGAATGGTGGACATAGACGTGTGGGATGGCCCAGTCTACCTTGGATGTGGAGTGCGTGTGCGTGTGCGTGTGGGAGAGCGAGATAGAGGAAGGTAATGAAAGACAACCAGCCATGTAGGCTGACTAAAGAGAGAGGTAGCCACACAGTCAGAGTGACAGAGCTGTGGTTGGTGTGTGGCACTAGGAAGCCTAATAGCATAAAGTGACGCAAAGCAGTCCGTCCTCTAAACCAGTGTGCAAAATGAAATCAACTGGGGGACGATCGAAAGTCATCAGTGTTTAAGCAGACCTGATGCCTGGTCTTACCAACACTAGTTATACCTGAGGGAATCAACTCTCTGCCTTGTATTGTATCATTTCCTGTGACATGACACACCAGTCCCTTGTTAGGGTCAGTTTCAGTAGATTTTAGACATATTGTTTCTAACATGAAGGGGAAAAAACTTGGTTGGCTTGAAATAAACAATGGAAACACTGTATACCAATGTGCATTTAGGGCATTTAGAAGACGATTTTATCCAAAGCTACTTACAATAAGTACATTAGTCAGGAGAAAGAGAAACGACAATATATTGCTGTTGGCACAGTAAAGATGTTCATAGAAACAAGTTCCAAGCATTTACATTTGCTAGGTAAACCAATTGATCGTATACAACAAAGATAGCTAGGATAAGACGCTACACATGCTAAGTACTATTTAGCATTGTGCTTCATGCAATATGCCTCATACAGGCCGTACAATGTCTAAAATGACGAATATCTAACAGGTCCTGTGTTTGAAGCATTGTATCTATGTGATGCCATGTGAGTACCAATACATTACATTACATTACATTCTCTGTCAGTCCAACGGCGAACCTCACGTTATCCACCATGTGAGGACGAAAGTCGATAAAAAACAAATCAACCACCAGCAAGCTACTTTTAAATCTCCTAATCACCAACCCGCACCCCCTCCCAGCACCCAGCCAGGGAAGGGCCGGCCGCAGCGAGCATAAAACCTCCAACTTTTCACGATTTCAGAATTAATTCAAATATCAGAATGTTAAAAGTAAAGGTCAACCCTAATGGAGTCCCCCCCCCCGGCCCCTCCCTCTCCACCCACTCCTCTGTTTTATTTATTTTTTATCTCCCTTCATTCTCATGTTCCTCGGGCCTGACGCGGCCGGCCCGCTAATTGATACCGGTTCATTAGTGGGAGCCGTCAGGTGTTTGCAAAGGCAAACAGCGGGGCCGAATCTCTCCTAAATCACGGGTGCCCTTCGACACGGTTATTATCGGGCGCAGGTGAACCCCGGCCGGCCTCGTGACAGATTACATCTCATCGCGGGACGCTCCTCCATTTATCTGCCTGATAAACTGGAGCCGCTCTGTATTTTCAATCATCAGAAAGGAAATGAGATTAACAATCTAATGATGCCCAGGCAGAGGCTCGTGCACACACACACACACACACACACAGCGGCAGCACAGGCATACGCAACACACAAGCAGACACCTATATACAGACACCAATAAACACGCACATAAACAAACACATGAGGAGAAACTCTCTCTCCCACACACCCACACACACAATCATGCACACCACATACATGAAAAACGTCCAAACATTCACACTCAAACACACACTTATGCGCGCACGGACACACACACACACACACACACAAAGTACAACAACATTCTGAAGCAGGTGGCCATTGATCGTTGCTTTGAGTTTGAGCTGAAGGCACATGGAAAAAAAGTGTCAGGTGATGTATGGCCCAAATATTATTTACCATGCATCAGAAACTCTTCCCTCCTCCCCCAACCATGTACTTCGATGCAGAATTCCTATACAGCCCCCCCCCCATCCGGCTTTCCTCCCTCCCCAACGCCGTTAACCAGCTAAATCTCCCGCAGCACATTGCGGGCTCTTCGGACCCCCGGTCTCCCATACCTTCAGACCCTACGTTTACAGTGCAAGGCAGGGGCCCCTACAACTACCCCTGCTGGTTCAGCGCCCCCGTCACCCCACCCCGCGGCCCCCAAGCCTCCCTCCATGACACGCATAGCAAGCATCCAGGGCTCGTCGTAAAGCTGACATCTTCACTAAACTATGCTAACAAGGCCGGCGTGATTTGTATATGCACAGCCCGACGGCACGTTGGGGAGGAGTGCGTGTGTGTGTGTGTGTGTGTGTGGGGCGGGGGTGTGTGTGTGTGTGTGTGTGGGGCGGGGGGGGTGTGTGTGTGAGGGGGGTCGGGCTCCACAGGAAGAGTGCAGTCAAGGAATGAGAGTGGGGGTCTATTCGTGTGCGGGGGTCTATTCGTGTGCAGGGGCCAGCTAATCAAAGCGCCGCCACACGCAGAGTTCAAGTACACACACGAAACACACACACACATAAAACACAAGCACCCAGCCCCACCCCCCCTCTCTCACACACACACACACACACACACACACACACACACACACACACACACACACTGTGCTGGCCAGGCCGCGGAACATTCCGGCTCTCTGATTTCTCCCCAGCAGTGGGATTTATAGACCTGGGGCTGAATGGCTGGTGCAGGTGCGGAGCACAGACAACTGCTCTGCTCTACTGATGCAATATATTACCCGGCAA
This sequence comes from Pollachius pollachius, assembly GCF_949987615.1. NCBI lineage: Eukaryota > Metazoa > Chordata > Actinopteri > Gadiformes > Gadidae > Pollachius > Pollachius pollachius. Next base: position 12,927,545 of record NC_136948.1, on the reverse strand, counting down.
CAAACATCAGCCAGCATGTCAGCGCAAACAACACCCTTATTATTTAAAGCCGTCTCTCTTTTAAAGGTGATGAGATTGAATGGCTGGGACGGCGGAGTCGAGTTGACTCGGGGCCCGGGAATATTGTGAGCATTGTTTACGACAGCCCAGGGCTCGTGGAATTGATTGTGGTTCCTTTATTCACCTCCCATGGATTGCGACTAACTGAAAAATGAACGATTTATACACTACCCCTCGGAAACAACAATGTTATTTACTCACGAGATGTTCCCTATCCGCTCACACCATACTTCAAAAGTGCATAACGGCGCGTTTGAAGAGACGGATTCAGGTGTTTCAGAACAATAACAGTCAATTGGATATTGATACCGAGTCCGGCTTTATCGGCCTGTACCTATCGCGTCGCGTTGAAGACGTTTGGGTGTGCGGGGCTAGCCTAGCGGATGCTAATAATGCTCCCGGTATCTCACGCGGCGTCCGTAACACAAGGCGAAGTCTCGATTGTTGCACTTACATCGCTCCATACAGCCATTTACGTGTGCTGATTCGGTTTTCCCATTCGCAGCGCGTCGCGCCCGTCAATTACACCCAAATAAACAGCGGACCGGCGATGCAGCGGCCGGAGTTATAACAGAGAGTGTGATTGGTAAGATTTAAAACGAGGATATTTAATCAGAGGACTGAACCTCTCAGCGCATTAGCTCCAGGTAAAGTCCCCTCATTGTCCTGCTAATGCGCCGACACAATCTAAGACCTCTTAGGACAGATTCGGTCAGAGTAGTCTGGGGCGGGCGGGGTGGCGAGTGACCCCGTTCGCTGTTTTCCGGCTCGTAGACTGAAGGGCCGTTCGTGCACTTTTACTGCCTGGCAGGTGAGGCTTATTTGAGGGCAATGTGGGGAGCAGGCACCCCTGCCGTGACCCTGTCCGCCGCTAATTTCAGAGAGCCACCGTTAAAAATGATATTACACTTCATTAAAAGCCACTCATTCCCTTCTGCCGAAGAAGGCGATTAGTTAATAAGATCAATGGGCACAGGGATACTCAACTTTGAGCAGGGTCTGGTAACGCCTCAGTCAGGGCGTATTCATGGGCGTTCAAATTAATTTGATCATTTTAGAAATTAACTAACCGTTTTTTTGTTTTAACCCACTATGTAAGAACTACCGGTTTTAGAAAAAAATAGTTAAATTCATTAAAGATACCCAAGGAAAAATAACATTTGGTGTTTAAAAAAATAATCAATCGTGCACCGAAATGGAAGACGGCTTTAAGTTGATAAGGAAAGCATATTTAGTGGTGTGTAGGTTATGGTTAAAAAAAATATGTATGATTCCTCATCACATCAGATAGTATGGTCATAATTGATGGTGATAATCGGGTAGAGTCTGCCATTTTGTTAGAGCAGACCATAAGAATGTTCCGGCTTCAACTGAAAAACGAACAGAGATAAAGACGCAAGCGTAACTCATACTACAGACGGGCGGTATCTCTACCATGACACCACACCTGGGAGGCTGCATGCCTTCACTCTTGAGCGTCAAAACCCTGAAACTCTTGAAATACTCAAATCACAGTGACTTTCTGCTCTCTCTCTCTCTCTCTCTCTCTCTACTGCAGGTGGGAGACTGAGGTAGCAGCTAAGCTGGCCGCTAGTGGGGGGGAAGAGAGAGAACGAGAGAGGGAATGAGAGAGAGAGTGAGAACGAGAGAGAGACTGTGGTGGAGCAGCAGCAGCATCTGTTAGCAGGTGTCGTGTTTCTCCGGGCCCACATTGTGGCCCTCTGTCCGGCCCCCGGCTCAATGAGGCCCTTTGATGGTCCACCTCCAGGCCCTGTCATCGCGCACCTTGCCTCCCCAGAGCACGTGGCCCCGGGGTGGGGTGGGGTGGACAGTGTGTGTCTAGCGGAGAGCGGGGGGGTGGGTTGGGGTTACACAGCTCAACACCTGGCAGGTACCTGCGACCACGTGAGCACGCTAAAACAAAAGCTACTCTGTCAGGACATTTATTGGAAATTAATTTCCTCTCCCTAACGTTTTTTTTTTTTAATGTTCATAATATGCAGGGCGGAAAAGGAAGGAAACAGATATGGACATTTGCAGTTAAGTACTTATTAAAAACCTCAGGCATTGGCCTCAGGAAAGTAAGGTAGATATTAACTTTGAACAGATTATTCTACGATGAACTGAAGTCAATGAACACCAGAACATTTCAAATATATAACATAAAAAAATGATAATAATTGCAAATAATAAAATAATCATTTATAAGAATGCTCTAGGTTTTCAGCACTATACCTGCATATCGGTCAAATAATAAATAAACTAATATCCAAAATACAAGATGATAATAATGAATAGAAAATGAATAGAGCTAAATAAACATGCCTCTAAACCTTGAAACTATTTTAAAATGAGTCGTTTTTCATAATTGAGAATGTGGTTCTCTAACATCTGTAGTATGGCTGGCTGACACACACACACACACACACACACACACACACACACACACACACACACACACACACACACACACACACACACACACACACACACACACACACACACACACACACACACACACACACACACCCCTGGCATCGTCCTCTTCCTCTCTTATCTGCAGTTCAAAAGACCGCTGACTGAATTATCTCCAAACGCTAAGAGAGGACGGAAACAACCGTCTGCGGTCCAGGCGGTTGTGTGTGTGGGCGTGCGTGCGTTTTTGTGTGAGAGTGCGTGTGCGGGCTCACCTCCCAAACTGCCTGGTTAACTCCGGCATCCCTCCTAATCCTAAAGAGACGGCTCGGCGTGAGTGAGAGGAAGATCGGTGACAAAGCCAGTGAAAGAAAGACCAGAGTGTACAGACGTGTGTGTGTGTGTGTGTGTGTGTGTGTGTGTGTGTGTGTCTGTGTGTGTGTGTGTGTGTCTGTGTGTCTGTGTGTCTCTGTTTCCTCCGGGAGAGCGCTGGGTGTCATCCGATACGTGGATGTTATGAGCGGCTGCGGAAGCCGAGGTCTCGGGTTTGAGTGCCCACAGATAGTGCTTTACCGGGCCGATGACAGGGGCGGAGGGATGGAGAGGCGGGGGGGTGACTGCCGTTCCCCACAGCAGAGAGCAGATGCTACCCGAATGAACCGGTCTCGGCGACGGCCTAAGACCCCCACCTGAATCCCACCTGCCCACCGTCCCCGCCGATCAAAGGACCAAAGAAACTCTTCAAAAGCTATTCATGGTCAGGCTTTTTCTAATAACCATAATTTAGCGCTGATGGAGAATACATTCTTCAAAGCAATTGAAGTCACTTAGTTGAAATATAATCCCATATGCTGACCTAGGACCAGCGGTGCAAGAAGACATATATATGATATGTTGCATATACAGATAGGTATGAAAAAACATATGTTCTTATTGTTTTCATTGTCACAGTTCCACAGCACAGTACACCCCTAGTTTGGTAAGACAGCAGGACCAGAGGACAGTACAGTCCTACAGTACATGTTGGTAGGACAGCAGGACTAAAGGACAGGTAGGGAGGGCAGAGCAGTACTGCAGGACAGTTCTACAGTACAGGTTGGTAGGACAGAACTACAGGACAGTACTACGGTACAGGTTGGTAGGACAGTACTAGGACAGTATTAGAGTACAGGTTGGTAGGACAGTCCTAGAGTACAGGTTGGTAGGACAGTTCTAGGACAGTACCAGAGTACAGGTTGGTAGGACAGTACCAGAGTACAGGTTGGTAGGACAGTTCTAGGACAGTCCTAGAGTACAGGTTGGTAGGACAGTTCTAGGACAGTCCTAGAGTACAGGTTGGTAGGACAGTTCTAGGATAGTCCTAGAGTACAGGTTGGTAGGACAGTTCTAGAGTACAAGTTGGTAGGACAGTTCTAGGACAGTCCTAGAGTACAGGTTGGTAGGACAGTTCTAGGACAGTCCTAGAGTACAGGTTGGTAGGACAGTTCTAGGACAGTCCTAGAGTACAGGTTGGTAGGACAGTTCTAGGATAGGCCTAGAGTACAGGTTGGTAGGACAGTTCTAGAGTACAAGTTGGTAGGACAGTTCTAGGACAGTCCTAGAGTACAGGTTGGTAGGACAGTTCTAGGACAGTCCTAGAGTACAGGTTGGTAGGACAGTTCTAGGACAGTCCTAGAGTACAGGTTGGTAGGACAGTTCTAGGACAGTACCAGAGTACAGGTTGTTGGATACAGTCTAACTTCAGAAGCACCCATCCTCCTCCCAACATGCATAGATCAGCCCCAGGGGGCCGATCGTCTGTCTTGGCTTCACGGCCCACAAGGTCATCCCGTAGCCAGTCACGACACTCCAATTAGGGCGACTGATGGACACAGCTAATTGGCTGGATTTATAACCTCCTTTTATTATGCTTTATGAGGAAGGCAAGTGGAGGGCATTACCATTTATAGGCCCTGGGCCCCCCCATGCTGGATCACTGTCACCGACCCTCGCCTCCACCAGACCCCCGCTGACGGAATACAGGCCAGCCGAGACCTCTGTGGGGAAACGAGGAGCTGCTGCTGGGGTTAGCTAGGAGACAGAGAGACATAGAGACAGAGGCAGAGACAGAGAGACACAGAGAGAGATACATAGAGAGAGTGAGAGACAGAGACACAGAGCGAAACACAGGGAGACACAGTATTGTACAGTGTATTTAACGTTTTATATTTTTACTTTTTTTTTGGCAATGTCAATGTTTCTTACTCATGCCAATCAAGCTTTTTTGAATTTAATTGAATTGACACAGAAACACTGAGAGAGACAGGGAAAGACACAGAGACAAACACAGAGAGACAAAGACAGAGAGAGAGATATAGAGAAAGAGAGATCAAGATACAGAGAGAGATAGAGAGAGAGAGACCGAGAGAGACACAGAGATACAGATACAGAGACACAGAAAGACCAATAGAGACAGAAAGAGATGGTGACAGAGAGACACAAACACAGAGAAAGAGAGAGCAACAGAAAGAGACAGAGAGAGAGAGAGACGCAGAGACAAAGAGACATAGAGAGCATCAGAGAGAGAGACACAGAGAGTCTGGTAAACCTCAGCGAAATGAATAATACGCCTCGTGGATGGAAAAAGACGGAACGGCGAATGAGAACAATTAGAACGAGGATACAGAAATAAAGATGGAGCGTGAACAGAGGTGGACGGCTGCGGAGGTAAAGAAGGAGCGAGCAAGGGGCAGGAAGGCAGGCAGGCAGGCAGCAACCCCCCCCATAGAATGAGTGTGTGGTTATTGATTGTATTGTCAGGGTGGCTGACCAGGGCCCCCCATGCTACGGGGCCCGGTCCATCTGTGGACAATGCAGTCAGTTACAGCTCACTGCTCTGTCTAATAAAGAACAGGCAGATTGATGTCACCGCCATGGTTGAACTCTGCCTAACACTCGCCGGCAGTGCACGTGCACATATATGTGCACACCCGTCCACACACACGTGCACTCTCGTCCGGCACACAGGACAGCCATTCAGGGAGGAGGGCAAAGGGTGCAGGATAATTTGATAGAAAATAAATTACTAAAAGCATTTGATATTACTTTGGCTGTTCACTGCAAAGTAGGATTAGAATAGATTACTGACTGTTGTTTCTGGAAAAAATGGAAGTAAAAGGGAATATATATTTCCTCTGCTTCTTGCTGGACTGGTTGTCCATGGAAAGGAAAATACAAATTCCTCCGAATGCCTCTTTCCTTGTGCACCTCTATTCTAATTTCTAATTCCAAAAGAATTACCCCCCAAAAAAATAGTCTCCCTCACACACACACACATCTGAATGATGTGCAACCTGTTCGTATTAAACAGAGCAGGAAAAAGCAGTCTGTCTGAGATCTTCCCAACGCGCCAGCCTTAAGGGAGAACTCTCCCAGCACTGCCTGTCAAGCAAACAGGCCTCCCACCCACCACAACAACAACAGCTCAACACATGTTCAGCAGCACACCACGTTGTGTACCATGTGTGCCAATGTGTGTGTGTGTGCGTGTATGTGTGTGTTCTTAAAGTCTGCTTGACACGGCAATCTAGGTCAGCTCACCCATAAAAATGGATGGAACAGTTATGGTTATGATACTTAAAGTCTACGTACTTGCGGAGGAAGTCAGTTGGGCCGTGGGGGAATAGTGTGTGTGTGTGTGTGTGTGTGTGTGTATGTGAGTGTGTTTGGCTGCGTCCCACCGTAGTGTCCGTGGTAGCGGTAGCAGCAGTAGCACGAGTGATTACTCTTGCGCAGCCAGCCAAAACACAAAAATCAATAAACAATCTCAACGTTTCTGAAGGCCCTTCGCCCGACCTAATAAATGTCTCAATTCACTGTTATGACTTCATTTTGCTTTAACGTCTTCTTCATGTGCATCTTTTGCTGATCAATTAGAGAATGGAGTGCCCCCGCTGTCACGACACATGCCCCCTATCCCCCCTCGGCCCTGTGGACACACACACACACACACACACACACACACACACACACAAGGTGAGTGGCTATTTTTATCCCTGAAATCAAACACTATGTGAAAGCACTTTCTAAATTGGCTCAAGAGACGTTGCCGCACGCCGGGAACGTTGGCGGGAATCCATGCTGTCCTCGTTTAGTTTTCCTTTGTGTGCCGCATATTCCCAGGATTCAGTGGTACATCTTTACATCACATTTCCGTTTGAGGCGGGAGTGATTTTCCTGGTCGTTGGATACGCTGGGAAGGCTGTTCATTGCACGCCGCGTCGGTACGAATCCCGTGGAAGCAGAAGTGAGGCGCGGTGGGGTTGGGCCGGGTAACAAGATGTGTACATACTGTAAGTGCACGGGAAAGGCTTCATTTCCAGCCTGTCAGTGGCAATGAGCACCCTGGTGTCTCTCTATCCCTCCCACTCTCCCCGCTGCTCTGCCGCTGTCACAGGCCCCTGATCCAGCTGCTGCTGGGACGTGGCAGGTGAGTGGCGCCAGAGGCCCCGCTCTGTGACTGGAAGCTCTGTGGGGGAGGGTGGGTGAGTGGGGGAGAAATCTCACACACGCACCTCTCTCTTGTCTCCCATCGATTCTGCCACTTTTCATTATTGTCAATCAGCAGCAGCCCCTCGCCACGGCCCGGGAGGAGCTGCTGCAGCACACGCAGGTGGGCGGGCGGAGGGGAGGTGGATGGGATGGGGTTGAGCTTGGGGAGGGGGGTGAACGCCTGCATCCTTGCCTGCCTGCCAGGGCTCACCGCACCCGCATGGGGGCCCGCCAGGGGCCACCCCCCCAGGGGCTGGAACGCCGCCGCGTGCACTGTGACTTTGCTTGAAATTTTTTCCTTTTTCTTTTGCTTTTCAACAGCCAGTGCACACTCCGCTGGGGCGAGGTGGAAGGACGAGGCTTCGGGAGCAGAGGGAGGGTGGGAGAGAGGTAGTCAGGGAGCGGTGTTTAGTGTCAGCTGGGCTCGTCCTGCAGCAGTCGCAGCAAACATGGTTTTCGCAGGGCCAGGGAGCCATTACTGCTCTGTGAGACGTGACTGCCTTGTTAGAAAAATGACATAATAACAATGACAGGAGTAATGGAACAGTGGAGAGCCGCCGTTCCGCAGGATGAGGTGGGGTGGAGGGGTCCGCTGGGGTGGGGGGGGGGGGCATGCTGGGTGGGGGTACAGGTTCATCACTGAGAACCCGATGGGTTGTGTGGGTGGCTCCTGGCGACTCCTGACCCCGAGTGTGGTGGTGGTGGTGGTGCTGCTGGTGGTGGAGGTGGTGGCGGCGGTGTGTGGCTTGGTGAGGCGGCCGTGCGGTGGCCATAAGCCCGGGAGATTGATGGGTGCGCTGCCCTCCCTCCCTGGGCAGTAAAAGATTATCCGCTCACCCGGTGGAAACAAAGCTGTGATGGAAATTCGTTGCGCATCATCAGCAACAAAATATCTACACAGCCGAGCGGGAGTCTCTCATTTTTCAGGGGCTATATATTAAATAAAAAAAAGGCATTAAAGAAAAAAAACATAAAGACGGCCTGCCGGGGAGCGGCCCTGAGTGATAGCACTAGTTAGCTTCTTTTTTTTTTCTAAATGGGCCACTTGAATCAGGGAGATTATAAGGTTTTTATTGGCTGTCAGAAAAGACAACTTCCTGCGTACCTCACCCACTGAAGCTCACAGCGCTCTGATTAGAGTGCCAGGGGGAATGAAAAGGAATGGCACAGATGTAAAACACCGCGGATAAGCAACGGGGACAAGCACAGATGCCCCGGAATCTGCTTCCGTTCATGGAGGCGCGCGCTACAGTGCTCACGAGCACGGCGCCCTGGATGAATAGGACAAGGTCTTCCGACACGGGGAATTTTACACCCAGGGCTTCGCACTCTGCGCTGTGCCCGGCGGCGGCGTCTTGTAACGCAACACGGTGTTGGGGGGGCAGGGGGGGGGAATCCGGGCTCTTTAATAAAAAGGAACTCATACGATACGTCAGCGAGAGTGCTATCTCTTCTGGTGGGAATATTGTATTCAGCTGATGGGTGTTATTTGAATTTCCCCATTAAGGACTGCGTGGTGCTTGGTCTTTTGACATCGAGCGGTGAACACCAAAGTTTACACTGTAAGGTTCCTGCTGTTGAGCGTTTGATAAAGGCAGACGGATGATTGGGGCTGGGTCGGAGCGGGGTTTACCGTGCATGGCTGAGTTAAGGGGTAATCTGACTATCGTTAGTCAAAGGGTCACCTTTTGAGAAGGAAGAGTATCAGTTCTACACAAAGGTTTTGTTCTGGAAGTACTGTTTACAAAGGGCCCAGGTAAACAAAAGTGGGGTCAGATTCGGTTCTACACATTTTTTCCAATAGCTTTTAATGCTATATGCTACCTAGCCATCACGTTCTTTACTCCTTGTTGTTATTGTGTACATATAAAAAAAAAAATGATTCAGGCTGTAGGTAAAGAGTGATTGGACAACTGAATATTTTCGGCAATTAATTGATAGGAAACAAAATGCAGCAACCCAAACAGTACTGCAAGTGCAGTCATTTTGCTAATTTCCAGTAGTGTAAAATAATGTGACAGAGATAGACACAAATACAAAGGAAAATAAAAATAAATGGATAGAGAAAAGAGCATGTGTGTGTGTGTGTGTGTGTGTGTGTGTGGGTGTGTGTGTGTGTGTGTGTGTGTGTGTGTGTGTGCCCATGTACCCGCGTGTGCGTGTGTGTCTGTGCGTGTGTGTGTCGTGCATGTGTTGGCACCCAAGCACGGGGGGGGGGGGGGGGGGGGGGACATCAAACTTGTCCACATGACAGAGGTGGCTCTTTTTGAGATGAGAGGAAGCCATTGATTTTTCCTACATTTGGCCATCAATCCGGCCCTGAGAAGAGGTGGCTGTGGGTGCCCAGACAGCTGATGATGTGATTTGTAACTCTGAACCGCATGCGAGCGGCGGTGCCGAGAGAATTGCTCCCCAACTCTCACAACATGTGGCGCGCGCCTCCGAGTGACTGCCGCCTTCCACAACATCAACCACCGGCCACAAGATTAACAACACAGGGATCTATTGATAATCTCCACAGGTTGAAGGGAGTGTTTCCACCACCAACCCCTCCAGCTCGGCCCCCCCGCACAGCAGCCACACACAATCATCTGGAACCGCCCCCCCGCCCGCCCTGGAACCCCCACGTGTGGGTGTCTTCAGTTTATGTCTGGCTGTAGCGACAGCCAGACATAATCTGTAAAAAATAACAACAAGGCAAACATAGTGAAGGGAATTCCCCAAATTACAGGATTTTACTTGTAAATGTAAGGATTATTTTTTGTCACAGAATACAAGAACACTGAAGTTGATATATATATATATATATATTGAGTTTAAGAGAATCCTTATTTAGAATAAGGAGGATGTCAAAAGGCATACCGTAGGCTTTCTGTCAATACTGACGACACACAAAGGTATTATAAACACAGAACCTATTGTATAGGCAAGAAGACATGACATATATATGTACACATTTCACATTAAAATATGTATAAAATGAAAAAATATCTTTAAAAAAAAAGAGATCCTACAAAGAAAATACCCACATTGAAACAGAGCGCTCCCAGGAGTTTACGCAGCCTCTTTAGAAAACACGGGTTTCATCCCGGTAAAGCCAGTATGTTCACAGAGGCTTTGGCTGTCCATGATGGAAAACAGCTGCTTAAGCCCTGCACTGCAGGTCTGATCGAATTCCCACTATTGTAATGTCTATCTCACATCTAGTGACACCACGCCCGCATTCTAAGGCAGCACTAATCCTCTTTAAATCATTTGCAAAGCAATTAGGCATGATTCCACCACTATTAAATATTAAGATAACAGCCAAGGAGATAAGATGCTATTTTTCCTACATATCAAACAGGATAGCTGCCTAGGCACCCCCGATATGCAGGGGGGTGAGGGGGGGTTTCTGATGGATTTAAATCCATCTAATGAAATTAAAAATGACGGTTAAAAGTTTGAGAGATATATGTGGTGCCGTATATCTATCACCGAGATGAATTGATTAATTTTATGTTCCCAAATCTAAATTGCTCAATGGGTGATCTAATTATGCAGCACATCATAAATCCTATGCGCATGGTTTCTTTTACTGTGGCGCGATAATTAAAAATGCATGGCTTCATGGACAAATTCAGCATCTTGACATATCATCGAACAAGGCAAAAACATGACTACTACACCAATAGCTGCCAAGAGAAAAATATAAATTAGAGTATATATGCATATTTTCATTAATGTAATTATTGAAATACCGACAGTTGTAATTATTGAAATACAGACAGAAATCCACATACCATGCATGGCTTGTTTGTACAGAGAGAGAGAGGCAGAGAGAGAGAGAGAGAGAGAGAGAGAGAGAGAGAGAGAGAGAGAGAGAGAGAGAGAGAGAGAGAGAGAGAGAGAGAGAGGGAGGGAGGGAGAGGGAGGGAGGGAGAGGGACAGAGAGCATTATTTGGACCACACCAGATCACTATTGTAATGTAACGCTGCGTTGAACCATTCCGACTCACATTCATCTGTCAGCAGGAACCATAGAGACTGTCCTCTCCATGCGTTCCCAGCATCAGTTGCGACACCACGGAACAAACTCGACAAGAAAGAGAGACAAAAAAAATGCACAAAAATGCGTATTCCCGCATGACCCCCTGACCCCCGGAGGAAAGGGGAGGGGGGGGGGGGGCACCCTGCTTGCATAGAGAGTAGGTTCAAACAGAGTTTATGACTACATTATCCATCGCCGCGCTTTCCCCTTAACCCATCTGTGGACACTGGGAGACCCCCGCCCTCCCCCACCCAGCCTAGTGGGTGAGGAGACAGGCTGCGACATCACTCATTCACTCGGCTCCTAGCTGCCTTTGTCAGGTGATTGCTGGCTGAAAAAGGAAAACAGATCAATACATCTCCCATGGGTCTGACAGGTAATCTTTACCTGGGATGAAGTATGAGGGGTACGGGCCCCCGTCGGATTCCTTAACTGTAACAGGGGGGGGGGGTGGGCGATGGACTGGCAGCACGCGGAACCCGTTTCCCCGTTCAGCCGTTGGAAATTCGTTTTGGGAGCCATCAGGGTGACTGCTAATTACCCCCCGACTGACAAAACTCAATCTGAAGCGATCCGACTTCCTCCCTGTCAATGACCTGGCCCTGAAACACGGAGTGACGGATCGGGCGGAGGCCAGAGACCAACGACCCCCACCGGCCAACCCTTTTTTAGTCGGAGCAGATACAGGATAGCAACTTCATACACGTGTAGAAAATCTTATTTCCTGATGACAAGCGTTAAGTTGTACTACTCTCGATTCCGATGGCCCTCAGGATGTCCATAGAGAGCGGTGGCCCCTGGGTCCATGGAACCGTGGACCCCCTGGCCCCATGGGCCCCTAGAACCCTCGCTTCGGTTGGGACTTGGCAGCCAGAGGGTGGGATCTCTAGCCGGGGCCGACTCCCGTGGCAGGATGTTCTGTGAGAGCCGTCCGTTTAGGGGAGTGTGCACACACAGCATTTATAAATGTCATTCTGCGGTAACAGGATCACATAAAGCTGCCGCAGAAGGACGGTCGCAGAACAATAACTCACGGCAATCTACACATCTGATACTGGCTGACGGATGTCAGACACGCATTTAAATCGGGCGTTTAAAACAGATGCGATGCGTAATGGATTGTAATGCATCATCACCGGCACAACACAGAGGAATCAGAGTTGATCAGAACATGCAGCGTTGCACTGTGCACTGTGTGCTACTGTTCTACTATGGCAAGTCCCTGGTCAACTACAATGGGTCATAAGGAACCAGGACAGACCTTTCTACATCTCACCACACAGCCGACAATCATCCACTAGTTACTAGGTGCTGCGTTCACCCCTGGAGTCGAAGGGAACGCCGTGTGTCTGACTGTACGATGGCTTCCGACTCGCCATGTCCATCTCAGCTTTGTCGCTAAAAAAACATCAGATTTAACAAGGCTGTTAAAAAAAACAGACTGTTCAAAGGCGCTCCCCGTCAGCCGTGAATGTAAATACGCCAGGAGGTGCGTCATTTGAATATGGAAGGTAAGCGGAGAGAACAAGAGGCTGGCCCTGGGAGGGCGGCGGGCACACACTCTGTGTTGTGCTAATGAGTGCTTTGTAGCCGGCGTCGCTTTTTCAAATCCATGCTAATAGGAGGCCTGTACTTTGTGTGGCGCCACCGGTGGCAGCCTCGCTTCACCTCCCCCGCCTCCCCCCGAAAACCCCCCCAGCAGCATGAGGTACCGCTGGAACATTTTTGATGGTTCTTCTACCTCTGAGCTGAAGTAGCTACACACACAGCCCCCATTGGTCCCGCTCACTGGCTGATGTAAAGTAGAGCAGGGCAACACACACACACACCCCTGCCATCCTACCCCAGCCCCCACCCCCCCAGTGGCCCCACTGATAAACGCAGGCTCCTACTAAAGAGGACATAAATGTGTTTGGAGCCCCGTGTCTGGCTGCCTGGGTCTTTAGGAGGCCCCTCCAAGCCAGCCCGGCCCCTAGGCTCGAGGACAGGGACGTAATGGAAGGCTTCAACCGGTCCTTGATTGCATTAACATTTTCTGCTACTTAAAACACACAACTCTAAAAACGACTTGGATCAATCTATTGGTCACGAACGGGAAGATGGTGCAATAATGTCTTTAAAAATAAAAGGTTTTTTTTTTGGTGTCTGTTTAAAAAAGGTGCTTCACACCTCTATCTCCCAATCGAACATGTCGGAACAGTGCCTTTTCCAGTTTTAGTTATTTGTGTCGTATACCCTGGTCCTCTCAGCGTCCAGTTCTTCAGTTGTCCAGCCGCTCCCCGTGGGGGTGAGAGCAGGTCTGCGGTGGGAGAAGGTCCGGTGGGTCAGGGGTCCCGGGTCTCTCTCCCATCCCCGGGCCCTCTACAGCGACCTCAGCCTCTGGCGGTGGGATGGCTGCCTGCGCCTCTCCTCCCAGCTCCTCCCTATGGAACAGGATGTCCGCTGTACAGGAAGAGGGCACACGGAACAGCCATATAACAATAATAATTAATAACACAATGGTATTTAATTCCTGTACGATTGACTTAGTTTCAAAGGATTTTCACAATAGCAATGAAACTCAAACCGATGACCATTGAGATGAGCGGCTGTTTTATGAATATTGAAATAAACCGTTGGCACAATCCTGTAATAGGCTAAGAATAAATTAGGTTTTGTTCAAGTGAGCCAAATCCAATTTGCCCCCTTAAGACTTAACGACATGGTTATTAAAAAGGCCAATCAGCACAGTTAAAAGACAGAAAGGTGCAGTATTGGCAGTATAGGTTTGAGCCAAAGCTAACATGGAAAATTAGACTTTGGTTTATAACTTCATCTATCAAAGCCACAATACGGATCCAAAAACATATTTCCTTTCATTGTTTCCATATGCGATGTTGTCTAAAAGGGAGTCGAGGATACCTCTGAAACACAACTTCAGATCAGAATTTCAAATCACACACACGCACCACAACTCCAACACAATTGCGTCCGCTTTCCTGATTTGTTGTTGGTTGTTTCTCTTTGCTTTGTGCTGCTAAATGAACATTTGTGTCGGTCACACAAGACATGGTTCAGCGTTTCTCAAAGCAGAGGGTCAGGCTACGAGAAGGGAGCTTTTGGCTCTGGGCTGTCCTGAAAGATTAGGCATTACAGTGTTCAGTGCCATGTGCACTCGCTCCTGAACCATTAGAACTGCTTGTGCCTCTTTCCAGATGACTTCTTCCCCAAACTGATCTGGTGGCCAAGATAATAGATTAATATTTCTTGAGGGAATGATGACTAACTGTAGGTGAGGTTTTCACCCAACAATCTCTTTCAGTTCTCCGCTCTAAACCTGCGGATCTATACCAATTTCAGAATCCATTCAGAAATGGAGATGTCAGATTTCATCCAATCACAGGCATTTGCCTGTGTGCAGTGAATGAATTCACACACGTTATTTTAACATTTATGGTTATTGTTAAGGTCAACATTTTCTGAGTATATTTATTAATATAACATTAAATATCAACCAGAGAGAACATGATGATATTTTCAAAGAGGTGTCATTGATGGACGTTTAACATGAAATAAGACACAAGAAAGCACAGATCGCTGTCATGGATCATTATCATACTAATAACGATGATGATGGACACGCGGGTCAATAAGAATAAACATTACCCTATAAAGGTCATTGAGAGGCAGCGTGTGAACACAGCGAGGAAGCGTATGCATATTGAAAAAAATAAAAACACAGTAATGCAATTACCAGCCGCTTGCCCTCGCATGAATTACTGCGTCCTGTGGTCAAAATATCCACATCGACCGCGTTTTATTTGTTTAACACCAAGGTCAATGAAGACATTAAAGATGCAAAGATTTCCCGTCCATGGGAGGGGTTACGGCGTTGGTTTATTGGGGGCCGGTAATGGGTGGCTGAATGGAGCCATTTTAGCGTCTTAATAAGCCCTCATGTGATGCTCTCTAAAAACAATCATTACTGGCCTTCCTGGAGAATCCCCCCCCTCCGTTTATTAATCAGCTAATTACACATTGACAGTAATGGGCCTGCTGATTCCCACACTTAAATGAACAGGGCTGAATGGCTCTTTAATGATTAGCCTTTGTGTTCCTCTCCCGCTCGGGTCTCTCGCTCACACACACACACACACAACCAACCACACGCACACACACACACATACACACACCTACCTACCTACCTAGTGGACAACCGGAAATTTCAAATCACAGCCCTTTGTGGGAGGGTTTTTTAATTCCAGACTGTAGTCACGAGTACAGCACCTGACCAACTAAGCCAATAATAACCCTAAATCCTGCCAGATAGATCAAGCCCAAGAGACGCAACAGAAAACACACACGGAAGGCAATAAAACCTCAAATAAATGACTTGTGATAAATCATAAATTTTTTTCTTGTTTATGTTGCTTTGGTTTTTGAGACACGAAAGCCAAACTGTGGTTATAAAATGAATCCAGGGGCTCGATCTACTTCCTGGGGCTCACCTTAGCCCCCAGCGGGACAGCCATCACCACCATGAAAGCCACCCCACCTGGCAGGCGGTAGCAGCCAGCCAGCCACAGGAGGAGGAGGAGGGGAGAAGGTAGAGAGGGGGGGCCCTGTTTGAAGGACGGGAGAAGGGGGTGAGCGGATCCAGGCGAGGGCAGAATAGTGCGGTGGGCTGCATTTCTGTCAGCAGAAGTGATGGTTGAGAGGTGGCGTTATTTGTCTTGCGCTGCCACGCGGGCCCTCACACCAGCCTGGGCATTAATGAGAGGGGGGGCTGGGCCGCCGGGCAGGAACACGCGGGGGGGGGGCTCCAACACAGGTGATCCGTCATGCGGCCGCCACCGCAGCCGCCGCCGTCCCCCGCTCGGGCAGGCAGCGGCGCCGACACAAAGAGGAGGAGATCGAGGAGAACGAGGGAGAGGGAGGCTGGCAGAGCCAGGGAGAGAGCCTGGCTACCCCCAGGGCATCTCGCTTTAGTTGGTTCCCGACCGAGGATGATTATCCAGTTGACCTTATGGATGGCGATCTAGATCTGGTGGATGGGTTGTGTTCTCTTTGAATTCTAGTTCCAGGCGTGTGTTTATTAATAACATGTTCTAGTTTGGTTATCATCTACAGACACAGCAGGAGTATAATCTGAGGAACGGGGGTTTAGTGTGCAGGTAAAATGAGTCCAGGTGACTTTAATTCAGTGTTATCCCAAAAAAATATTATTAACACAATTATATCAATCATCTATAAATGGTAACAATGCTCGTCAACTGATTATATACCTCTTATTAAAACAAAAAGCATAATCCTAGCTATGCTATAGTTTAAGCTCTACCAGATGAAAACCTGCTGTAGGTTTCCATCGTTGGATTGATGTTTGTGTGAAAAGCAGAAAATGGCCAATTTAGAGCTGAGAAGTGGAATAGTCATCTCATCCAAACAGATACCCTTCCTGATAAGTTGGTCTTGTTTGGTTTTTCCCTGGCGTTGTTGATGTTTTTTCCGTTGTCAGCTAGTTCAGCAGTGCGAGGGAAGTGCTAAGAGGCTAAAGAAGGAAGACAAAAGCAACAGCTGGGTACCGCCTCAGCAATCCCCCAAGGAATTCTGGGAGACACCTCCGGTCGCAGACTATTTTCACTCCTGATTGCAGAGTTTCAAATCAACCCCTAACGCGCACGCGCGCACACACACACACACACACACACACACACACACACACGACAACTCACTTTCTCTGTTGAGAACTCAACTCAAAAAAGTGTCGGGTGTCGTGTTGGTTAAGTGTGTGGGAACAAAAAGGGACGTTCTCTCCTGCTGGCATGAGCACCATAAGATACCACACTAGTGTGAACGACACAACGCAAACGACATGGATGAGGTTTATAATACGGCCCCTGTAGTTATGAGTACAATAATGAAAAGCATGTAGCAGTGTAAGCAGACAATAAAAGCCTGTCGGTGTGAACGACAAGTGAATTACCAAGGAGTGTCTCGGTGCGGCCACGCTGAAGACTTATACACAGGACAGCGTCCATAGGTCTACACGGTGTATGATGAATCAGAGTGAACTGGGGGCACTAAACTCCAGAGGAAGAAGAACACAAACCCCAACCGCGCTATTGGGAAATGTGAGTAAAAACCAGAGCCTTTAAATTAAATTGAATATCGGGGTAAAGACAGTGTTTCTGCGCGTTTCCACTTGAATTAGGATTTGTTTCATACATTACATTTTTTTCCCACATCGTAAACAATTGTTCTATTAATTATGGAGCCAATATCCAGTTAATTATATTCTTTATTCCACAAGATTCTTTTGATACCAATCCTTGCAGCCGAGGGACCCCTCGTTTCCAAATGGCGTGCGTGGGATATGAGGGGTCTTTAAGGGCCAGGGGTGAATCTTTTTTTAGTTTTATGGGAAGTGGTTGAGCGCTGGGGAGGTGAAGGACAGAGTTGCCGGCCCCTCCATCACTCAGTGCAATAAATGGATGCAATCTGTATCCCAGCAAAGCATTGGCTGTTTTTAAATTCCACCTCTTTTATCCAAATGAATGATGGACCCCCGGAACAGTGCAGTGTGCGGCGATATTAATATAAATCAGAGGCCGGCTCCCCTCACTAAATCAGGGAACCAGCGGCATTTGTTATTTAAATGACACACAGAAGCGGTTGCGGTGGCTATGCGTGCGGAGAGGGGACTCTGGGAGAAGGAAGGTGGACAAACCAATTCAGATTTCAATCCGGCGAAGACACAAGGCCCCGGGCCATCAGTCTAATGAAAAAAGGCAGCCTCCGCCGGCCGAACGGACAAAGCAGAGGCTGTTTCCAGTGCCACTTCCAATGGCGTCCACTCCCCGTCACACGCCTCCTTCTGGCTTTGCGTCACATGTGAGGACAGAAGCAGTGCATGTGTGTGCACGTGCATGTGTGTTTGCATGTGCGCGTGCATGTGTGTGTGTATGGGTGTGTATGCGTGCATTCGTTCATGTGTATGCGTGCACGTGTGTTTATTCATGCATGTGTATGTGTGTGTGTGTGTGTGTGTGTGTGTGTGTGTGTGTGTGTGTGTGTGTGTGTGTGTGTGTGTGTGTGTCTGTGTGTGCGTGTATGTGAGTCGTGTGTGTGCGTGTAAGCCAGGCAGACTGTTAATCCTCACGGCCTGTCAACAAGGAGGTGGCAGTGCTATAACAATCGTGGGACTCTTGCATATAGTTTCAATCTAGGTTTACACCCTGTTTATAAATGTTTTAACGGATGGATGGATACATAAATGAATAAATAAATGCATGGAAAAAGGCAATTAATACATAAGCAGAACTAATTTCAGCTCATGACTGGAATTATTAATATATTGCCAAAAGGTTTAATTGCTAATGGATAGGCTGAAACTATTTGAGTGGACTTTGTGACGTCGGCTGGATGTCTAATATGGAAAGA
Source organism: Pollachius pollachius (assembly GCF_949987615.1). Lineage (NCBI taxonomy): Eukaryota > Metazoa > Chordata > Actinopteri > Gadiformes > Gadidae > Pollachius > Pollachius pollachius. The sequence goes on along the minus strand of NC_136948.1, from coordinate 12,909,091 downwards.
CAATAGCAGACAGAAGCATGTGGGGTAGTATCTGTAGAGGACTGGTACCTGACATCCTGGTGGACAAGCTGGAGGTCTTCCTCCTTCTCTTGACGTCCCTACTGCACAGCAGTCCCACGTGCACGTTCGTCTGCCTTGGGGATAGACGAGAGCACAGCAAATATTAGTCATGAAGCTGGTCAACCCCGCCCTAACCGGCCCCTTCATGCATTTCCCTTTTTGCAAATGCAGTGATTACAGAGGGCAGTCACAGCCAATACCTCTTTACACCGTAGTGTCTCTTAACACAAAGTACTTAGTTGTGTATTACTTATCCGAGCTAGCTTAGTTGCATTCGGGGATGGGGTTAACCTTACAATTGTTGGTGTGTGGCACTTGGTTCAATGAACATCTTTACGGTCCCAACAGTGATATAGTGTTTCTACTTCTGACAAATGTACTCATTGAAAGTCATTTTGGATAAAACCGCTGCCAAATGCCCTAAATGTAAATGTAAATGTACACACATCGTACACGTTACAACGTTAGAGGTGTACCGGGCATATTGTCATCACGCCAACAGAAAACGTTTTTTCAAAATGAAAAAGGATTAAAAAGGAAAAAAAACTCTAAAAAAAAAAACTAAAACACAGGGCAGCGTATGAAGGAAGAGGACACACAAACCCCAGTGTGTTGTTGTTGTTGTTGTGCGACCACGTCATCCGTGTGCCCACATAAACAAATTACACCTGCTCCATCGCACACATGTCAGGAGACCCCCGCCCCCCCGCGCAGCGCCTTCACACAGCCCGGCCCACTGAGATGTAAAGTTAAGGTCAAGGTCTCTTTCATGGCTGGGGGTAGCGCCAGGCAATGTGATCGACTGCTCCGTGTATTTATGTCTGTCTGTGTGGACGGTTAGGAGGGGAGGGCGGAGGAGGAGGAGGAGGAGGAGGAGGGGGAGGGAGGTGGAGCTCAGACAGGGGGAGCATATGGTTAAGTGTCTGTGTGAGTGAACTCCACAATATATATTTAAAGAAAGGAGAGGGATGGAAGACACAACACAACACAACACAACTGAGGCACAGCGAACGCATGTTCTGCCTCGCGTGCACTGTCGAACACACTGTTGAGCAGTTTAGCAGAACACAAGGCGATATCAGATGGTGTATCAAAACAATGACCAGCAGGCTAACTGGCGAGAGGAGAGGCTCTTGACGGACTGCAAATAAAACAGAACAACCCTAACAGGAGCTTTTCGTGAGCACAACACGGCTCGTCTTGCTCTGCTGGCTACATAAAAATCACACCGAAACGCGTATGCGTCTGTGTGCTCAGATAGGGACCTGTCAGGACAACCTTTTTAACAGGGCTGCGTGTCACATGACCCCGAGGGCCATAAATCACAGGGCGGGGCGGAGCGTGCCACGGCGGCTTCTGAGGACCTGGGTGGGGCCAGCACTGAGCGAAGTCTACTATGTTGTATAATCAATAGATATAAAAATAAATGGCCTGACCGTTATTCTCCCCCTGTTACCCCTCGCTAATAAAATCCTAGTAATGCATATTTCATTTACTTTTATACTTATTGATTACCTGTACTCCAGTTAGTAAATCACAGGGCTATCGATCCCTCAATCGCGCCTCTGTCCGACAGGCACATAACCAGCCATTTGGGCAGCCCTGATAAAGAGCTCAGACGCTGAACTCCCCACAGTAAATCTCGGCAAACTAACTTTTTAATTCCAAAATCGATGGTGTTTAAACGTGGCATTATTTCACTAGGCGCGGGGTATTAAAAGTAATACTCTGCTGCATTTGGTCTTAATGTGTGGGGGAGAGTCGTCCCGCCTTGGCAACTGCCGCTAACACTGACTGCCGCAGTGCTCTGGGGCCTCTGCAGCGGCAGGGACACGGCCACTCAGAGAGAGAGAGAGAGAGAGAGTGAGACAGAGACAGAGAGAGGGAGAGGGAGAGAGAGAGAACTGTGGGCCACCAGCATTTGGTTGTGGAACGTAGCACTGTGCTAATCAAACATTAGAATACCATCAGCCGGCTCATTAGCCAAGGAAAAACACCACCATTTATCTCTAGCTCGGACCCAAAGGGTTTTATAAGCTTGATAGTGGATTCCAATTGAGCCTATGCAACATAAAAACTAATCCTCCATGTTTTGGTATTATCATTATTTATCATCTGCCATTTATTCTCGATTCACTGCATGGACGAGTCTGAAACATCTGTTGATATGTCTGTCTGATCATGGCAGTATTAATAGGGAATGGGCAGCAGCAGCATCAGAAGCAAAAGAAAACCACCCCGAAAACTAAAGAATGCACCCAGCATCGAGGGCAGAATACCATCACAGGTGCAAGGACAATGAAGAGACAATGTCTGAAGATGGATTTTTCAGGTCACACCAGCTACTTCAAAAAAACCAGCATGGTCCCTCAGGGTGGGGAGTAAAACGGCCCTGACACGGGGTCAATTGTAATCCAGGCCAGCCACATCCAAAAGCAGATATATCAATTAAAAATAATAAATCAAAAGAGGAGCGGGTTGCCTCGGTTACCAAACTGCCATCTATTTTCATTAGGTTACACAGCGCTGCAGGTGAGAGCAGGATCTCAAGATTAATAGAGGTATTCAAATGAATAAGAAAGGATTAGGGTCCCCTGGGAGCGTGATCAATAGCAGCAAATCAATAATCAATAGGCCACTCACACCAATATACTAACCGCTGACACCGAGATCTCACAATTAAAATGAAAACAGGGCAGGGCGCGGGGCTGGGACAATGATTTATCTCACGGTGCAAATGTCATTTAGAAATAAATACGTCAATAGATAAAGGCTGCTGCTGGCGGGCTCCGAGGGGGAGGCGGTTATGCATTTTAACATGTCCACCGGCCACGGGCATTAAAGCCAAATCCCACAAAGCGCTGTGTCTATTCACGCGCCCATCGCAGGATAAATAGCTCACAGCCCCCGTGCAGCCTTTATCACTTAACATCAAATCTGTGATTGTTGCCGTCAACTCCCGCCAAACAGGAGATGACAGCTTTTATTAATACAGTATCATTTCAAACCGGCTGCGATACAAGATTAATGCGTACTCCTGGCCCACAGTGAAAACACTTTTCTCTGAAGGGTGTTTGGCAATAAAGAAAAGTCAGATGCATGGAGGCTCAAGTGCTACCAGAAAAAATAGGGAGAAAATAAGAAAAGAAAAAAAATCGATTGTGCGGATAAGTTTTTCCAAAGAAATGAAAACATATTGAATCGATAGCGGACATTTTTTTATTTGCTGTGAGAGAGTTGTAGCAAGAAAATAACACCATCACCGCTCAGGGTGTGATTTAGATGCTATCGTTAACGCACACAATAAATTAAACGCGCTACACGTGTCCGTGTTTCTTCGGCGCTCACGCATGAGCCTCTTCACAGGTGTGTGTCTGGCTTTGATGTGCCTGTCACCGTGTGTGTGTGTCTGTGGCGTCTCCCTCAGAGAGGGGCTTGACCACATGGCTGCAGGAGGGGGGGCTCCTGGGTGCACTGCATGCAGTGCCGGGTCACAGAGATGGAGAGAGCCCGTCGGGAGGCTGGCTTTCAGCAGCTCAGGGAAATAGATTCAGACGGAGCCGTCCGACGGGACACATCAGAAGGCTCTCTCTCGTCAACCCCCGCCTCCCCCCCTCCCCTCCCCGGTTCATTTGGGAGTATGATTTATACTTTTTGAAGTGAGGGGTCTTGAATCCCCGCTATAAAGGAATTAAGAGGCCTCCCCCGAGTCCGCCATTCAAATGAGAGCATGGTAGGGATATGAGGGCTTTTTAATAGAGAGAAATTAGTATTCACAATGCCTCAGACTGGAATCTGAAGGAACCTTTCAGGTGGAGAAGAAAGGGCCAGTTTAGAAAAAGAAAGTGGCTAAGAAGTGGGGGCTCGGTTTCAGAGGCGTTGTGTTGATGCCCCTCATCAAGGAAACGGTGGAGCGCCCTGTGAAATCACCCAGGAGAGAGAGAGCGAGCGAGCGAGTAAGAGAGTGAGCGAGGAAAGGGAGCTTGAAACAAAATTAAAAATGCACCATAAATAGGCACAGTGGAAACAATATAGGGGGAGCCCCCCGGTCTTGGGGCCGAGGGGGGGGGCTGCACTGACGGCATCTCGGAGGCTCCCAGCGCCGTGCCCACAGTTCTCCGGGATGACTTGGAGCGGGAGAAGGCTTTGACCGACATCTTATGGATAAACTTTTGTTAAATGTTTTATTCCTCTGCAGTTGCACAAAAAAATGCTGGGATTTGAATCAGCCTTGCAACTCTGTTCCGGAGAGATAGAATCCGGATCGAGTGTTTAGTGACCTTGGAAACTATTGGATTCCATCTTTGAATATGCGGCGAACGCCACACTGCCAGCACAAACGACAAGTCTTCACATAACTCATGATTGAAATGTTTGTGCATGTACTGTAGATTTATACCATGTGAATACAAGAGTTTATGAATTCTACACTTTTGACAGCAAGTTTAAATATAAAACCTCCATCCATACATAAAATAAGGGAGGTAGTGCACCTGAATGTGTCAAAATGTATACGCCAGATTCTGATCGGGTTTCTTTGCAAACCAATACCCGTTTGATCGCCCCTCTGACAGGTAGGGAGAATCAAAGCCAACAATGTCAAAATCCCCCCTCACATATATCCTCAGAAACACGAGAGATTGCGACTACTTTAGGACCTCTTACATGACTACCCTAAGAACCAAGGCCGGCTTTGACATTCAAGCAGCAGTCAAGTAGAGACTTGAAAGGAGGGGTTGTGAACCACGAGCGCCCACCTCTACCGCGTACCTGTGTCGTACCATGAACACCCACACACATGCTTCCTCTGAGGAACAAACGTTGACATAGGTCAGGCCAGTTCAAAGCGTGCACTGCCCCGTAACTGACCATTTAAGTGAGTTGGCCATCGATTTCTCCATCCATATATTGAGCTTGAATCGAATAGAGACAAAGGTGTCTCCAATAGGCCCTTAAGGAGGAAGTGGTACAACATGAGAACGAGTGTGCTGACCCCTCACCTGTTCCTGCACACTGAGGAGGAACATCCACGGTGACAGTTCCCTGGCCCCATGTCGATCGGGTACACCGGTAATGAGCGCAGGGAGTTTAACTAGGAAAGGTAAACAGAATGTTTTTTTAGGGATTCTTGATCCCATTCTTTGGGGGAATAATTACATTTGGAATTTAAAAAAATCAAAAAGAACATTATTGTATGATACCTGGCTGCGCTCTCGGTTTCCATAGGAAAGTGCCCGGAAACTACAAAGAGGTGCAACTGTTAGTTAGTTTAGCTTCTAAAATTGAAAAGCTGAATCATGAATTCATCTTCAAAACAAGATAATGTCTCTTACTCTCTCTGATAAGGATTGTGAGACAAGTGCTTCATTCTGTCCACAAACATTGGCATGCTGTTACCCTGTGAATTACAAATCAAAGCAAAGGGAATGTTAAACCCAAGCCGTGCTCAGTCTACTCAGATGTCCCATGTTGCTACAACAGCCTCCTCCCTGCGCTTTTACCTTGGTGATGATCCGCCTGCAGCCCTTCCTGATGCAGCGGCCAGAAACGCCTGGCAGTTGGTTGAGGCGAGCTTGGATCCCTGCAACACAGTACATTAGAACCCTTACACTCCCTCCAAACACTCTGATAAGACTCAGTGTATGGGGAGGAGAGCGAGAGAGTGTGAATGAGTGAGTGAGGGCGAGAGAGAGAGATTGATTCGGTCTCCAAATTACGGGATACAGTTTGATTAACTGAATCCCGCTCTACTGTCTACTTTAACTGGTAGTTTATATTTCACCTTTTTATAGTACTTTGCTGTTTTTCCATCGTTTCATTTTTTTAAGTGCTTTGGCAATGTAAATGTTTATTTTCCATGCCAATAAAGCTCTTTTGAATTTTGAGAGTGCGTGAGCGAGAGGGCGTGAGACACCCATCCCCACCTCGCTGGGAGGGCCGTGCAGGCTGCAGGAACGTGCGCCTGGACGGGGGGCGCTCGCCCTCCAGCCCCAGAGAGCTGTCCGAGTCCCAGCCGGGCATCAGACCCGCCACACTCGGCCCCGCGCCACAGTCGCCCTCGAAGAACCAGTCGCTCTGCTCGTCGTCACCTGACACAAGAGGGGATAATGGGATCACTTGGCAGGGTGTACATGTTCATCCACCCTGGCAGACAGGGCTGAACGCTGCTGGCTGGATTCTTCCGCCCGCAGCGCCCTCCCCAGACAGCATGCTCTGCTCGGGCCTGTCAGTCAGCCGAGCGCATGCAGGAAGCCATGCCTCTCACAGTCAAGGTGTAGTGACAACTGTTAAATCAGCGGCCGCCTGGCCCCACCACAGCTAATGAGATTAGCAAAGGCTTCAGCGCTCATTAGCACGACATGACAACGTCTTATTAGAGTCGCCTGGGCGCCCAGCAACCGAAACTCATTGTATCGGAACCCCCCCCCCCCCCCCCCCCCCCCGCCAACCCAGTCTTGTTTCAGGGTTACTTTTATGGAACTATAGTTGACATTCGAGACAGCTCATATTTACATTACATACAATACAATACCATTGGAAATGCATGTAGGCTGATTGGTACGACATGATTTCTAACGCTGCAATGCTGCTAAACAGAAGATGACTTAACGTGTTTTTTTGAGAACGTATTCTGGAAACAAATTATGACTTTAAACAGAAATAGAAAGGTAAAATATTTAAAATAATAAAGGCACCTTGTCTCCCCTCATCGTTGGTGAACAGGCCAGGGTCACTGCTGCATATACTGCTGGTTTCGCTGCAAAATAAGACAGAGAAATAACAATTACAACCAACATGCGCATCATGCATTGTTACATTATAAAGGTTATGTTACATTATTCTGTCTAAGGTTACAAACAAATTTGGTTTGCGGTACAATTTCCAAATGTCTCAGCTTCGAGGTCAGACATTTCCGTGTGGCATACGTAACCGAACGCTGTGAGATACAGCTCTACAGTGCTCCACAATGTCAGCATTCAACATGAAACATTCAATTAGAAGGGGGCAAAAAAAACAAAGCAAACGTATAAGAGCAGAGGTAGAGGTCGACGTAAATGGAGAACGACACAAAAAGACAGAGTGCTGCTCCGTTCCTCCCCGGCTGCGACGGCAGAGCACAAAAGGCCGGGCGCAGCGCAGTCGCAGGCCGCTGAGTGACATGCACAATCTAATTGAATATCCTCCGCTGTCAGCTCCAATATACTGGAGCCCGCGTTGTGGAGGATGACAGCAGAGAGCGTAGCCCGTTTCACCCCCCCCCCTCCCTTTGGGGGTCCCCACCCCACCCCCCATAGACACACACACACACACACACACACACACACACAAAGGGGGAACCCACCAGACGCGCATCCTCACAACAACTGGACAACATCTGCTGTGTTAGGCTGCTGCCACTGCTCCTGCACTGCTCTTTACTGGCCCTCCCTGCTCCCGACCCCCCACACACCCCGGGCGGACCCCCCCTCCAAAACACTCAGTGGGGGCCTCTGCCACTCCAGACGGACCCCCTGGTGTCTCCCTGGCTCTGGTCTTAGCACAGATACGAGGGCCCGGAGATGCGGTCATTGAAGGTCATACGAGACAGGAGTGGGGAGGTTGTTTGTTTAATTATGTATACAACTCCCTTTAAAACGCTTATCTTAAATATTATCTTAATTTAAACATTTTTGGAAGTTTAAATAATTTGTGCCATTGGTTTGACGAGTTTACTTTTTTTTTTTTTTTACATATTTGATTGACACATGGACAAATTCTAGCCACAATATTTTTGGGTCTAAATATACGGCGTTTGAGGACGAGGCGGGCGAAAGAAATTAAAGCCATCTGGAGAGCAGTGCTCTTTCCATTAGGTGGCGGGGTGGTGCTGATGCCTGCTTTGCGTTTTCCTTTGCGTTGATCAGATTTGACCTTGGCTACGGTGGAGGGAGAGGTGGCCAGGGTCATATCAGAGCTGATAAGGTGCTTTGCCATATTGTCAAGACGCACAGACGTTGCCTGGATCAGACCAGGCTGGGGAGGGAGGGTATGCCAGCCAGATGGTTCCTGAATCATCTCCCCTCAGATACAGCACAGGCAGATGTGTGAGGGACCAGGCCTCTCTGGGGAATATGGAAGATGTAATAAGGAGTCCTGGACCGCCCCTCCCCCCACCGACAACCCCTTCAGCAAAAACAGCCCCCTGCTCCAGCCTGATTCCCCAGGCTTCCGCTCAGCTGTCCCCAACCTCTGGACACTTAGCCCCTGCATCTGCTGCTCACAGCCCCCCCGCACTCCCTCCGTAGAGGGCACAAGCCAGCTAAATCTATACCGAGCAGAAATGGACCCCTCAGGCTCTCAGCTACGTTTCACAGACTGTCCCCTCCATCACTCAACCACTTGAGCACGCAAGCAGTGCCACAGCGATGGAAGTTAACCGCACACTTTGTGGCGTTTTCCCGATGAGGTGTTGACTCTTTGCATCACAACAGGCATGGCATGAATTACTTTCCCCCTTTGCCTTTGTTGCTGTTTAACTGAGTGATTGTTTGTGCTTTGCTTTGCTTCGTGTTGCTTTGTTTTCCTTTTTCTTACAGGGGGTGATTCAAGCTGAAGTTCGAAAAGGAATCACAGGTATAAACAATTAATTAGAGACAGCCATTAAGTATTTATCTGTATTAACGGTGTAATGTGGTGTCGCTGGAAGCTACCCAGGGCCGATTGGAGACCGTTTCCATTAAGTACTCCCTAATTAATGCCATGAATAATTGAGGAGCCCATTTTTCTTGAAACCAAAAAGAAACACCTCTTCTCGCCCTGCAAGAGTGACCTTTGACAAGAACAGCGGGCAAACAACACTTTTGTTTGGCTGCGCTACTTCCCTAAGAAGGTATCCTTTCAATGTGTGTTCACAGCTTACCCAGATATAAGCCACAAGCCCTTCAGAAGAACCATTCTTTCACCAATAGCAGAAAAAAAAGGCAACCTATCTGTTACGTCTTAATTAGTTAATATGCCATATGTCCGCGGTGGACGACAAGGGCAAGAAACTAGATCTAGACTGCAGTCCCTCTATTTTTAAGGGGCAGAACCAATCAATTTTCCACGAGGCAGCATTGTTTCTACACAAGGCAGCGAGGTGAAGCAAAACAAAGTATCCAGATGAGCACTAATCATTAGGATATAATCCCCTGCTCCTGGGAGAGGCAGACCAGTTTGCACAGAGATTATGTGCCTGCCGCCATTTATTGAGCCCAGGCTCATTCTGCGGAGGAATAAAGAAAGGCCTGAGATGGGGGGGGGAGCAAAGTGCTGATAACAATGGATCTGTGGGCTCTTCAAACAAGCCGCCCCAACTCAAATCCATGCCCTCTTCTATGGGTGTCTGATTATAAGGTTATCCCACCCTCCCCGAGCTCCAGTAATTGGATTAGTCTCAGAGATTTATGAAAATGAACTTCAGCAAATGGTGCACAGCTTTACCAAAAAGTCCTCAGAGTTTTTTTCAAAATAGAAATTACAAAGCGACGGGACCGGGCGTGAGAGCAAATCACACACAAAGCCTTTGTTTTTGTTTTTTCTCGGCGGCAGTTGGATTGTGTAGGCAGCGTCGCTGTAACAACGCACAGCTGGAGGCGGAGGCTGAGCCGTGGAGGACGTCTGCCCACAGGTGAGGCCTGCTTTGCCCGGGCCATCCTGTGTGCCAGGTGGACTATCTGCCAGCCGGCCGGGGCAAGTCTAATCAAGGATGTGGGGGCCAGCTGGAGCAGCAAACATCTGCTCGCCATCCACTTGGGTGGCTAAAGCAAAAAAATAAAAATGAACTGAAAAAAAACCTGCCCAATGTGCACATATGAGCGGTGACCTTGAGGCGAGGAGGACGTTTTTAAAAAGACCAGACGCATCATACAAAAAGGTTAATGGGATGAATAGAGATCTGCGGTGGTTAAAAGGCATTTTCAGCAACAGCTACTGAGCCCGACTTCAAATGGGCTGTGCGCTATTGGATTCTCTGTGTTGCTGTTGTACCACTGTCAACCACCCATCATCCCCCCCCCCCAGCCCGTTTCTCCATATCCTTTGGCTGGATGAGGGCTTAAGCATTAGGCCAGACTGTTCAGCCCTCAGTAAAGTGTGGCAGTCTACTGAGCATCATCGCGAGTGAGGGCGCCGTGTGAGAAGGGAGAAATGATTGACAGCGTGCCACGGTGTTCCCATTTATTTCTTCTCCGGAGCTGTTTTCTGTCAGAACGGCTATTGATTTTTCCATAAAGTAAGAAAACAAGCACTGTTAAGGGGCCATGGAGGTCAGCACAAATTAAGCCAAAGGATGTCAGGCCTTCTGCAGGCAGCCAATGGGAGACTTCTTAAAGGGGCGCCACAGGAAGAATACCCCTGTATCAAGGGCTATCAGACTCTCTGTTTAACCTACTCTACCTTACATTCTGCTCATGGACATCTTTATTCTGTATCTCTATACGTCCTAATGCTGTACATGCAGAACCCTTGGAGACGTTTATGCTTTGGGTCCACAGTCCTCAGCTAAGGTATTTGCACTCCACAGTATTCCAGTGTCACCTGCTGCCAAAAGACTCAGTAATATTTATAGTTGATTAATCAAATGCACACATGGGAGACACCATTATGGGATTCGGGGACAGGCACAACTTTAATTAACCTAGCCTGTGTGGGAAATTCATTTCAAAGCCAATCAATAGCACTGCGAGTCACTTATTTATTTGTGACAATATATCTGGAAAGGTTATAATGAGCTGGCTGATGCCCCGAGGCACAAGTATCAAAGATCCCTCCCTGGTGATCACCAGCGCTACTGGAGACGGGGATAAAGGGACGATATCATTCATTTTTAATGTCAACTCAATACTTTAAAGCAGAGTGGCATGATTGCCATACATTTTTTGGTTAAGATGAGGACACACTGAACATTGTTAACTGGCTAGATGAAGACAGGCAGTGTAGATCATCCTAAATGTCGACCCTATTTAATTGCTACTGTCTGATACTAGTTATGCACGTGACTTTTATATCATGGGTTTAACTGCCTTGAGTAACTTTCCATGCAGAGTAGGAGAGGAGGTTTCAGACAGCGTTTTCAGACATCTAATGGTGTAGCGCTTTTACAGGTAGACATCTTTTTTGTTTCAAAATTGTCAAACAATTAGTAAGATAAAGGGTTGTATTTTTTATAATCGAGACAAGTGATAAAGTGTCACTACAGATCAAGTCACAATTTAATTTGAGCTATCAAAGTGGCACTTATTGTATGTTGTACGTCCTTGGAATTAAAAATAGTACTTGGCATTGTGTAGCATCTTATCATAGCTATCTTTGTTGTATACCTAGCAATTGTTAGTGATTGGCACTTGGTTCTATGAACATCCTCACTGTACCAACAGCGATATATATTGTTGTACTTATTGTTAGTTTCTTTGGATAAAAGCGTCTGCCAAATGCCCTAAATGTAAATGTGAATTTCTCTACACGCATTCCCAAGCCTGCTGTTTTCCCTTCCTACAGCCTGTAAAGACCTTACCCTTCAGACATGCTCTCGTCTGACGCGTCTCGCTGCTCCTGGGCCTCCAGGATGATCTTATCCTTCCAGCACTCGTTGGCCAGAAGACCTACTCCCTCCGCCTGGAGGTTCACGTTGGCCCGGCTCCAGCCGGCGGCCCCCCCCTTCTTCATCCCAGAGAGCCTCTGCTGCTTCTTCTTGGATGATGACCTGTGCCTGAACGCCGCCTCTCCCTCCACGCCGGACACCTTCAGCGTCCGCTGCAGCCGGAACATCACGTCGGAGGTCATGCGCTTCACCTTCCGACGCCTCCGGAGCGGACGTCCCGGGGTGTTCTCTGTGAAGGAGTCTGACTCCGGCCAGGAGTGCTGTCTGGACCGCACCGGGTCCCTGGTGAAGGAGTGCCAGCGGTGGGTCACCACCATGTCGTCAGAGTCGCTGTAGTTGGCGGCGGAGACGGAGGCCGTGGTGGTGGTGGTGGTGGTGGTGGACGGCGCTCGGGTGGAACTCCCCCTGCAGTCCTTGGCGCCCTCGTCCAGGCTGGAATCGGAGGCAGCGCTCAGGCAGCGTCTGAGCTGCAGGAGGTGCAGGGAGGGGTTGCAGCGGCGCTTGCGGTCCCTGCGGCGGCGGATCTGCCTGCGTTGCCGCCGCAGCGGGCTGAGAACCATCTCCTTCCACAAGTGGCCTAGATTGTTCTGCTCAGAGGTCTGCTCCAGCGCAGACACCAGGTCGTGCACCAGCTCATCCATCACGCCGCTGAAACAAACAACAGGAGTCCAGGGAGTAAACATGCTAGTTTTCAATAAGGTACTAGACAAAGAAGAGGAGCCCAGAGACAGGGTTAACTAGTTCTGTATCGAAACGAAACAAAGGCGAGGAGAACAGAGAGCAATAACACTGGTGATACATAAGAAATTAAACAAAGAACATGATGCCAGAGAGCAGACATACTGGTGCTCAATATGAAAAATTGGAGGAAGAGTATCACATTTACACTCGCTCACAGTAATCAAGGGCAATATGACTAGTATGTTATGACTGCATTGGCAGCCTACGGTTCTTGGTGATAGGGTCAGTGCGTTAGTCTGTGTAACACGTGTATTGTGATCGTGTCTCGGGAAAGAAACTCAATAAACCTTAATAAACGTTTCACAATAACAGAGCGAAACGCTTTGTTGGACTAATTTCTGTGTCACAGAAGTGGATACTATAGAGAAGATATTAGGGGGAAAACACGACAGAGCACAGTGAGGGTCTGGCTTACGTAATAAAGGGGAAATGACTGCAATGGACGGACGTTTGTTGTCGTCCCGAGTCGTTGCATATTCAAAGCATTGCGGACCTAAGAGGGAAACCACCGCATAAAACGACGCAGCTGAATGCACGTGAATCGGGACGACGGGCGCGAGGGGGTTTGTTATGCTCTCGTGAGCAGCAGACGGTTACATAACACGACAACACGTGATGTCAGCACGAGCGTAACTGCAACCCCGTGTAACGTTCGTCAATTCTACGTTTCGGTGACGTACGTTGATTAACAGCGTAGGGAATACACTAAATATTCGACAACACTCGCTATACGTGAAATAATGTGGGAAGATATAGATAGAAAAACAGGGGTTCCGCATCCACTCACCAGTCGCAGCTCGGACTGTTTTGTTTTCTTCCCAGCTGTAGCTGTAAACGTACTTCCGGTCCAATGTCAACACATGAAGTAACTTCCGCCTAGCTGTCATTTCTCCTCCCAAACAACCAGGAAGTAACAGAGTTCACTGTTAGAGCTATATTTTATATAATACTATCAAAATATTTTTTCAATTAACTAAGTTATGAATATCATGTGTACTGACGGCCAAAGGCGTCGTGTGTGACTGTGGGCTTATTCAGCCCCAGGAAATGTTTAAATTGGAAGTCAAGCCTTTATGTTAACCTATAGAAGCATTGTATTCATTTCTCAATACATAATGATAAGCCGTGTTTAATGTGTGCCAAGTTGTACAACGCGTTTTAATGCCTTTTTTATCCAAACCTCTTAAAACAATAGTGGAGTAATAGGCTACGTGTTTTACGATGTCTAGCTTCTCGCGGTAATAAAGGATTGTCTGAGCGCCTATGTGTGGTCGAATAAAGCAAAAAGTAATTCACCACTTCTTTCATCTCCCAGACGAAGGCAAGCCAAAATAAGAAAAAAAAAAAATGAAACTGAAAATGAGTACAAAAGCTATTTAATCTCTCATCTTTCTCTTAATAACGGCAAATTTCCCCATTGGCCCACGGGAGAGGGCCTTTCTGTGCTGCTTCCACCTTATCTGGCGCCGCCATATTTCAGCCTGCTGAGTGGCTCCCTCAGTACCCAGCCCCCAGCCTCCTCTGGACCGGGCCTGTGGGGAAGCTGGGCTCCTGGGCCTGCTACCATTGTCCTGGCCTGGGAGGCAGTCCACTGAGAGAATCCAAAGCGGGAGTGTGGAAATGAGAAGAGAAAAAATGTCACCCACTGCTTCCTTAAGTGTCAGCTTTTCACAAGCAAACATATCAGAAACAGAGCCCCTTTTCAGAGGCGGTAATTAGCAATTTCGAAAGCTTGCCCCCTCAGGATATACAGTTTCAATTTAGTTAGCAGCTTCGGATTCTTAGGCACTTAATATTCATTGTTTCTTCCATCTTTCCAATTTATCCACGTACATTGTCTAGTCTTTCACTGATGATAGAGTGTTTTTATCGGTCGTGTAATTCTTCTTTTCAATGAGCCCTTTGCTAGAGAAGTTAATTTTAATAAATAATTTTCAAAGGGATTTGCAAAGTATGTGTGGGATATGATAGCAGAGTGCTCTTCAAGAAGGGCCAGGCCAAATATCTTACGGTGCTCAACACTGCTTCATTGATTACGTCTTGGTGTGTGGAACTGACTAAAACTTACCAGACTGTTTTGTTGAAGAGAAACCCTCTGTAAATACAGTCATGGATACAACATATAGGTATGCCTATTTATGTCAAACATAGAGTAGAAATCGAAGATTGATGTTCTATTGGAATTATGGGCCAAAATCAGCATGGTTTTTACTACAGCATTGAGTCTTTTGACAAAATATCAATATATAATCATGTTATATTATTATTACTTCAACAATTCCGCAACATGACGAGAATTGTATATTGTATATTGGCTGCTGGTACTGATGACGGAAATGTGGTACCATTGCGTGGAGGGAAAGATAACGCAGTATGTTTGCAGACTCTTTAATAAGCCAAACCACATATAGACAATCCTTCCTCTAGGGGTGGGGATGCACTTATCTGTTCCACCATAGAGCCTTTGTTAAAAAAAAATGGTACCATTTCCATTCATTTGCAATCAGCTTTGTCTAATAGAAATAATTGATTTTAGCCTCCTACCGACGAATGAAAAAAAGGACTTTGATTAAACATTTTGTCTCAAAATCTCAATTCTGAGAGCCCCCCCTCACCACCATCACCACCCCACGCCCCCCCCCCCCCCCCCCCCCGATCAACACTTGAGGAAAATAGGCGACTCATTAAAGAGAGAAGAAGAAAGTAGCGAGCGACGTGAGAAGAGGAACAGGGAATGAAATAATGAATGGGAGTGCGAGTGAGCTATCTTTCCCTAGCAGAGCGCCACTAGGGAGGCAAACTCACAGCCACCAGAAATGAGCTACCTATCTGTGAAAGGGAGTGACTGCTCCATCCTATTTGATTTGGCTCCGCTATCATCTCTTAAGAAGATGTCAGCCTTGCTTCGTCTAATGCTCTGAGCCTTTATCAACCCTGAGACGATTTCCCTGCAACCACCCCCCCCCATGTTTTTTTTACAAAAAGCAGAGAGGGAGAGAGAGAGAGAGAGAGAGAGAGAGAGAGAGAGAGAGGGAGAGAGAGAGGGATGGAGAGAGAGAGAGAGGGAGAGAGAGAGAGAGAGAGAGAGGGAGGGAGAGAAGCATTTCAGTGCCTTTCAGGGACCCACACCAAAGAATGAGTGTTATGCGATAAAAAGGGGGCTTGTTAAATAGATCTGTCTATTTGTATGGTAATAATGATCGCTTAAAGACCCACCGCTCCGTGACTTGTAAGTACAAGGAAACAAATCTGTATTCGTGTATTGCGTTAACGTTCCTCTCCAAACGACCTTGTGAAACTTTTGCTTGGTTAAAAAATGAACAGGGTGCAGGAGTTGTTGGGGTGGTTGTGTGCGTGGGTGTGTGACTGTGTGGAGGGGTTTGCATGTTTGTGTAGAATGTTTAAGCCTTCACCTGTGGGCTGAACCAAAACTTACTTTAAGTCTTTTATTTTCAATAATAATAATCAAATAGCCGGTTGTGAAGATGTCAATTCTCCGATCCATTATACTGTCACTTACTAAGTGTGCTTTTTTCTTTCAGGTGTCAAAACTCAGCTGCATCGACTTACTAACCAAACATCCCTCATTAGAATTCAAAGGCCCTGGATATTGCTCCCAGGTGGCATTACCTATTAACAGAATAATCAGGAAATCATGTCCATAAGCCATCGGAGCGTTGCGTTGATGTTGAGCACATCCAACAAGCAGTGCAGTTGTGTTGCTGTTGCGTGCAGCAGGGAGAACCCCCCGTACAGTGTTCTCAATTGTCTCATTTCCAACGCTGATCGTTTGACAACAAGCTGCTCCACAAGTACCCGTTTGACAGGTTGATTTGGTGGGGTGAAGAGAGCCGACGCAAAGCTCCGTTATTTAATTCTCCATTTGCCCTTTTAGCATCTAATTGGCCTGTTGGTATAGACAGCTGGCCGACGGAGTCTAGTCGGCAGTGGGAAAAGAAGAAGATAGAACATGAAGTCTCGCCATTACTGACTTGATGCATATAAAGATGTTATAAAATCACAAAAATATTGATAAAGTGTGTTTTTATCCAAAGCTCCAGTGTAAATGTGTGCTTATTTATGATTGTGGATGTTGTCATTGAATCAATACAGCCAAATTAGCTTTGTAATATAATGACAATAATCTCAATGATTTCACTCCTTGAATCCAAACCATGCATGGCTTATGAATTCAAGGGGCCGCCTGTATTTCTATCCAAGTACTAGTACTAGGCTGCTGCTAAAATGCATTTTGATCTCCACAATCAGGCAGCATTTGTACAAATTGGAATATTGTTATGGGGCGATACGTATGGCATTATATCAGTCATATCAGCTCAGAATAATGTTGATAAAAAGTTGGCATCTCTTTTGTTGTTGACATAGTAGTGGGAAACAATACAGAATCGCAAAGGCAAAACAGATGGCAGATTAAAACATGCAACATTGAAACATGTGGCTGTTGCTCTGCAAACTCACTGTAGATTTGTTTAAATGTGTGAATCTACGCCAATTCAAATGATAGTAAATGTGATAATATTGTTAATAACCATTCGTAAAATGACATCTATTTCACATTTCACAATTTAGATTCATACATTTTTTATTTTATTTCTCACATGCTCAAAAAGTTCCTCTGAGCTCCAGAAGGATGGTTTTGCTGAACCAAACCCTGCCTGAGGAGCAGCATGGAGCTGAGGAAGAGGATGTGCCTGTCTGGGCTCGCCCTGGAAGCACTAGAGGCTGCCTAATTGGCCGGGCAAATTAATCAGAGACAGTCAGAGCTTTCAGAGGAAAGGAGAATTTGAGCAGCAATTATGGCTGATTACTTTGAAAGATGGCAAAATGTTAGGGCAGCAGAATTCAATTTTTTTTTTGAAAAATGTATATTTAATCCTCTTATTTTTGCCAGTAAAATGCTGCTTATGTTACTGCTGTCTTTAAGGTCCTCACCCGTAACGTGACTGATACACTTTTAACTGAAGAGTTTTAACGGCTCTCTGCCACAATGTCTGTATATGTGGACTCATCAGCTCATATGTAATTGTAATTATGTAACGAACAACATTAAATGTAATAGATGTTTTCCAGCTATTATATTTCTTACATGTTTTGTGCAGTGCATTTTCTGTTGGTTAATTGAATATTAAATGTTTCACTAAGGCTTTAATGAAGTGGAACATAGTGCTTCAAAGACATGTGAATACTGTTTTTAAATGACATTTATATGGCCTTTCATATTGTGTTAGTGTGCCACTCTTCCTTTGAGTGTTTACATGGAAATGTAGTGTACAAACATTTTCTATTAGCACTATTTTGGAATTCAGACTTTTGTTTACAAGTTGAACTTGTGGATCTCTCCTATACCTAGAATGACATAATCTATCCAGGAACTGTAAGTAAAATTAAAGGACATAATTGTGAAAAGTCTATCATCTCCATGGAGATGAGGGCCTTCTGCCAACAGCTAAATATGTGTTGTCAATATTAGTTATTTTAGTAAATGTCAAATAGTCTCTCTATTCATTTTTTTGTCCCATGCTATTTCCTGAGTAAATTGTTTTTGTCTCAGGAAAAAATGTACTCAGGAAATAGCATGGGCAGTTTCTCCATTTACAAGTAAATGAACAACAATGTAAACAAAGGACATATTCCAAACCTAAACCAAAACCTCCAAACAGGAATACCCATGAGATATCTTCCAGCATGGTTAATTTCTTTTTAACCTCTCCCTTTTCTTCCCAGCAAGGAGAGCATTAAGAGAAGAATAGTGGGAATGGAAGATTCATGATGCTACTGGAGCTCATTCCTCGGCTAGGGGGACCCATGCTTGACCCTTGAGTCTCCACCACCCCTGGTGCTATCGTCCAGCCCTGTAAAGCCCAGGCCTGGGCTTCCAGAATGGCCTTCCCCAGCACTGCTCACCCATTTCCATTTATCTGCTGGGATAACTATAAAAATCTGTCAGCAGGCAGGGTGGGTTTCTCGCTCTGCCCCAGCTCCAGCTGGCAGATTGAGAGCCCACTGTAATGCCGGAGTCTGTTTTTATTATTCTTGCTGGGGGAACACTATTTCATCAAGTGCATGATTCCACACAGGGGAAGAGATAGCCCCGGCCCGGCTATATTTCTTCCAATCAAACATTCCAAGGGGAAAAAATGAGTGGGTGCCATCAAATCCCAGAATAATGCTGCCAGATTTTATGTAAAAAGAAGGACTGATGGACAAATACAGGAAGGCAAGACAAGTTTAATGACGTGTGTTCAGGAGCTGAGATTGGAAAACTGACAGAGAAAAGCAGCCTCTTTGGCGGAATATAAATTGTTGTGCGCTGTAAAAAGGCTTTTATCTGGAGTGAATATGGTGCGTAATACACAGGTCAGGGTTAAGTCATTTTCTCCGGCAAGTTAAGCGAATAATGAAGGCGAGGCGGCGCGGAGAGGAGCTCTGCTACTGCCAGTTTGTCTTCATTTATTATGCCAAATCTCATGATTTTGGCGTGGGCGCGCTGAGTGCTCTGGCGTGCACCAGTGGACGACATATCGCTTAATTTACACAAGGTAATGAAAGCCGGGAATGGGAGGACAAAACAATTTACCTGCTGACATGGGAAGAAGTGATTTGCGAACACGGGGTTGAGCGAAAGAGCAGGCAGGGGACCAGGGCCGGAGGACGGGGAGAGGGAGGGGGGGACCGCCGGGCACGGGGTGGGGGGGAGGAGAGAGAGAGGGGGGGGGATAGAGAAAGAGAGAGGGGGGGGATAGAGAGAGAGAGAGAGAGAGAGAGAGAGAGAGAGAGAGAGAGAGAGAGAGAGAGACAGGGAGGGAGAGAGAGTTAGACAGAGATAGGGGAGAGGGAGAAATGGAGAAACGGAGAGAGACAGAATAAGACAGACAAAGGGGGAGAGAGGAGGAGGAGGGAGGGTGACAGAGGGGGAGAGAGGGGGAGAGAGCGAGGTGGCTGAAAGAAAAAAAGCCACAGCGCAGGTGAGAATTGAAAGGGAGAAAGAAGGTCCACTCTGCTTTCAACCTCTGAACCCTCAATGATGGTAACAATAAGACTACAGTAAACTCTCTGTCTTTCCCCCTATTTTCTCCTCTTTCTCACATTCTTTTTTTCCCTCTCACACTCTCTCCCTATCTTTCCTTCTGTCCTTCTCACACTCTATTTTCTTGCCTCACATGCTCGCCTAAAACACACATACGCACTTGCACAAGACACCCACACACACACCTACAACACACACACACATACACAACACTCACACAGAAACACACGCAATCAGAGGCGAAATTGACCTCAAATCTGATGAAGGGCCAGCGCTGACAAGGCCCTTGTTTTGAGCCCGTCATCCTCCCAATTGTAATCACTTATTATAGAGGCCCTTCTGTAGAGGGGGGGGCTTGGGAAATAATCAGACTGTTCTCCTGCAACAGGACTTCATTTAGCCAGTCAGACATTCTCTGACTTCAGTCTTGAGTTCATACCGTCCCTCCCTGGGTCGGTGAAAAAACCTAAATAATACTCACTGCACATTTAGTGACATGCAGCCATCTATTGTGAACATAGATTAGAATATAACATACAATTAAGAATTCAGTTGAGCGCACTGAGTACATCACTAAGGTACAATCACTTAATAAGTCATCCAATATCACGATGAGGCCTTATGTACCTTTACCGTTTACGCAGAGAATTTATTTATCTCTATTCCACATAATCACATCACCAACAAGAAAATAAAACGGACTGGGAACTCTTGGAGGTAAATAAAGATCCGCTTCCAAATTGGAAGCGGCGACGACAGCCAATCACTCGACAGAGTCTGAGGTGTTGGTGTGGAGGACTGGCCGTTCAGATGATGGCCTTTCACCCCGGCAGAGAGGCACTGGCTGGGCACACACTGCCTGATAGCGGACCTGCAGAGCCGGCTCCACTGTAATTTTCCAATCACCAGCCCTTCAGGCCGGGGCCACTCCTTAGGGCAGTAAGATCAGATGAGCACCGGCATTTTCTTTTGTAAGAGGCCAAACTCTATTTGTCTGCTCACAGGAACAAAAAAACAATCAGGGAACAGAGAGGAGAGACTAGAGACTTATTCTCTTTTTTTCATTCTCACTGGAGAGGGTCCAAGGGGGTTGGGGGGGAGGGAGGAGAGTGGCAATGGAAAACCTTGCTCGCTACAGACTCAGCCCCTCTCGCTCTCTCTCTCTCTCTTTCATTATTTTATTTCTGTTTCTTTCTTTCTTTCTCTCTCTCTTGCTATCTCTCAGTCAGTCAGTCTAAGCCTCTCTCTCTCTCTCTCTCTCTCTCTCTCTCTCTCTGTCTGTCTCAGTCTGTGTATACCTCTCTCTCTCTCTCTCTCTGTCTGTCTCAGTCTGTGTATGCCTCTCTCTCTCTCTCTCTCTCTCTCTCTCTCTGTCTGTCTCAGTCTGTGTATGCCTCTCTCTCTCTCTCTCTCTGTCTGTCTCAGTCTGTGTATGCCTCTCTCTCTCTCTCTGTCTGTCTCAGTCTGTGTATGCCTCTCTCTCTCTCTCTCTCTGTCTGTCTCAGTCTGTGTATGCCTCTCTCTCTCTGTCTGTCTCAGTCTGTGTATGCCTCTCTCTCTCTCTCTCTCTCTCTCTCTCTCTCTGTCTGTCTCAGTCTGTGTATGCCTCTCTCTCTCTCTCTCTCTCTCTGTCTGTCTCAGTCTGTGTATGCCTCTCTCCCTCTCTCTCTCTCTCTCTGTCTTTCTCAGTCTGTGTATGCCTCTCTCTCTCTCTCTCTCTCTCTCTCTGTCTTTCTCAGTCTGTGTATGCCTCTCTCTCTCTCTCTCTCTCTCTGTCTGTCTCAGTCTGTGTATGCCTCTCTCTCTCTCTCTCTGTCTGTCTCAGTCAGTCTAAGCCTCTCTCTCTCTCTAGGCTGGCTGTCTGCTTGTGTTGATGATGAGTGGGGCGGAGGGGGGGTGTAGCCGGGTGAGGGGGCCCCACTGGCAGGGCTCGCCGCGGGGCGAGACAGAGAGGAAGTGTCACTCTCCGCAGGCCTGCTGGGTCAACCTGGAGACTGCTGGGTCCTGCTGCTTGAGTCTTCACAGCAAATCAAACACCATAACACCAACGGCACCGCCACCTCCAGCGCAGCCCTCCACCCCACCCCGTCCACACACACACACACAATCATACATACATGCATGCCCATACAAACACAGTAAATACAAACACAAACCCACAGAAAGACACACACACATGTCCATACAAATACAGTGTATACACACATACAGACACAAGTACACACACACGCCAATAAAAACACAGTGTTTATTTACACACACCATACACACACACACACACACACACACACATACACACACATGCATGACCACACACGCACAAACACACACAATCACATGTCCTTTCAAACATAGGAAAATGTGAACGCATACACAGAATCACACACACACATTTATGTACACATGCAAACACACTTCTCCACACACACACACACACACACACACACACACACGCACACTTATACCCATACAAACAGAGCAGCACACAAACACAAACACGCACACACACAAACACACATTTCAAAAAAGCTTTGCCTCAGTATTTAATGCCACTGCTACTCTCATTCATTATCCCCAATTGGTACTGTAGACATAATCTAAAGTACCAATGGAAAAATATACAATATTCACTTTGAACACACGCTCTTTCTCTCACACTCACACACGGCCGCACGGCCGCACGCCCGCACGCCCGCACGCACGCAGACACACTACTGTCTCCTCAAAAGACCAGAAGCAGGCATGCATGTCAACGACAGTAAACGGCTTGTAGTATTGGAGTTCAAACCGCGCCTAATTGAGCAATCGGATGTGTTGCATCCGATTGAGTCGCTCGCCCGGCCCCTGTCCATCCCACAAGAGAGAGAGAGAGAGAGAGAGAGAGACTGGGGAGAGACCGGGAGAGAGATGGAGGGAGAAAGAGAGAGTGAGAGGGAGAGGACCCGACGGCAGCCGTCAAACGGTGTGCACTATCAATACAAAATGTGCCGCGTCTCAGATTCATAGCAAGGTCGGCCTTTCGTCATTGGTTTTCACAAAGATCGGATTACTGTAAAATCATGTCTGTGGTCGCTGCGTGCCCCCCTCCCCCCTGCTCCCCCCTCCCCCCCAGCGTTGTTCTGTTCTCTTCCCCGGGACTCGGCGTGTCCTTCAGTAGGGGCCCTTTAAGAGCCCGGGGGCCGTAACACCACTACTGGTCAGGCTTAATTTACCCACATTCTCTGTCCACTGCCCCATCAGCATATAGTATCACATAACTGCTAATGGGCTGATGGGGGGAGGGGTGTTGGGCAGGGGGGAGGGGGGGGGAGGTGTGAGAGGAAGAAGACAGGGGTAGTAAGGGAAATGGAGCCCAGGGGTTCATCCAAACATTTAATAACTTATCCAATCGGCAGCATTCTCCTCTTAGCCGGGATAATGATGTCGTTCCATCGGCCGGGGGTGGAGGAAGAGTGGAGGAAGGGTGGAGGAAGGGTGGAGGAAGGGTGGAGGAAGGATGGCGGTCTCCGACAGCTTCCTGTCCCCCGATGTCACTCCTGTGATGATGACTTATGTCAAGGCAGACGCCGAACCAGCCGGTTGGAGTCGGCTCGCCATAAACGTTAATGATCACTTTGGATACGAACGTTCACACGTGGCCAGCTGCGTTACCGCGGAAATATGGACAGCGTCGGACCCGGGCTCTTACTGGATAGAGTAGCACTGAAAACCCTACTGAAGGGAGAGAGGGAGTGAGAGAGAGACAGAGGGGGAGAGAGAGGGAGCGAGAGAGAGAGAGATGGAAATGTGCCATGACATGTTTGGGCCAGATGACTTAATGTGGGACAAACATGTCCTGTCACATGTGTGCATGTGTGTGTGTGTGTGTGTGTGTGTGTGTGTGTGTGTGTGTGTGTGTGTGGGATCAGTTTCTGTGGTCAGTAAACAGCCTGTGTGGTGGTGATGGGGGGGGGGGGGGGGTAGTGACCGAGGCAGCCTGTAGCATCAGGGCCCTGTCAGAGACACTCAACGGAAAAAAACAACAACAGCTGACACCCCAGACTCCAGGTCCGACCGACACACCGACAGAATGTCAGAGGGAGTCAGGGGGAGTCAGGGGGAGTCAGAGGGGATGAGGGAGTCAGAGGGAGATAGAGGGAGACAGAGGGAGTCAGGGGGAGTCAGGGGGAGTCAGGGGGAGTCAGGGGGAGTCAGAGGGGACTCAGAGGGGACTCAGAGGGGACTCAGAGGGGATGAGGGAGTCAGAGGGAGACAGAGGGAGTCAGAGGGAGATAGAGGGAGTCAGGGGGAGTCAGAGGGAGTGTGGGAGTCAGAGGGAGTCAGGGGGAGATAGAGGGAGTCAGAGGGAGTCAGGGGGAGATAGAGGGAGTCAGGGGGAGATAGAGGGAGTCAGAGGGAGTCAGGGGGAGATAGAGGGAGTCAGGGGGAGATAGAGGGAGTCAGAGGGAGTCAGAGGGAGTCAGGGGGAGATAGAGGGAGTCAGAAGGAGTCAGAGGGAGTCAGGGGGAGTCAGAGGGGAGTCTGACTTCCCCAGTGTCCCGCTGGGTGCTTTGGGGAGGTGGGTTCCATGGCTGCGTTTGGAGGGCATCGGGTTAATGTGGTGTGATGGGCTCTCGTTTGAACGCAGTGCGGCCTGAAGCCGTAACGGAGCCTCTCGCTGTGGTGAGGGATGACGTAAACTAACCTGACAGCACTCACACACGACGACGGCTCATTGACAAGTATCGAGTGGCCGCTTTGACACCGAAAACACCCAAGGAAGTCTTCAATAACACTTAAATGATGAAAAGATCAACTAATTTAAGAAGGAATGGATTTGATAATGGCCTGAAAATAGATAGTGGGTAGTGAAGAGGATGGAAAGTGATTTTTAAGAGCGGTAAAATGGATAATTACTCCTTTATGACGGATCTCAGCGTGAGCATTAGAAGGGTCAACACTCCTGAGTTTTAAACCGTTTGCTGCTAAAATAATCTTTACATTCCTCGTGTAATTAAAACTGCTCTACGACCCAGAGAGGAAGTGACCTTAATCTGTGATATTTTACTCCCATTAACATGGTTAAATGTGCGACAATTAAACACCCTCAGACACACGCGCTGAGAGATGTTATTTTAATCAACCTTTAAGAGCCACATTTACAGATATCCTAGATAAAGCCTAAGCGAGGTGCCTTCCAAAGGGCACTCAGTCTCCCTTACCACTTAATATTAATGTCTCTTTGGTTGGCCATATCGCGTTTCAGGAAGGACTCTGTGGTGGGGCCACGAAGCGACTGAGATTACCTGGAGGAGGCAACGAGACAGCTAATTGATAATGCATGACACAAAATTGTTTTGGCTCACCTGCCGGCAAACCAGGGTTCTCCACGTGTTTTTAGTTCTTTATTGTTCTCTCTTTGGGGAATCCTGGGTCTGTGTTGTGAGGTGATGGGACCAGACCCCATCTCCGTGGTGGCTTGGGTTTGCTGGGTCTGAGCAGCGACTTCACCCAGCAAGTGTAAACCGCACCTTGAAGACCAAGGTTTATACACCTCAGGTTCCTCCCATCGGAGACGTGTTTGTCCCTAGACGAGGAAGAGGGGGGGAGGAATATCAGGAAAACATAATCTCATTCCACGATTCCATTCCTGGGCCCAGCATTAGATTAGATTGAAAGTTCCCCGCGCACACTTTCCTACAGCTGTCAAATGAGCTGTCAGTCATGTGTCAGGGCCAAGCAATGCTCATCTGCTGTAATACATCACAGCCTTTTATATGGATCAGTGTGTGTGTGTGTTTATGTGTGTGTAGGTGTGTGTGTGTAAGTGTTTGGGTAGGTGTGTATGTGTGTGTGTGTGTGTGTGTAGGTGTGTGTGTGTGTAGGTGTGTGTGTGTGTGTGTGTGTGTGTGTGTGTGTGTGTGTGTGTGTGTGTGTGTGTGTGTGTGTGTGTGGAGCCCCTCCACTCCACCGAGGGGCTGGCAGCCCCTCTGTGGTGGAGACCCCCCACCATCCTCTGATTGATAACTCTTACCCCAGCGCGCCACACTCCCACCGAGAGTTGTCGGATTCACGGCCTCCCCCTGGTGTCCTGGTGAGACATCATCAACGGAGCCAGGGGACCCTCGCTGACACCAACACCACACCACCTGGGGCAGGTGGAGGAGGACGAGGAAGAGGGAGGAGGAGGAGGGGGAGAGGGAGGGAGAGGGAGAGGGAGAGAGATGGAGAGGGAGAGGGAGAAGGAGAGGGAGAGAGAGAGAGGGAGAGAGAGGGAGAGGGAGAAGGAGAGGGAGAGAGAGAGAGAGGGAGAGGGAGAGAGAGGGAGAGGGAGAAGGAGAGGGAGAGGGAGAGAGAGGGAGAGGGAGAGGGAGAGAGAGGGAGAGGGAGAGGGAGAGAGAGGGAGAGGGAGAGGGAGAGAGAGGGAGAGGGAGAGAGAGGGAGAGGGAGAGGGAGGGAGAGAGGGAGGGAGAGGGAGAGGGAGAAGGAGAGGGAGAGGGAGAGAGAGGGAGAGAGAGGGAGAGGGAGAGAGAGGGAGAGGGAGAGGGAGAGGGAGAGAGAGGGAGAGGGCGAAGGAGAAAAAGAAGAAGAAGAAGAAAAAGAAGAAGAAAAAGAAGAAGAAGAAAAAGAAGAAGAAGAAAAAGAAGAAGAAGAAAAAGAAGTAGAAGAAGAAGAAGGAGGAGGAGGAGGAGGAGGAGGAGGAGGAGAAGAATAAAAAAGGAAATGACACTATTGATCCTTCCCACTTCCTGTGTGATCTGAAGCCAGTGAGAGAACCTGACCTCAGGGAAGATGGAGGCATGGTGGATGGATGGGCACACAGAGATAGATAGACATTTTCACGCCAGAACATAATTCATTTAAGTTGTGTAGAAATGAATTTTTTTGGATTGCATCGAGACCATAAAGCATCTTAATAACATCACTGGCAGTAAAATGTAAAGACGACTGCTGGGAATTGTCTGTCTGTTTGACTGTATTGTTTTATGGGCTGCTGTTGTTCTGCCATGCTAATGGCCGCTTGGCACAGAGACTGATACCCTGATACCCGTCCGTGTGCCGCCTTCCGTAACTCGGTGGAAGGGAACCTGCCTGGCATGAGAGGGACTCATCTGTCCTGACTGGCCGTTAACAGGCCACGTCCAGCTGGTCAGGAAACACGCTCCTCTGCATGGAGGGAGATCCTCTCGCTGAAACTGAGAATATATCGGATCTTGGATGAATAATCTGAGGCCCAGTGTGTGTGTGTAGGTGTGTTTGTGTGTGTGTGTGTGTGTGTGTGTGTGTGTGTGTGTGTGTGTGTGTGTGTGTGTGTGTGTGTGTGTGTGTGTGTGTGTGTGTGTGTGTGTGTGCGTGTGTGTGTGTGTACGGGAGTGTGTTTGTGCGCGAGGGAGAGCGAGATTAAAACAAATTGAGAGGCAAATAGAGAGTGTTTCATTTTGGTCAGGGTTAACCCTGACTGCGTTGAGGTGTGTGTGTGTGTGTGTGTGTGTGTGTGTGTGTGTGTGCATACAGGAGCGTGTGTGTGTGTATGAGTAATCGGCAGGTATTAAAAACTTTCCTCAGCGTCGAGCCACCTCAGACATCATAAAGATTTACAGCTTCCCACGTGCTCTCATACCTATCTTAAGCATGTCATTAAACATGGAGATATGGACTCCTCGCGCATCTCATTATGTCCCCTTCTTAATCTTTTTAAGCCTGTACTTAAAAGAAAGCTGCCATTTACATGTTACCTTCCCCCTTTTTTTTTTTTCGTTTTGTAATTTCCTCGCCTAACCACTGCGTGCCTCTGTGTCCGGGGGGTGGAATTATAGTAATGTTTCTAATCTTGTTCCATTGCACAGTATTGTCTCTCGTGTTAATGATGGACTGCTGCACTCCCACCGCACCGCTGAGATGCTTACTTTCAATTTGTGTACTGTCATCTCCCCGCCGAGCGGCTGGAAT
The DNA here is from genome assembly GCF_949987615.1 of Pollachius pollachius. Taxonomy (NCBI): domain Eukaryota; kingdom Metazoa; phylum Chordata; class Actinopteri; order Gadiformes; family Gadidae; genus Pollachius; species Pollachius pollachius. The sequence goes on along the minus strand of NC_136948.1, from coordinate 12,881,693 downwards.
TGATGCCTCGCCGTCCTTTTAATTAAATCAAAACCAGCCCTGACTGGCTGACGCCGGGCCAGACCCGGACTTAACCCTACTGTCCCTAACAGGTGTAATGATATAGCTGAACACGGGCTGATTTACAGGGTCCTATGCAGCGCCGCTGAGCTATGCTGGGTACGCTCTTATTACAACACACCGTGGACGTATGATGTGGGCCATGCATATTCATGATGATGTTTTCTTTTCGGCGTCAGGAGGAGAGGAAACGTTTTGCTTTTCGCTTCGTCCGTCCGCTTCGATTAAGCTGCCGTTAGTATCGAGTCGTGATTGTTTATTTCAAGAACATTTAGGTGCTTGTGTTGCCATGTTTTTCATTTAAAATGAACAAATATTCCTGGAACTCTCCCCTTTTCTATCTAAGACATCCTGAACGCACACTTTGGATGGAATCATCCAAGCTCAAAGTCCAACAAGAAAAACTAAAACGTAAAAGAACTGAAATAATGGCCACAGATGAGAGGGCATTAGGTTGTGTTTCAGTCTACCTGGACGTTGTGTCTACCTGGGACCAGTGGTTGGGCGCTGGGCCGTGGTGGGTTTCCTGGGCTTTCTGCAGCGGGGACATTATCAAGGTAGCGTGACCTGGAGGCTGAAGTGGGCGTGGAGCCGATGGCCGGCCTCTGTGCCTCTGTGTCTCTGGTTCCAGCCCAGCGCCTGCTTGCGTATTCATCCTCTGGACTCCTGCAAATGAAATTATAGCAGGAAGAGCAAAGGATATTCTTTGGGAATTAATCCCATTTATGCCTAAAGCCACTAGACAGTGTTTGAATGGAACATGCACCTCGGTGGATGTCAGGTTTACAATTAGACTGTAAGGATTTAAAGGCATCATGAATTAGGCCTGGATTGTTATTTTTTATTTCCAACTGACTTGATAAAATGGATTATAATTATTATATTGGATGACAACCATGATAAATAATTCAATATTAATTTCAAATTGAAATATATCTCAAGACAAACTCTTATTTGGTATTTTGTTGATTGTGTTGTCCTGCAAATATGATATGATATAGAGTAGGCTACACAAAATGACCATCAGTAGATATAGCTTTTTTTTCATCACTTTTGAAGCGGAATGTGATAATATCACTTTCAGATGTTCAGCGAAAGTTGATAGACCTAAATGTATTCATTACGTTTGGCTGTTGTCTGAACCGAGGCGGATGATTATTATTTGGAGGTATTTTTTAGGATAGTTTGGATACCAAACGCTCGCACAGAAAATCCCCATCAAGAGGTCGACGGTTCAATTCCTGAAATGCCCACACGCAATTAAAAATTAACCGAGTCCACTTAATATCTTATTTAATTAAAGTATAACTGTTTGCTGTCGAAATCAAACTTCATTTTCGTTGCTTCAATTATACAACTTTCCTGAAGAAAATAAATATGTTTAGCAAAAAAAAAGAGTTTGAAAATCAAGCATTACAGTAGTAAATTAAGCTAGACCTAAACAATATTATCGATCATTATAATTGGTTATTTTAATTCCATATTTTTCTTGATTTTGCTTTGGCATTTATGATTTCTGTCTCAATGAAACATGCATTATTTTTGCGCTTCTTAAAATTATGTGCTACGACTTGGGTGTGATGAAGATTTAAAATCTTGTATTTTCCCCAAGCAGGCTAGAAGAACACAGGCCTGCATTAATATCAAGCAGGTCTAAATAGACGCAATGTATCTTTTTGTTCGAGCTTCAAGTTAATTTAAAGACCCGTGGAGATTAGAGAAGAGCATTCTTTCTATATGATGTTAAAGTATAACCCTGCAGTAGAGGTGTAATTGTAGTGCACTCTAGTTAGCAACACATCATGAGAGCCCGCTTCAGAACTCTTCCTAAAGCACAGCAGCACCAAAGTACCTGACGTCAGTACTGGCTCCTCATTTCTGCGACTGATTGCAGATAAACACTGCCCCCTAGTGGAGGAAAATGAGTACAGCGCAAAATTATTCTTATCACATATAATTGCATGGTTCATCCTTTTCTGTTGACAAAGCCATATCAAACAACACGTTTCTTCGATCTTGTTTTAAAATGTAGTTTTTAAGTTAATAATATCAGGAAAAAATATTTAAAAAAACACCCCCGTCTACCTCCACATTTACACTTATATCTGTTAACAAAAAGACACAAAGTTTATTTATCATATGTTTTATCACCTATGTCGATTTTGAATATATTTTTCTACTAATGAATTACTTCTTATAAAGGGACCTATTTTATATTTAACATTTAATGACATTGTTTCGAAATAATCATACATATTTCTTTATTCAGAAATCCTATTTTAGCTAGAATACACATGTGGAAATAAATATCTGATTATTTTTACCAATATTTACATGAAGAAATGTAAAAAAAATAATACACACTCCAGCCTGTATACATAATTACCCAGTATGGAGGGATTATTGCCTATTTGTTGTACACACATTATACTGTGTATATATATATATATATATATATATATATATATATATATATATATATATATATATATATATATACATATATATGTATTTATGCATATAATATACTGTATATATCGACATATATTATACATACATGTAGACTTATATTATAACTTATATATATTGGTATTTTACACACACACACACACACACACACACACACACACACACACACACACACACACACACACACACACACACACACAGAGTAGTCAACAATGAAGTGTTCACAGTGCTCCCCCTTAATCAGCCCAAAAGTACATAATAATCAGACACACCTCTCATTCACATACACGTACACACACACACACACACACACACACACACATGCATAAACAGCCACTTAGACCAACAGAAACACAAACAAATAAACCAGCCAGTCAGACTCCTCAGACAGCCAGAGAGCAGGTCCCTGCCGCCACCTCCACCCACACCACCACCACCACCACCTACACCTCCACCATCCTCCCCTCCTCCCCTCCCCTCCCCCAGCCTAACCACGGCGTTTTAATTTCAGCCCTCTGATTAGCTGATGATTGCATGACAGCCGACGGAGCGGGCTCCCCTCTCGCTCCCTCCTCGCCCGCTCCCAGTCTGCAACTCAATCACGGCCAATTAGTGGCTCCCCAAACACTCTCTCTTATTAGAGGACTCATAATCGACTCATTGTGTCCTGATTTGGCAAATAAATCACTCTGGAGGCTGCGACCTCCCCATCCCCGCCCCTGCCCCCGCTCCTCCTCCAACACCCCCGCCCACCGACACCAGGAACACCAACCCCTCACTCCAACCCCCCCGCCACAAACGCTCCAACACCCATACCCTCACCAGCAGCACCACCACTCCCAGTAAGACGACTACAACCCCAACCCCGACCTCATTCTCTAACCCCACCACCCCTACCTCTCCCATACCACCTCCGTTCACCCCCAACCCGATCCTAATCCCACCACCATCACCACCCCCAACCACCACTAACCAACCCATCGTAGCCCCCCCTACACATACACATCCAGACCCCCAACTCCCCCCCGCCCCCTCCCTTCCATCGCCCACCCCCCCTCCCACTCGTTCTCAGGCGCAGGCTGCTCAGTGACTTCCTCCTCAGGTGGACTTTGCATCAGAGCCCGCAATTTAAACGTCATCAGACTGCCGCCATTTCCTATTATTTTCCCCCTTACCATGAGGAAGGAAGAATAATAGTGCGTTGCGGGCGAGGCGGAGTGCAGGGTGTCCTTGTCCCACAACAAGGTTAACAATCCTATTCCACTCCCAGAAAGAGAGAAGTGAATTAAAATAAACCATGGCTGGGATCTTTATTGCGAGTTTGCAGATGAAGCTCCGTCACTCCCAGGGGCCCGGGCGGAGCAGCAGGACGCCGACGGGCTCCGTGGGGCCCCTGACGTGGGGCCCCTGACCTCCCGGCTGCTCCTCTGCTAACAGGGGACTCGCATCCAATGTCACAGGACGCATCCGCCCGCGCTGGGATATTCATTCATATCCACATATACATCTTTATATATACACAGACCTCGGTGCAGATGTTGGGGACGTGGAGGTGAAATGTAAGATGAAGGAACAGGACATCCCACCATCTGTTCATCCCTCCATCCGTTCATCCCTCCATCCGTTCATCCCTCCATCCGTTCATCCCTCCATCCGTTCATCCCTCCATCCGTTCATCTCTCCATCCCTCCATTCGTTCATGCGTTCATCCCTCCATTCATTCATCACTCCATCCATCTGTTCATCCATCCGTTCATCTCTCCATCCATTCATCCGTTTGTCCCTCCATTCATATCCCCATATTCATTTATATACACAGTATATCCATACCTAGATGCAGACCTTGGGGACGTGGAGATGGAATGTAAGAACAGTAGACGGGGGATGTGGAGGTGGACAGGGGGATGTGGAGGTGGACGGGGGGATGTGGATGTGGAGGTGGAGGGGGGGATGTGGAGGTGGAGGGGGGGATGTGGAGGTGGACGGGGGGATGTGGAGGTGGAGGGGGGATGTGGGGGATGTGGAGGTGGACGGGGGGATGTGGAGGTGGACGGGGGGATGTGGAGGTGGACGGGGGGATGTGGAGGTGGAGGTGGACGGGGGGATGTGGAGGTGGACGGGGGGATGTGGGGGTGGAGGTGGACGGGGGGATGTGGAGGTGGACGGGGGGATGTGGGGGTGGAGGTGGACGGGGGGATGTGGAGGTGGATGTGAGGGGATGTGAGGGTGGAGGTGGACGGGGGGATGTGGAGGTGGAGGTGGACGGGGGGATGTGGAGGTGGACGGGGGGATGTGGAGGTGGAGGTGGACGGGGGGATGTGGAGGTGGACGGGGGGATGTGGAGGTGGACGGGGGGATGTGGAGGTGGACGGGGGGATGTGGAGGACGTGGAGGTGGACGGGGGGATGTGGAGGTGGAGGTGGACGGGGGGATGTGGAGGTGGACGGGGGGATGTGGAGGTGGAGGTGGACGGGGGGATGTGGGGGACGTGGAGGTGGACGGGGGGATGTGGAGGTGGAGGTGGAGGTGGACGGGGGGATGTGGAGGTGGACGGGGGGACGTGGAGGTGGAGGTGGAGGTGGACGGGGGGATGTGGAGGTGGACGGGGGGACGTGGAGGTGGACGGGGGGACTTGGGGGATGTGGTGGACGGGGGGACGTGGAGGTGGACGGGGGGATGTGGGGGATGTGGAGGTGGACGGGGGGATGTGGGGGATGTGGAGGTGGAGGTGGACGGGGGGACGTGGAGGTGGACGGGGGTGACATCCAGACCAAGGAGACGCTGATTGAGGGGGGGGACAGGACGCGGGACGCTGGGCTGACCCCCATCCCACGTCGCGCCCTTGAGTCTGGAGAAACCAAACGGAAAACCTGCTTTAATTCCTCGGATCCATTCTATTCACCCGTCCATCTATTCATCTATTCATTCGCTAATAGATTAACTTGCTTTTTTTTTCTTTATGTGTTTTTTTTCCAGTCAGGGTCAAGGTGGGCTGAAAGATCTACCAGCTGACTTTGATCACTCGCGCACACACACACACACACACACACATACGCACACACACACACACACACACACACACACACACACACACACACACACACACGACCACTCAGACACGACCGCTCACACACACACACACACACACGGGGTGGGGGGTATGGGGCTTCCTCTACCAGCTCACCTAGAGAAGTCTTTGACGGTAACTGCCTTCAAGCCACACAAGCAAACAAGAGGAAGGGTCTTACTCACAGGGAACCGAGCTGGGAATCGAACCCACGGTCTCCGAAGCTGCTACCTAGGAGGGGACCGTAACACTGATGTTCCTTTGGAGTGGTTCTGTATTTCAGTGCTACGCGTGAGTGGAGGACTAGGTTATACGGGGTGGGATGGGTGGGGGGGCTGTGATGTTCCAGCCATGCAGGGAGAGGACAGCGGGTACATTCTCTCTCTGATGCGCCTCACTCTGAACCTTCACAGGCGTCCAGCGGGACTCAAACACACGTGTGTCACCGAGAGAAAAGGGTCATTTTTTCTGGTTTTAATCACAGGCTACCGTCGGTAAACTTAGTCACTCTAGCCCTTTTCTCCTAAGCCGAACACCAACCCACCGTGCTGCCCAGGCCTCTGCGATATCTCCTCCACTCAACCTCAGCCTTGACATGCGTGTGCGTGTGTGTGTGTGTGTGTGTGTAACGGCCATTAGTCTCTGTTTACAGGGGAGGGAGCCTGGCCAGCTGGCATGTGACGCGTGATGCAGCCCACACCGTGGTCTACCACTGTGAGACCCCACCACCTAGCCCTCCGCCCACCACCCCCCCCCAGGTGGGCAGACGAGACCGCGAGCCCCCTCGGCAGATGGAGCCTTCGACGCACACTCCTCCACTTCCACAGGGCGGGAGGGTGGTGGACTGGGGAACTGGAAGCTTGGTGGGTGGGTGTGTGCAGATAGGTGGTGGTGGTGGTGGTGGTGGTGGTGGAGGTTGACTGGCCCAGTCCCCCCTTCAGCACAGATGCCAGAAGAAGCCACAGACCGAGAGTGGATTGGGGGAGTCCTGCTGGGCTGAAACAGGTGTGATCTCAGACCCCCAATTCCACACACGCGCACACACACACGCACACACACACGCACACACACACACACACGCACACACACACACACCTCCCCCCGCTTCCAATGTCCGCACCTCGGTGGAGCATCTCTCGCTCTCTCTCCCCCTCTTCCTGTCCTCACAGTCGCTACATTCTCACACCGCGGAGGTGTAGTGGGACAACATCCAGCAGCCCCCCGCCTGCTGTATCCCCTCATCCGACCGGCCCTCCATCCCTCCGTCCGGTCATCACTCCATCCGTTCATCCATTCATCCGTCCATCCCTCCATCCGTTCATCCCTCCATCCATTCATCCTCCATTCATCCCTCCATTCATTCATCCCTCCATCCGTTCATCCCTCCATCAGCTCATCCCTCCATCAGCTCATCCCTCCATCAGTTCATCCCTCCATCAGTTCATCCCTCATCGTCAGAAATAAAGCGTTTTTTGGTGGCTGACGGAGAGGATGTACACTAGGGGCCCTTGGAGGCCTACGGGGACTCAAGCTTTGCCGTCCCGTGGTAGTGACTCCCCCGAACGGACTTGGGGGAGTCCGCTCAAGTCCAGGGGGGGGGGGGGGGGGGGTATGCTGCAGGGCCAGAGCCCTGGTCTGATCCCCAGCGACGGGACCCCAGACAAAGGGAAGCTCTGTGCTTTGGATTTTTTTTACTTGGAGCTGCTTTTGCTGCTGCCAGCGTTCTCTGACATGGTGGGGGTGGGGGGGTTATGGTTTTATGGTGTTGTGGTGACGGGGAGGGGGGTGTGGAGGCCACCTTGACCTGTCCCTTGCTCGGAGGGTCCTTGGTGAACCCTGCCCTCCCCCCACGGTGCCCTGGCGACTACAGCCACCGCTGAATTATTATCATAATCTTCCCGGAGAGGCATCACAGGGGCCCTCGGCGGAGACGCGAGAGGGGGCCCTGTGTTTTACAGAATGTTTTGTGTTTTATTGCCTTTAAGTCACTGGTGGGGCGGCCAGAGAGCGCCCACAATGATAAGAAAACCAGTCATGTGAAAAATGAAGGGCCCGCGTTGGGGGGTGGGGGGGGATGAGAGGTGAGGAGAGGAAATAATAAAATACATGACAAATGTGGAGAGTGACTGTATTTCATGTTCCCCTGCCCTCCTCCTCCTCATCCCCGTCTCTCCTTCACACCCCTCATAGCGCGGAAACATACGATGAGAACGGAGAGGGACCGTTCATCATTACACAAAAACAGCTTCGTTTTTTTTCTGACCGCTTATGGAATTATTAACTAATATAAAAAAAAAAAAAAGATCCCCGCCAGGCGCCTGCCTCCTCCGACCTGGCCTCCTCCACCCTGGCCTCCAACCTGGCCTCCACCCGCTCCGCTCCGTCCTCTGACAGGAGGACGGCCGTGAGACGCCCATGGGCATTCGAGCTGCCAGCGTCCCGGTCCATTCATGTCGGAGCCCACCTGGGGCAGACGCGCAGAAAACACAGCGCGGCGCGGGGCGGGGGAATTTTAACAAAATAAGAGCGGCGAGGAGGGGAAAATAAACAATAGCAGGGACAGTAGCACTTTTATTTTTTCAGTGAACTTTTTTTGTTGTTCTTAAATACACGACTTTGATCGCTTCTCCCTATGTGGGGGGTAAACTGCCCTTCAGCCCCCCCACCCCACCTCTATCCCCAAAAGCCCCACGGTGCTTTAGCGGCGCGGTATATTTCAATGAAAACTAAAACATCTGTTTAATCTAGTGGCTTCAAAGTCAAATGCGCTTTTGATACAAACAACAAAAAATGATATTGATCTGGCTGCCTTAGTTGTGCAGCGAGGACCTCTCCTTTATACTGGAAATATCATGGCGTCTTTGAGGCCAATCAATACCCCAGCTAAACCATTCAGACGTTTTTTTCCTTCCAAGTTCGTTTCAAAGGGCATTAAATCTGTTTTTCTACCAGGAGAATTGAAATGCATTTGAGCTCTTCTAATGCATTAAGTAGCTTTTCATTCTGTTATCATGCAGGAGAACAGGCAGGTGAGGCTGATTGGCTACCGGTCCGGGTTTGAAACCCCGATGTCCACAGTCTTTGAACAAGACGGCCTAACCCTGACCTTAATGACATTGCTTTGGATGAAAGCATCTGTTAACTGAAAATATACCAAAAAAATCTATTAATAAATAAAGTATTCAATCCTCACCTTCTGATCAGCCTTGTGGCACGACTCACATCACTGACTCACATCCCGTGAGACATCACTGACTCACATCCCCTGAGACATCACTGACTCACATCACCTGAGACATCAATGACTCACATCACTTGAGACATCAATGACTCACATCACTGACTCACATCACCTGAGACATCAATGAATCATATCACTGACTCACATCACCTGAGACATCAATGACTCACATCACTGACTCACATCACCTGAGACATCAATGACTCACATCACTGACTCACATCACCGACTCACATCACCTGAGACATCAATGACTCACATCACTGACTCACATCACCTGACTAATATCACTAACTCACATCACTGACTCATATCCCCTGATACATCCTGACTCACATCCCCTGACTAACACATTACATGACTCACATCACTGACTCACATCAAATCACATGACCCACACCACCTGGACACATCTGGCCTCACATCCTGACTCACATCCGTCCTAAGATCACAAGACTCACATCCAGCCTCACATCCCCTGACTGACGTGTGCTCTAGTGCCTCTGCTGCAGAACGGGGAACATGTGATGTGGTTGAAGGGCCCTGGCTGGAATGAGCTGGTCCAGAAAGCCCCCCCCCCCCCCGGAGCCTCCCCGTGTCTGTCCTCACCCCTCACTCTGTGTCCGAGGGGGCCCCCGGCCTGGGCCCCCGGCTATCTCCACATCGCTCCATTTTCTTAACGCTTTAATTACACGTGGGCATATTACACTTAGGGCCATATGGGAGGCAGATATGGAGACCAGATAAGATGTATAAAGTTCTGTCATCACCACGGCATATTAGGCAGAGCTGGAAGCATATTATTTCTATTTTATCCTCGCAATTAGTGGCCTGTATCAAAATACATTAAGGCAAGCCCCTTGGAGCAGGAGAAGGAAAAATATTTTTTAAAGAGGCTTAGGTGCATTTTTTATTAAAAATGTATTACTCCCTCCGTTTTTGCTTTCTTTTCCACAAAGTAAAAAAGTAATATTAAATACCAAGAGGATCAAATATAAACGCAGATGAAAACCCGCTATTCAAACTCAATGGGGTGCGAAGTCCCAGAGCTCAGCTGGTGCCTACCATCCCTGCGTGGAAGTCCAGCTATAAAACGTAAGGGCCCTACGTTTTATAGCTGGACTTCCACACAGAAACGCAGCTTATTAAATAAAACGAAAATACCATGTTTTCAAATGAGAAGGCCCCTCTCCCTAAAACAAATAGGGTGTCGGGAGAAATATAAAGACTGTGATGCCTCATGCCATAGGAGATGGAAACCTCGTCATTATTGCACCCAGCCCATAATATCCCATTCCACCAGAATGACATCATTCCACGAGTGTGCAGGAGCCATAATGTGTAACACCCCCCTTATTTCAACCAAAAACTGTTATTACGATGATTAGATCTGACACACACACACACACACACACACACACACACACACACACACACACACACACACACACACACACACACACACACACACACACACACACACACACACACACTCATTCGAGCGCACAGTGGCGCCGTGTTCACCTGAAACCCTATGCCATAACTTCACGGCCGGAGATCCGATCAAGATAAGTCTTTTGTCGCCAGAATACATATGTCGCAGTTGGCTCTGGCCGTGAGTAAGTTCACACAGCCTTTGTTGGGGGTCGTGCGGCGGCTTTGCGCGAGGATCACGAGGGATGTATACACTGAGATACGGATGGATGGACAGCCGAGCGAGCTACAGATGAGAGGCGGGGAGGGAGAGATAGAGAGGGAGGGAGGGAGGGGGAAAAAGAGAGGTCACTTTGAGAAGCTGGAAGCAGGCACATGCCAGACAGCATCTCTGGATTCTCTCTCTCTCTCTCTCTGTCTCTCTCCCTCTCTGTCGCTCTCCCTCTCTCTCTCTCTTTCTATAATCCTCCCTTTCTATGATCCGTTCGTCGCTCCGGCCAATGATCTGAGCCCGGTCCCCAGCCCTGAGACGGCCGGGGCCCTAATCTAGCGTCCGCGGCCCCGACGCGGGCTCCGCGGCCTGGGCTCAGACGGCGGGCCGAGCCGGGCCGGCTGCCAGGCGGAGGAGTGGCAGGGCCAGGCCTCTCCGGAGAGACAGCTAGAGGTTGTCTCTACATGGATGGGCACTTCACAGCTCGGCAGGGGCGGGAGGAAGGGGCAGCGCGGCAGATGCTCCGGGCATATGGGCAGAATTCATTAAGGCCGGCTAAATAAGCCAATCGCGGAAGGCGGTTTGAAAAAAAATAAAATGAGAGAGAGAGAGAGAGAGAGAGAGAGAGAGAGAGAGAGAGAGAGAGAGAGAGAGAGAGAGAGAGAGAGAGAGAGAGAGAGAGAGAGAGAGAGAGAAAGAGTGAGAGAGAGAAAACGAGTGTCTGGCTGAGTGAGCGGCGACGATGGGGAGACAAACAAAGATTCTCGTTAACCACACCAGAGACCGGCCGCGGGTTTCAGTATTCTCCGGCACACTCGTAATAACAAGAGCTTCGACTAGCGCGCTGCCGCTTGTGATAAGGCATTACATTCCATTAAGTTAATTCCAGGGCCTAACAAACGAAAAGGAAATCAAGATCTGTTTGTGATGGCCTCTAATCAGCCTGTTCTACAAACAAGGCGCCGTGTCCTTCAGGACTCCGGTGTGTTCCCCCAAAATGTCATGAGACCCTCTCTCCCGGCCCCGCGAAGAAACCCAATCACTGTCTGTAAATGTTACACCTGTTTCCCTAACAGCCGCGGACCCCGCATTGATATTCGCACACATGAACTCCGGGACAACAGTGAATGCTGATATGTTTCGCAGCGAGCGTTTATGAGCACAAGCGGACAGGAAGGGAAGATAACTAAACACGGCACGCGTGTGTCAGGAGTGTGTCGGCGTTACGAGCGCGTCGATACTCGGGCTACAGGCTCCCCGGCTACGTGAAGTGACTTAACATAGTTTATAGGGGAATTTGTTGCACTTTAACTTTGAGGAGGCTGCTAGGCTGACACCAGAGGCCATCTTGGACCAGAGACTTCAGATCCATACCTCCTTATCCAGTCGAATGTATAATGTATGCTAATCCCCCTTGGTGTCAATAAGAAGTGTGTTCAATGCTTTTGAGATAATAGTGAAGAAGGGGGCGCTCCTGTTGAAGTGCTGCAAGATAAAGTCAATGGCACGGTCAATAACAATAAGGTTGTAGGCCTTGATGAGGAATGTTAATTTGAACACAATTAACTGGATTTCAGCTTAGCTCATTATCAACCTTGGACTTGTATGAGGGTGTTGGTCATGCCGGCGGTACACAACGTTATTTTATCTGGGCCAGCTCTTTCCAATTGGCTTTTAAAGACAGAAAGTTTCTCCTATTTCTGTCCGAACTGCTTAAAAAAAACAGCACTGAAATCAAGGGCAGTAGCAGCATAATCTCATATTTTTAAGCTTTATTTATATAACAGTATAAATAGATATGTTACAATATATAAAAATTACAGATCGGAAAAAACGACAACATAACGTGTGAAACCAAAGTCAGCACCTCTTTTCCCCTCCCCCCTCCGGTCAGGGGCCCCGGGGCCTCCTGCTCCTCAGAGGTCGAGGGGCCCCCCTGCTCCTGCTGCACCTCCTCACTTGACCACAGGCAGCGGCGCCTGCTCCTCACTCTCTCCTTGATCCCATTCACTCAGCAGCTCCGAGGACACCTCCGTAAACAGATGATGCCAGTCCCAGCCCACGTCCTCCTGAAGAGAGAGGGAGAGAGAGAGAGAGAGAGAGAGAGAGAGAGAGAGAGAGAGAGAGAGAGAGAGAGAGAGAGAGAGACAGGAATATAACGACAGAGGGATACAGAGATGGGACATGGGGAGAGGGAGAATCGAAAGATAAGGGGAGCAAGAGAGAGACAAAGACGGGGAGAAATAGAGGGACAGGGATAGAGAGAGAGTGATGGGGGAGCGAGAGAGAGAGAGACATTGAAACCGACAGTGCAAGGAGGGGTGACGGGTGAGAGCGATAGAGTGAAAAGGACAGCGAGAGAAGTGATAGAGCGAGGGGCAGAAAGGAGCGGGGCAGAAGGAGAGCAGAGGGCTTTAATGTACACATCATAAATCTTGATTGCCTGGGAGTCAGTGCGAGCCGACTCCCACCGGTGCCCCAGGAACAGCTGGAAGGCCTTCTCCTCGGGGGGTCGGCCCGGGGGCTATATTTACTGAAGGACCCCCCCTCCGCTCCCCAAGCACCCACTCACCTCCCACACCTCTTGCTCCTGGGCCAGCACCTTGGTGAGCAGCTTCAGGTCTATCTCCCCGTCCTGCAGGGGGAGGGATAGCAAAGTGCAGGTTTTCCTTTAAGCACGCCTGCACAAACTGGAGGTCCCAGACAGGGAGGGGGGGGGTTCGTTGACCGTCGGAACCAGGATCACCTTGACGAGGAAGACCGGCAAGACGAGAGGGGAAAAGGATGTGGAACGTGAACACGTGGACTCACCAAGGTCTGGAAGGGAGAGTAGTGCCTGAGGTCATCGTCCAGGTCCCTGTAGGTCATCACCCGGTTCACTTGGACGCTGGAGAAAGAGAGAGAAGGAGACGGAGGCAGGGACGGAGATAGAGATGGAGACAGGGCCGGAGATGGAGACAGAGACAGGGAGAGAGAGAGAGAGAGAGAACAAGAGAACGAACAAGATATTTCAAGAGAGAAAGAGAGAACAAGGGGGAGAGAGAGCGAGCGAGGACGCCGAGCAGTGCCAAGAGGTAACCGCCGCAAATTGAAACCCAGCTGCTTAACCGTGCCTTGGAAATTAAAGGAGGGTGTGCTCCCGGCGTGGTGGCGGGGCCTAGCAGCGCATGCCAGTCCTACTTACTGCGTATTACACGCTACATTGCCCCCGCAATGAGTTCAATGTGGATATTATCTCGCACGGAGGGCGCACACCGGGTCTAATAACCTCCTGCCGCTGTCACGGCCCTCCCGCCGTGGCCGGCGCGCAGGAGGGCGGCCGCACGCCTCTCAGAGGCCTGTAAATCAAACAGGGACCCCCCGGTTCATAAAGGTTCCCGGTTCCCTACCGTTCATAAATCACGGCCCCCGGCTGTTTTCTCTGCGTGGCGCGGAACGGGGAACACTGAGATATGTGAGGCAGTGAAATCTCTTGAACCTAGCACTGTCTCGTCAGAAGAGAGGGGCGCAGATTGGCCCAGGGTACGGTGACCACACCAAAGGTACGTATACAGGAGGAGACAGAGAGAGAGAGACCGACAGCCACACAGCCAGAGAGAGAGAGAGAGAGAGAGAGAGAGAGAGAGAGATCGGTTGGTCATCGTTGGGCCTACCTCGGTGGAGCGGCCACCTGCATGGTGAGGTCCTCCTCCTGGACTTCATCCAGGTCCGGGATCACAGGGATGTCTGCAACACAGGAGCAGGTTAAAGGGGCGGGGGACACAAAGGCTCTTTTATTTTTTTGGAGGGGCTTCAACAAAGTTGTCTACGCTATTTTGTCTATGGTCCTAAAATAAGAGGAAACAGCTGTTTCGTCTCAGCCAACTAGTTTGTGGAAGTTCTGCTCTGCTTCGGACACAGCTCGACAAACGGACAGCAGCGAGGAGGGTGGAGCTCCGTCCGGGCAGCAGTGGATGATCACGAGAGGGTGAAGCTTCTTTGATACTTGCAGTATAACGCCATGGTGTGTGGTGCTTTTTATACACAACATCACTGCATGCACGGATATTATCACACTCTAACACAAAGACGGAAATAGCTTGAGTAAAAATGCGTAAAAGTTTGCGAGGGTGGACGTGGGTCGACGCTGGCATAGGGACAACCCCTCCTTCCTAGAACTCTAAGCCCAAAACGAGACATTTTTCAATCTGAAATTTTTTTTGGATCTGAAACCAGGGGTTCACAGACCCCATAAGATCAACCATACGATCAACACGTCGCACCATAGAGACCAAAAGACCTGCCCTAAAATGTGTTAGTCCGTTCTATTCTTGCTTCTCCACATTAAAGTCTCCGGGGGGCACTAGGGCAGGAAAACGTGGTCGGGTGATTCAGAAAATAAAACAAATGTGTGTCTTACTGTGTGTGTGTGTGTGTGTGTGTGTGTGTAAATGTGGACAGAAACTGGCACTGCATTCCTTGCACTCCCACTTCCAGAATGGCCACATCCTCATAAGCTCTGCCCTGTCACAACAGCCATGAGGACATGAATATTCAGGAGGGGGGGCGGCAGTCCCCCCCCACTGTGATATGGGGGGGGATGGATGGATGGGGGTGGGCATCGGCCAGGGGCCTCCCCCCAGAAAGCACAGGCCTCCACCTGCTATCCGAGCATTTTGGCCCTGTCAGCATCACCACCACCACCTCCACCTCCACCATCACCACCACCACCACCACCTCCACCATCACCACCACCACCACCACCTCCACCATCACCACCACCACCACCACCACCTCCACCATCACCACCACCACCACCACCTCCACCATCACCACCACAACCACCACCACCTCCTCCACCATCTCCACCACCACCACCACCTCCACCATCACCACCACAACCACCACCACCACCACCCAGGACCCCACGGAGGCAAGCGGGGCCGACCCCCGTGTCCGCTCTGCCACTCGTACCGGGGGCCCCGACGTGCGGCCCCGAGCGGGAGCGCCCCACTCCCCGCTCCTGGGCCCATCTGTGTGGGGTCGGAAGTCACAGCGCCGCCTGGCAGGGGCGGCGGGGCCCGGGGCCGCCAGCCCGCGGCTCAAACAGTGGGGTCCAGCTTTAATTGGCCAAACGCAACAGGACAGGAGGGGGGTAGGGGAGGAGGGAAAAGGGGAGGAAGAGAGAGATAAGGATGGGAGGAGGGGAGGAGAGGAGGAGGGGGGAGGGGAGGAAGTGGAGGGGAGAGGAGGGCAGTAGGGGAGGAAGAGAGGAGAAGGGGAGGAGTAGAGGAGAGGAGGAGGGGAGGAGGGGAGGAGAGGAGGAGGAGGGGAGGTGGAGGGGGAGAGATCCGCCGTCCAAGAAGGATGGGAGAGGGAGGGAAAACTTTGGTGTTTTCCCGTTCCGACGTGGGTTGGAGTGGAGGATGAACTCGGCATGGAGGGATATCAGGGGATGAGCTCAGTGTTGGATAATTAACAGAGGCATAATGGGCTTATGTGTTTAGAAACCCTGCACAGGTTGTCCACGTGAGCAATAACCTTGCTCTTTGGCTGAATAATTACTCTGAATAATTACCTCTATGGTTTTAATGAAAACCAGAGGTTCGTAAAAAACCGAGGCTGTTTCCACCAATGAATAAAATGGTAATGGAAGGCCTTTGTTCCACTCAGAGAATCCGACCGCGGTGACGTGAGACGCGACGCTATCCCTGTACATCGCTGTAGCGAGCGTCACTGATAGAACACCTCTACACCACATCAGGTCCTCCCATAAGCACATCCACCTGGAAACCCAGCCGAGCATGGAGAGAGAGACAGGGGGAGAGGGAGACGTTAGGGGAGAGATGAATAGATAGGAGGAGGAGAACGACAGGGAAAAGGGGGAAGATTTTGTGTATAGAAAGTGTATAGGAGAGATAAAGGAGGTAGAGGGGGAGAGAAACAGAGGGGGGACTGAGGGAGACGAGAGAGGAGGTGGGAGACAGAGATGGGGGGGCAGAGAGGGAGGGGGTGGGGAGAGAGAGAGAGAGAGAGGGGGGAGACAGTGACAGGGGGACAGGGAGGGGGGTGGAGGAGAGAGGAAAAAGAGGGGGGAGACGGTGGGGGGGGCAGAGAGGGAGGGGGGGGAGAGAGGGCTTCAGGGGGAGGGTTGTCAGTAATCTCTAAACACAGTGCTGTGGCCCGGGGGGAAAGTCAATAGCGCTGCTAAATGGAGGTGAGGAGACAGGCAGCCCTCATCTGATGTGGGAAAATATCTACTATTCCTTCAAAATACCTCCGAAAAATAAACCACAGTTTAGGAGAGATTCTTCCACTTGTTTTCCCTACTTTGTAGAATTTTCAAAAAGGACAAATATGAACCTTCTGGGCTTTTTGGACCGATGGACACTCTGTTGTGAAGTGCGATTGGTTGAAAGCCTTCACCAGTCCTTTAATCAAACACCAGCCTCATCCTCTGATCCCAAACTTATTTCTTTCCCTTTTTTTGTCCCCCCCCCCCTTTTCTAATTTCCCAAAATTAAAAATGCCATGCTCGTTTAGCCGCTGACAAGATTCATCTGTGTTTCTGATATCCAAATAAATGCAGGCACGGGTATTTCATATTCATGAGGGCCCCTGTGACACTTTGTCCTCTCATTTACAAAGCAGCGTGTTCAGCACAATCTGGCCCCCCCGGACCCCCAATCAAATTTAATGGTCTTAGTGCAATGACATCAAAAAGCCGCGCGTCCAGCCCCTTGCAAATAGCTTCCTGGGTTGTCTCCCCCTGTCTCCCCCCCTCCTCTGCCCGCTCTGGCCGATAATGCACCATCAACACAATTCTATCAGGGTTCAATGTTAAGCAGCGGGGTCCACACCGCCTTCTATATGCAAACTCTATTATTAAGTGGAAGAGAATAAAAAAAAAAAAAAGAGGACAACATTTTGAAATGAGCTTCAAATCCACCCTATTACCGCAGGTCAGCAGGGGCGGCAACGGCCCGCTCCAAACAAGCTGCTTTGGGTTTTTTTTCTGATTCCAAAGGGCAACTTGATCAGGAAAGAGACATGGGGGGGGGCGGGGTAGGGCTCCTTGTCACCTGCTGGACGTCCATCAAGGTTGCTCTGTGAGGCGGCGAGCAGCCCGGGCGTGTCCTTGTTCACGGCCGCCGCGCTGCGCTTTCCCCCTTCGCCCGAGCATGTAAATATCAGGCGGGGATAATTTGCTGGAGGATGTCGACACTCCCCGGGCCCGGTGAGCACTCTGCCCCAGTCTCACTCTACCTCTTTCCCTCTCTTCAGCACATGGGGGGCGGGGGGGCCCTGCCACATCAGCGGGGCTCCTGTAATCTAAGCAAGTAGGGGGGGGTGGGGGATGGGTATCCGTCAAATGATTGCCTAGTCACAGAATCCAATTGGAAGCCTTATGGGACTCCATGCTACGGATCCCGGATGAGGAGAGGGAGAAGGGGGGAAAAGAAAGAGAGAGGGAGACAAGAAACAGATGAGTGTGTTTGTGATAGCGCTGCTATTTTAAGTGACAGGGGAAGCAGAGGCTGAGGGGCCAGCCCATGGTGAGATGGAAGCAGGGGATAGGGCATGCCTTCCCCCCCCTCTAACTCCCTCTACCTCTCTATCTCTCTCCACCCCCTCTCTCCCTCTCTCTCTCCCTCTCTCACTGCTTGTAGCCGGTGGACATAAGGGATAAGGGTAGGGACACAATCAAGATCGCAGGGGCTATCTCACTAACCCTCAGCACTGTAATTTCCACTGCCCCTGCCTCCAGGTCTGTATTAAGAGGTCTCCCTCCACAGAGTAATAATCTCCCCAGCGGCGGGGACTGGGAGAGGGCCGCGCCACGCCGGTGGACTGGTCCATTCAACCAGCGCACACCACCACACAGTTTTCACAGCCAAGATTTTTTTTTACAATATATCTGTGATATTAACAGAGAGGAACAAAACGGGGAGTATGTGGCGAAATGACTCCCGTGAGGATTTCATTGAGAATCAAAAAAGGAAATGTGTATGAGGATCGAGCGAGAGACAGAGCTTCTCATTTAGGAAAAACGGAAAGATCTTTCTCGTTTTGGATTCCACTCAACACCACACTGTTGTAATGAATTATTGCATCCTTATTAACCTTATATGAATTTATATTAAATACTCACAATCTATACTAATAATACTGACATATAAATTAAATTTGAGTAGCCTATAATTAGTAAATATTGAATTGTTCAAAGTCCATCCCAGAATATTAACATGTTGTTGTGTAACTTCAAATGTACATTGAGACTCATCTCTGAGCAATGCTGTTAAATGTCATCATAATTGAGTAAGGCATATCTTGCATATGGTACATACTGTAGGGCTTGCAATAATGTATACATGTACGGTGTCTCATGTATATCATATGTATATACCGCCGGTCTTTTAACAATAACGTTATTCAGTGTCTCATGTATATCACATGTATATACCGCCAGTCTTTCAACAATAACGTTATTCAGTGTCTCATGTATATCACATGTATATACCGCCGGTCTTTCAACAATAACGTTATTCAGTGTCTCATGTATATCACATGTATATACCGCCGGTCATTCAACAATAACGTTATTCAGTGTCTCATGTATATCACATGTATATACCGCCAGTCTTTCAACAATAACGTTATTCTGTGTCTCATGTATATACCGCCAGTCTTTCAACAATAACGTTATTCAGTGTCTCATGTATATCACATGTATATACCGCCGGTCATTCAACAATAACGTTATTCAGTGTCTCATGTATATCACATGTATATACCGCCAGTCTTTCAACAATAACGTTATTCTGTGTCTCATGTATATACCGCCAGTCTTTCAACAATAACGTTATTCAGTGTCTCATGTATATCACATGTATATACCGCCGGTCTTTCAACAATAACGTTATTCAGTGTCTCATGTATATCACATGTATATACCGCCAGTCTTTCAACAATAACGTTATTCAGTGTCTCATGTATATCACATGTATATACCGCCAGTCTTTCAACAATAACGTTATTCAGTGTCTCATGTATATCACATGTATATACCGCCGGTCTTTCAACAATAACGTTATTCAGTGTCTCATGTATATCACATGTATATACCGCCAGTCTTTCAACAATAACGTTATTCAGTGTCTCATGTATATCACATGTATATACCGCCAGTCTTTCAACAATAACGTTATTCAGTGTGTCATGTATATCACATGTATATACCGCCGGTCTTTCAACAATAACGTTATTCAGTGTCTCATGTATATCACATGTATATACCGCCAGTCTTTCAACAATAACGTTATTCAGTGTCTCATGTATATCACATGTATATACCGCCAGTCTTTCAACAATAACGTTATTCAGTGTCTCATGTATATCACATGTATATACCGCCAGTCTTTCAACAATAACGTTATTCAGTGTCTCATGTATATCACATGTATATACCGCCAGTCTTTCAACAATAACGTTATTCAGTGTCTCATGTATATCACATGTATATACTGCCGGTCATTCAACAAGGGGAACTGGGCCGCCAGTGTGCTGCGCTCTCTCTTATTTCCCCGGCCGCGGCTGGCCGGAGAACAGAACAATTATCCCCAGCAACGCTTTGTTGGAACGACCCCCTCCTCTCCCTCCCGACATTGTTTGTGGTGCGGAGAGTCGGGGCCCTGAGGGGGCCCCCCCGGGGAGAGCAGTGCTCAGGCTAAAGCGTGTGTTAATGTGGGTGTGTCAGTGTGTGTGTGTGTGTGTAGATGTCTGTGCCGAATTGTGTGTGTAAACGTGTTTGTGTCGGTGTGTGTGTGTAAATGTATGTGTGTAAATGTGTGTCTGTAAATGTGTGTTAGTGGCTAGTGGTCACTGTGTCAATGTCGAGGTGGAAAGAGCCCAGGGTACAACCAGAGATTTTGCCTTCTTATTACTGCAGGGTTTTCTGTGGACTCGGGTACGCCTACGAATAAGTCATCAATTACACACACACACACACACCACACACAAACTATTAATATCAATCAAAATGTGCTTACATCTTTCGTTGTTCTGCCAATGTTATTAACCAACCTCTTAGCGTTTTTGCGATTCTAAATTAAGACCTAATAAAATGTTAACATTTAAACAAAAGGACCAGGTGACCAGAGAGGAAAGGCTTCAGAGAGCCTTTCGTAGCAGTGATGTGAGGCCGCTGCTTGAGTCCCAGCAGACTAAAGCAGGACTGTGGGGGACCAGAGGCTTCCACCTCCTTCCCCCGAGCAGACACAGGCAGCGGGCTCTCACCTCCTTCGTCGTCCGAGCCGTGGGGGGTCTGTGGCTGCAGGCGTCGGCTATGGACACAGGAAGTTTTAAAGTGTGTGTTAATTCAAACATTCCATAAATTGAATCCCACCAAAAATAGAAAGGGCTGCCATCCCTGCTGATCATCCCTCTTCTCTCTCATGTCACGAGACGGGGAGAAGGCTTGTGAAAGGCTGGTGAAAGGCTGAATGACACTTGCCTGTCCCTCACTACGCTGCTATGGGACTCTGTGTTGGACAGGTTGTGATCACCTTTGTTTGTTTCAGAATGGATCAAGAATAATGTATTAAATAAATACAAAGCTTTGCAATCACGCAATGTGATAGGAGGAAGTTGGGTACATCTGAGGGACTTTTACTGAATAGGACAGCAGCAAAATGTGTGTGAAGCTTGTTTGGTGCGATACACAGACCACCATGTCCTCTAAAGCACCCCAGCCTCTACTTCCAGAGATATGTACTCCAGTGCCCCCAATGACAGCAGGGAGTGAAATGAAAAAAAATGCATGAAAATTAGGAGTTGGCTCCCAACAGCAATGAAAGTGGTGACAAGTCAGTCACGCTTGTGCTGTTGTGTTTTTTTCCCCCTTGTTTTTTAATCATGTTAAGTGATTTTTCTTGGAAGGCGAGGATTAGTTGTAACCAAGGACGATTTTTAGAGTACTGCCCCCCAATTTGCACTTTACGGCGACAGGGGAAACAACGAAACGACGAACAAAGAAACACACAAATTAAGTAATTATTCCATCCCGCGCGGAAACTAAATCCAGCATTCCATCCAATCAGCGGTTCTCTGGGATGATAAAGACACATGGGAGCTACTCACTCCTCCTGGTCCTCCAACGCTGGTCTTCTGGAGGATCTGGAGTGATGACAATTAATAGACAAACATCAATAAAACCAAACCGAAACGTCTGATTAATCAGGAATCAAAAACCACACCTCCAGGAAAAAGAAACGCTGATGTGTAAAATAATTTGGAGAATGACAACCCCCCACATTGTTTTAAAACTCAACAACAGCTTCTTTATTTTATTAACAATACTGCTCAGGGTAGGGTAGGGCACAGTAATGTATAGAGTTTATATGGTTGAATCCTCTTCATATGTCTCTACCCCATCTAGTAGCCACCCCACACTGCTATCTTCAGACCTCTCTCTATGTGCACTGGCCAGCTTGACTGAGGAAAACCCAGCCCCAAATAATTGCCTTTTCGCCCTTTGACATCGCTTCATTTTCTGTTGTTGGTTTGTTTTGTTAAATAAAACACGAGTTCCCCAAAACGAAATGTCCACATCATTTAATTTAAATCAAAGAAGAAACAAACGAGGCAGCACCCAACAGTTCATTTAAATAGCGTTACGTATTACTGAAAATGTACCAATTAAAATCATAAGAAGCTTTAATAAATAAATTTATTGATGAGTGTGGTTGTCAGGTCAACACCCTAGCCTCTTTCTAATTCTTTCATTCCTTTTATATATATTGGGATATATTTATTCTGATTACTCTCCTGGTTAGCTACTGCCCCCTACTGGTATTAAAGGTAAACTATATCGAACAGTTCATATTTTCTTCTTTAAGCTCAACATTTGTATACATACTTTAGATGAAGATAAGCTACCAAAATGCAAGCTGATAGAGCCATTCAAGTTTTACATTATAAATTAAGATCTCGGGTTTCAAATCGTCTCGTCGTGTCTGGGTTGGAACCAGGGGCGTAGGAATGAGTTTAACATTGGGGGGGACACATATCGAAAACCTGACAGATCCGGTATAATTCTTAGGTGGGACAAATGCGCCTGTCTCCGATATTTGAGGGGACACGTCCCCTCCATCCCCCCCGGTTCCTACGCCCTTGGTTGGAACGCAGGACAACATCCCTGCCCAAGAGCATTTCATTGATCAAAATTCCCAGATCTAAATCGCCAAAAATTCATGGATGTATTTTACATTTTCCTTTACCAAGAAAATGTGAGAATCGACAAAAACAAAAAACAAAAAACAACCCAATCCTCCTCTCTTGTCCTCGCTTTAGGCCTATAACAACGCGCTCGTAGCGTCCCACCGGGAGGGTGGCGTGGGCCACCTGCAGCCGCCCTTGGCCCGGTGTCTTGGCTAGGGGGCGGAGGGTGACGGCACTTAAAGGAACATTAGCGCTGCCTTGATGAAGACTCATGTACGCTGAGGCGACAGACACGGCGAAAACTGTCTGGGTGAAGGAAAAAAAGAAAAGTTGGTAGGGATAAAATATATTGTGACAACCCGGCTTCAAAGGTTCATCAATAAACCGACAGATCATTTAGTGTCAATTAGGAGTGATAGATCGACAAATCCGGGGATTTCGGCGCCAGGATTAGGAGCAAGGAGGGTTGGCCTGATTGAGCACGAGGGGTGACATTGAGGAGAGGGACCTTGTCTGCTCCGGTGGGGGCCATTACTTACTTTGTTTTACAGAGGATCAATGCATGGATAGAAAAAAAACTTTGTTTAACACTTCCTGCACTTCAATCTCCCTGAGCAGAGGAATCACGTCGGGGTGACACGAACGCAGGGTGAGCGACTCCCTGACCTTCACTGGTAGAAAACCAAGACCTATTGAGCTCTCTCTCTCTCTCCTCACCCCCACCCCCCCCCCAATGCTGGAAGTGCAGGAAACTGCAGAATACTGCGGGTTTTATGCAGAATACCGTAGAATATGAGGTTTTACAAGACATGGAGTGGAAGGAGTAAGTGGAAAGCAGTACAGTACAGAAATCAAAAAAATTGCTGTAGCTTTTCCCCACATGCTATTTAATCATTTTTGGACTGAAAAAAAAAACAAAACAGCAGGTTTTAGTCAACCACTCCCGATATTTGTTATGCAAATCCCAAAGAGGCTCTCCCTCTGTATATGGTAGGAAGGCTGCGCGTCGGGCTCCTCTCCTGCCTGGAGGAGAGCGGACAGCGGCGGTACAGGAGTTGATTAAGTGGCTCGGGCCCCTGGTGATGAAGTAGCTCGCTGACTAACAGTGCCCTCCTGTGGCTGATGCATTAACCATGTCAATTACCCGCTCCCCCTCCGATGAAGACGAATGACGGGCGGCCTGCTCGGACAGGCTCCCCCTAACCTTGTTGATTCGCCGCGCCGCCACTGCCAAATATGCACTGATAAATAAGCTCATTGGAGGGTCCGTTAATAACACATAACACTGCAGCCGCCGTGGCATTCCCGCATTTTTTTGGGTTTGTTTTGCCTGCCTTTCGCCTGACAAACCTGGGTGCAAGCGAAGGGGTAAGATGATGTAAATTATTTTAGTCTATGCTTTATTTAGAACACATGATTCAAGCGAACATCATTACATCATTGGACAATACATTTGTAGAGCGTACACAAGTTATGAATAGCTTCCTCTACACATAGTGGCCAACACAACACCATATACAGTCCTATGAGTTTGAAGATCAGTAAGACACTACAAACATGCCGCCCAAGCCAAGACAGGCCCAAGGCTTACCTGGGTAAATTAAAACCCGTAGGTGTGGTTTATGACCATTCCGCTCACTTCTAATATAAACTGAATTCTTACCTCGAGAGATCGAGAGATGCTTCGTGAACCACCTCCAGAACACACGCTTTTTTACCTTGTGTCTCTGAATAAACCACGTGTTGAACATTGACCACTCTCTGAGTAATACCTAACCCGAAGCAAACACGATACCACAAAAGGATCAAATTGGTTTTTCATCAAAGGGATCCAGACTCACTTGGCAGAACCGGCTCCAGAGCTGTCCTCGGCCCAGCCACCCTGCCTGCGGACGGACTTCGGAGGGCCCGCCTGGAAGGAAGGACCAGCATTATGAAACAACCATACTCATGTCCAGCTACAGCATTGACGGTCCCAGAGTTTTCTTTAAAGGAGCACTGTGTAACGTGTCGAATGACGTCGGACAGGAAGAGGAATAGTCGACATGATGACACATGAATGATGTGAAATGTATTAGTTGCATGAGGACATCCGTCCTGGATCTGGTTAGTTGTGTATGCAGAGGTAAATGATGCTATGGTCTTGTGAAGCTCCACTGGTGGGTTGTGGCTTCAACACTGCCTGGGTTAGGGGCTTAATTATGCCCCCGGCGTATATTTAGATGTATTATTTATAATACAACTTCATAAATAATCATACATACGCGCCCAGCTCTGATAGGTAATGTCAATTCTGACCTCTGGCTTAGGATCAGTCTGTTCTGGTTAGCCTGAGCTGAACGAGAGCTGAATTCAAAGTGAATCATTGAATAAACTAAGAGTTGTACACAGTGCTACTTCAAAAGGAGAACTTAAGATTTCATATTGCAAGGGTAAAGAATCACATCAAGCACACACACCCACTCCAGCACACAAACTGTATAAAAGGATTTGTTTTAAATGATTGATTTATAAACAAAAAGGACACAGAGTACAAAAGGTTCAAAACTTAGCCCACCCAGGTTGGCTTTCTCATAAGTCTGATGCACAACCGTGTGCAAGGATGGAAATTGAGCTTCAGCCTCCCTCAGATAATTAAGACATTGTACTCGGTCGATAGAGTTAAACTTTTACTTCACTAATATACAAAGGGTTCACAACCCATTGTTGCATACTTACAATACAGAACATCAGTTACACAAACACTGCTGGCTGGTGAGTGCAGCTCCACAGTCGGGGCTATATGGAGACCATTGTGTTGTTTATTGTGGTTTTCAATGCTACTCAATCTCAGCGCACGCACACATGGGGAGAAAGAGTGTGGGAACTGTCACACAAACAACGGTGAAGGGGGGCTGCAGAGTTTGACCTAAAATAGCTCTGCAACAAGAACAACAAGCGAAAGAGCCCTCCTCTCCTCATTCTTTGATTCCGACATAGCACTGGAAATAGTCCATTGAGTTTGCATGGCGGTCTAGGGGCGGGCTGGGTTCGCAGAACGCGACTTGAATGAATGAATTCCACAGAGCATGCTCGGGGCGGGCGCTGGACAAACGCATTAGCAGCGAGCACAACATTTCTCATTTCCAAATTGGGTCTGTGGAGGACAAAGTGGCCAGAAAGATTTTCTTTCGTTCAACATGAAATAGGAAATCATCTCTCATGGCTAGCCCCTTCACTAAACTCATTTATAAATCTGAATGTCAGGAGGAAGCGAGTGGGACAGGCCGAGAGGAGGTCTACTCTACTGGATTGCTTGCATGTTGCTGCTGAACCGAACAGCCAAGACGTGATAAATCCACAAATTCAAGCAATTAGTAATTAAATCTTGAAAAACGCAATAGGGGGGAATTAAAGAAGAAACCTGTAGAGTGTTATGCAAAGGGTACTTAACAAACCTGTACAATAGCATAGTAATTTACATCGATGCCTAATTGATGGCTCACTTTGAAGTGAACCTATTAGGCTATAATGTTTAATTAAAGCGGTTTAATTCATTTGAATTGCTGACCAAGACTGTGAATAAATCAATATAATATCACCAGGCAACTGTAGAAACAGTTCTTCGAACGTAAAGAAACATTTGCGTAGTACGGCTTTTAGTAGCAGAATAAATTATCACATTGATCAATTAGTCAGAATGTTGTGGTATGCAGAGTATCCAGATCAACAAGGATGATGTGGCCAATACACTCCATGCCCAAATATGATAATAAATAGCCCTGGTGAATTGGAATCGGATGCTCGAGCAATTAGCTCAGCCTTCCTCTTCCCTAATTTTGGATCCTCCGACAATCTCTCTGGGGACAGACATTTGCGGTTGTTGAACCCTACGAAACAAATGAAAACAATTTAGCCGGTCGTTCTTTCTGTCATGAAAGGATGTCAAGAATGTGGCCAATCAGTTGGGTATTTTAGAGGGCCCGCACTGATGAACGAAGTTTACAAATAAACTTCCCCAAATCCCACGACATTCTCGAAAAATGTATTGCATGTATTGCAGCGGGTCAGAGAGGGCGCGGGAATACTGTTCTTACATTAGGGAAGTTGGCCTAATTTGGGAACGTTAGCACACAGCCCAAGTATTGCTGGAATTCATTCTTCTTGCTTCGGGAATGTTGGCTGGCTCGCAGTATGCCAGCGTGGGGCAGGGAGGGAACGTCGTGAGGTAGTTTAATGCCTTCACTCATGTGAGAGAATTTCGTGATGACTTACCAATTATGGAAGCAAAAAAAAAGGCGGTTTTGTTTGCCAATTTGTCTGCATTAGGTTAAAGAAATGTGTTTGGGGGAACTGTCAGCGCCCCCATCTGACGTGGAGTTTCTCTGAGCGCCAATCACCGGAAGGGCTCTATACTGTCGCAGGAAGCCACAATGGTATTTGATGTAACCATGTCTAAACTTTAGTTTGGTCCAAAGCATCAGGGCTGTAACTATGGTTCACAGTTACATACAATAAGCTACAAAGGGCGAGACATTGTACGTCTATCATAATACTTAACCAATACATTGTTGGCAGGGCATCTTGTAATAGAACAGAAATGACTTAAGGGCACATGGACAGAAGGCATTTCCTTGTACTTTATTAAGCCGTCACATGGCTACCATGATTTGGCGGCAGGAACAATGCTGCTCTGCTATACCAGCCGACACAGAGGCATGGCAGTGAGTTTATGAATAGTTTTTTTACAACACAAGGGCTTCTGCCCATATCTAGATTAGGATAGCTGGGCACTATTTTAGGACTATACATGGGCTGAGACTTCATCGGAGTTCAATAGGTTGACAAGCCAAGCCTAAGTATGCAGTAAGAATTGGTCTCCTGGTATTACATTTGGACACATACACAATACACAATAGGACGACTTTGAAGAGGCTTAGTGTGAAGATCATGAAGAGGATTCCTTCTGAAGAAGGTAGCAAACACCATGACTACTGCTTTGTAACTTTATACCATCAATAGCCAGGTAGAGACCTACGGAGTAGATTAAGCAATATAGAAAATTCATCTTGAAATTTGAGAAGCATTTAAAAGAAGTCTGAATATCAGCGGGCCGAAAAATAAAAACAAGAAAGGAGTGGAATGCTCTGACATGTTGTCGATGGTATAAAGCCATTATCTGAAGCTCTAGAAAGACAATTCAAGCTACAATTCACCGTTTCACTCACGCTACCTACATCCTCCTCGTCCTTGAAACCATGCATGGAAGAAAAGCAAAATCAGACGTGATTACTGTTAACTATGAAGTGAAATCTTGACCACAAGTCACATGACACTGATCCACCAATGAAGGTGTGACCGCCTACCTCTCCAGCAGAGGTGGAGGAGGACTTTCGGAGGGGACGGGACTCATCGAGGGGGGTTTGCTCTGCGGCTTGCCGGGCCCTGCGGCCTGTCTTCGCAACCTGAAGGAATTCACCAAGATGGGAGAAACAACACAAACAGTGGCTTGGTTATAACTTAGCAACTAGGTACAACTCAACTCAAAGAAAACACATATTATTCTAGTCGAGTCCCAAGAAGCAATCACAAGCAAACATAACATTTGCTATTTAGATTTATTGAACAGCAAAGGGAATATTCAAACGTAAAAGAAAATGTGTTTTGTTATAGCACTTCATTGATTCATTTCTGTAAGCAATAACTCAATTTAAAGTAAATCCTTCATTTAGTAAAATGTAGAAGGGATCAAAGAAGCCATTTATTAGCATAAAGACGGCAGTAAACTTTAAACATATATATACTGCCCTACACAGGACTAACTTGGTGATGGATGCGGCTCATTTTCAGAATATAAAATATAACGCCATTGCATTCATATACATTTGTTGTTACTACATGTAGCAGAACGCAATAAGTAATAACCTGAGAGAAACCTGTTAGATAATGAGTTTTAGACGCGTTGTTTTGTTAGTGCCCCCTGCCCAGCTGACCCCATCCGCAGCTAGAGGAAAAACGCAAAGCAGTGACGTCACTCTTCTGCTTCTTGATTTAACGTGAGGCCATCACGTCTCTACACACAAACACTACACACACAAACGACACACAAGCACTACACACAAGCACATGGGTTACAGAACAACAGTGAGATGAGATATCTGGACCACAGTGCCTTGTCTCAGCTTCTTCATGTAACGTGAGGCCCTCACAGTACTACACACAAGCACATTATATAGGTTATATAACAACGGTATCGAAGGTGGTCAACAAGCACAGTCGGCGTTCATTTAAATAAGAACGGTGATAAAGTGCCTCCCTCCAAGAATGCAAACGGAAGAAAGGTAGCTTTGGTGTTTCTGTCATTAGCATTCTTGCACTTAGCCTAACTTGCATAGCAACCTAGGCTATGGTTAGCAGCTAGCATAACACGGCCAACATGTCGTGGGTATCATTTAAAAGACTAAAGCGAACTAGAAGCAAGAAGAACCAACAGTGCGGCGAACTATGACATGAGTCTGCAGAACTCACACTTTTCACAACTCCATTGTCTCCTAGCTGAAAAGTGTCTTCCATGTTGTCCTGCGAGCTAGCGAACTAGCGTCTTCCTGGAGGAACAAGCGTCACATAGCAACGGTATCCATAGTTACGCCAATCAGGAGGAGAGGCACGTTCGGCGATTCATGAGCAAACAAAAATAGATAGTTTATTTCCATCATTAATTAAACAACTCCAAAACTGCGCAAACAATTTTGTAAACATTGTTTTAAAAGCCTTTAAGAACCACAGTGCTGATATGATCGGTACAGGTTTGCTCTGGTTTTTGCCTCCACAAGGTGCTGCTATAGAGCATCTTTTAACCAGAAGTCTGGTATGAGACGGATGATAAGGAGGCAAAGCAGCAGGAAGATTCCTAGATACATATCCTGCTTGTGACAGCGTAGTCCTGTCATTTCATACTATGTTCTGACAATACCACGATGATGCAATTTTATTTCTGACATGTGTATTCGGATTAAATGCCTCATTCGTTGAGTATTCATTCTAAACACATTTTATTTTATTCCGTGAAATATCAACTTCTTTAAAAAAATGTAATAACAATTTGAAGGAAATAATTTAATTATAATAAGAGCAAAGGTCCTATTGCAATCACATTAGGCTTTCTGTTGCGCACCCGCCCCCAAACACGTCACCGGTGGCTGTGACTATAAAGAGAAGCGCAGGGGAGGATAGCCCCCATCTGTTGAGTGTTTAGAGTGGACGGACGGGCGGTGTGAAGTGTGATGATGTCGGGACTGATATCTTGGGATTGAAGATGAAAACACATGCGTGCGTTCGGCCAAAAGGAATGAAGACATGCTGAGATGAAGAGTCGGTCTGGTTTCCTAAAGAAAATATCATGGATTATTTATGTCATTTTGCACAGATGACACTTGACACAATGGGATTCCTCGGAAAAAAAGAATGACAAACAGATAGGGAACACTTTTCAAATCGGAATTAAGTTATTTTCTTCTTAACTTGAAAACACCTTAGTTGTGAGTATCTATTTAAGCAGGAGTATGGATTTGTGTAAGGCGCTCCTTTTGTTCCTGATCTCAAACTGCGTTACAATGACTCTGTCGCTGTCCACCTGCACCACGGTGGACATCGACCACATCAAGAAGAAGCGAGTGGAGGCGATCCGGGGTCAGATCCTCAGTAAGCTCCGTCTCACCAGCCCCCCTCAGACCATTGGAACCAACCAGGTGCCTCTCCAGGTGCTGGCGCTGTACAACAGCACCAAGGAACTGATCGAGGAGCTGGGCAGGGACCGCCAGCAGAACTGCGGTCAGGATAACACTGAGACCGAGTACTATGCCAAAGAGATTTACAAATTCAACATGATCAACGGCCCGCCGGAAAACAGTGAGTGGTCCCCCCCGTCCTTAGTCATACGTAGACAGAATTAAACCCAGAGGAAGGTTGCGTTATTGGCACGCTTGTGTGTGTGAACTACACCATGTGTGAGCCTGCGAAATCAATTACCCAAAAGTGTGCCCAATAAACTTCAGATGAAATAAATAGATGAATGAATTGAAATACGTGACATTCAACGTGGTTATTTAGTAACCTGTAAGTAAACGTCCAAGCAAAACAAAATACGGTTCGAGGCTACTCTTTTGTACTATAAATCAACGCTATACCCGTGAGATGAATCATAACTCAGTTCTGCGCAGCCTTTACGCGCGGCCGCTCCTGTGCGTGCGCAATAGTGCGCGCGATAGTGTGCAAGGTAAACAGTCTAATTGGAAAGAGCACCATTCCTCCTGCATACCTCACACCAAAGCCATGGGAACTCCACACACGATAGTCTGACAGATTCCGAATAGGGAAAAATTCTCAGGCAGTTAAGTCTAACTCTGCCAACTTCAATAATTCATACCCAACTTTATGGCCCTGAATTTAACTACATTTGCCCACCGTTACCATCCCCAGTCTTTACTGGATTGGGCGTTTATTGGTTTGGGCGTAATGGTTAAAAGACCTTGCTCGTGAATATTGGGATTTTCCATATAAACTCAAATGAAATGATTGTTCCCTTAATTCCAGGTTTAATCGCATGAAAACAAAGCAGCAGCCAAGCCAAAACATGTGCACGGGTTAGATCTCACTGGTTAGAAGTGGATCTGTGTGGTGTGATCAGGTGCTGCTCGGCAGCTGTTTGGACTCTACCCTACAGAGTCTCCCTTGGCTCCTGCAGAAGTCTCCCACCGGATTCAAACGCGTTTTTATGGCTTCTGCGAAGTGCCCCTGACGCTCAAAACACACAGCTCTAAAACGGTGTTCACGCACGGGTCAGAGGTAGCCCCGACCTCCCAACACACACTGAGCTCTCAGGAATAGCATCAGCAAATGGCCCGTTGCCCAGGAGGACGTATACATTACCCTGTCTGTCACACAGTGGCCCCTGTGGCGGTCTGTTGTCCCTGAGCAGGTTACCTGAAGAGTGTGTGTGTGTGTGTGTGTGTGTGTGTGTGTGTGTGTGACAGTGTGTGTCTGTGTGTGTATGTTGGTGTGTGTGTGTGTGTGTGACAGTGTGTGTGTGTGTGTGTGTGTGTGTGTGTGTGTGTGTGTGTGTGTGTGTGTGTGTGTGTGTGTGTGTGTGTGTGTGTGTGTCCCAATAACGTGGATGGCCAAAATGGATTAAAAAAATAATGGGGTATTCTATTTCATTTTCCATTATGCAATTTCCTAAGAAAGCAAGGACTGTTTTAGTATCTGGGAGCGTAATGTCTGTCACCGCAGTAATACTGTAGAGGCCATTTTCTATTTAATCTAATGGCTTTTACATCCACTGTTTTTGGGATAGGAAAGTCCAGCTTTTACTTTTCTAACCGAGTTAGGGGGCTTGGTAAAAACAGAAAACTTATCTTATTCTATAACTATGAGTAACACCATATATTTTGGGTGATTGGAGATTGAAGAAAAAGGCTGACAGAAAGAGTAATCTCAATGTTTTGCATCACAAAGTGATGTGTCAATCATGGGCAAACATTGGACTACATTTTCCAACACTTTCTAACCAAGAGACATGTTGGGTAGTAAAGTACAACATATATTGCCCATTTATTCAAGTTGTCTGTGCCTGCTAAGGTCTTAAAAGACTCCTGAAGATGAGCGAGAGTACGGTCTATCCCCTCTTTTGAATGTTATGTTTGTATAGTCTATGAATAGCATTGGTCTAACACTCTTATAATTGTCATAATTCACTTATGTTCTCCCTGTGTAAACCCTCTGCAGCCACTGGACACAACCACGTGGTGCCTGACAGCTGGTGACAGGCAAAGAAAAAGATTGTAATATTTGGGCGATAAGGTCATTATTTATGGGCGGTATAAGGATAAAGGAGACCTAGGCCAAAAGAAAGCGAGGACACGGCAGCGTTGCTGATACACAGACTAGTAGAACGATGATCTCATCCCAGGAAGAGAGAGAGAGATAGAGACAGAGAGGGAGAGAGAGATATTTCTGGCCGCTGCCGTTCTTTCCTCTTTCGCTTTGATCGTGTGGAAAAAGCATGAGTCCGCCTTAAGGGGAGAGCTCCATCATGAGTCTGCCTTAAGGGGAGAGCTCCATCATGAGTCTGCCTTAAGGGGAGAGCTCCATCATGAGTCATCCTTAAGGGGAGAGCTCTCTTAGGAGTCTTCCTTAAGGGGAGAGCTCCCTCAGGAGTCTTCCTTTAGGGGAGAGCTCCACTGTGAGTCTTCCTTAAGGGGAGAGCTCCACTGTGAGTCTTCCTTAAGGGAAGAGCTCCACTGTGAGTCTTCCTTAAGGGGAGAGCTCCACTGTGAGTCTTCCTTAAGGGGAGAGCTCCATCATGTTGCTGAAGCCCCTCCCACTCACTGGCCCCGCCCACTACCTACACGTGGAGCCCAAGTTACACATGCAGCACAGCAAGACCCCGCCTCCACTCCCCTGCCATTACACACTGTGTGTGTGTGTGTGTGTGTGTGTGTGTGTGTGTTTGTGTGTGTGTGTAGGCCGTTCGCTTATGACAGTGTTTTTATGTTGTTATTCGGAAAGATCTCAGTAGACTAGTTACAGAACACATTGGCTTGCGAAAAACTGTAATCTTATCATAGCTGGCGTACATGACGACTAATCCAATCAAACATGAACCATTGTTTGAAATCAGTCACAATTATGCGCAGAAAATACAGTCTTCCTTCCAAGAAAGCTTTGACTCTCCTAAGTTATACGAGTCCTTGAATTCTGTAGTCTCAGCGCTGGGCTGGCAGAGGACGCCCACTAAGCAACCAGCCTCCACAGCTGGCCAGCACCTGCCCCCGTCCCGCTTCCTACTGCCTAGTGCTTCCCCTCCACATGGCTCTGGACGGAGCGACAGAGCGGCTGCCCCGTGGGCCACTGTGTCTAGCAGGGGGTCTTCTGTGTGACGTAACGGGTGAGGCCGGCCTGCTCCAGACAACATTGGGCAGCCAGCCCAGACATGAGAGGAGATAAGGGGCCGGGGGCAGGGGTGTGAGTGGGCGGTGCCGGAGGGGGGGGGCATGGCGGTGGATGGGGCGACAGGGAGCGGTGTCAGGGTCAGACAGTGTTTTTACGAGGAGCTTTTAGAGCCGCGGTCAGACTTCCAGGCCAGTGTTAGCGTTGGATTCCTGAAGTCCATCCATGGGCCAGTAAATAGGGGAAAGTGAAGCATCTTTTCCGGGAGCCATTCCTCAACCACCCGCCAACAGTAGTTCAATCAGTGGTAGAAGGTTCATGAGGATGACTGTGTATAACATCATGAGTATTAGACATCATCGTCATTATTCAGACTATTAAGGTCCAAGAAAAGCTCATCTGAACAGACTTGATGATTGCAATGTTTATTTGTTCCTTATAACAAAAAGCAATCCCCAATGACTCTGCAACACAGAAAAAATGACCTTTGTATCCCCAACGCGAAATCCCCCCTAAAACCTGAGGGGGAGAGGAAATTAGCCAATCCAAAAGGAAACCAAGTGCTTGATTAGAAATAGAAATCTCGTCTCAAATTGGGGAGAAGTTTCCACGTTCTTCTTTGAGACAGGCAGGGGGTGAGTTGGAAGGGGTGAGATAGGAACTTTGAGGGGGAAGACTGAAGGGAAGCAAAAGCTGGCGAGTTTCCTTCCAGATTGTGTGATGGAAAAACTGGACAGATATCTCGACGGGATGCACTCATTGCACACTAAGATCGCCTTCTATAAATAGGGAAAGTGGCTGGAACTGACTCCCCCCCCCCTCCCCCCCCAAAAAGTGAAAAAGCAACATGGAAATATCAGATAATCTCTGAGAGAACTCAGTGAAATAAAAATCAAGAGTCAAATGGATTACAGATACCGGGAGATGGGCCACCTCATGACACTTTCAACTTCCCTTTGGTGGAACTTCTGTTAAAACAAACCTTTAAAACAGCTCGGGATTAGACAGGTAGCCAGTCTGACAGCTAATAAATACTAGCTAATAAACGGGGTAATAATGCTAAAGTTAAAACCAATACATTAGCAATGGCTGGCTTGGCTGTAAATGTCTCTTTCCACTGGACTCATTACAAGCCTGCCGTTTGCTTATTTCACTCAACAGGGCCTGTGCTCAGTCTGTTAGAATAATAAACCATTTTGTGGTATTACAGTATTAAAAAAAACTAACGTTTTTCGAGAGTGCTGACCAACAGGAAGTCATTTAGAGAGAACTCATACCACTGCTATTACTGGTCTGCTGGTTCCAATACTCTCTCTCTCTCACTCACTCACTCACTTACCACATAACCTCACACTTCATTCCTAGTGGGTGCTGACTGTCATCTGATGGGCAGATCCCTTGTCACCAGGGAGACACCCTCCCTCTGCCCTCTCAGACACACCGAGGCAGAAGCCTATTGGTCCAGGTGTTACTGGTAGACTGTTCCACCATGTTCCTAGCCCAGATCCCCTTGGCTTGGCTCCTAACCCCCAGGAGCACCTGTTGGTTCTCCAGCACTGGTGAAGGAGGAGGAGGAGGAGGAGCGGAGGAGTACGCAGGCCATCTCCCTCCTCATGCCTTTTGCTTTATCAGCGCATGGGACATTTGGTTTTGATTTCATGATTCGTGATCAGACTGCACACAAAGCATGAGCAGATGGAAGTGAGGCTGGGGTTCTCTACCCTGGGGAGGGCTTAGGAGAATACCTAGAACCACTTTCTGTGAAACATCCGGATCGCTAGTGTCAGATCCACGACAGTGATCAAAATCAGCACATTAATATTCACTGTAAACACATCCAACTGTGTGCAGGCAGGATAAATGGAAAAACGGGCCGTGATAACAAACAATGAGGTCACTGCTCAGGGGGACGGGATCAAAATGAAAGAAAAAGGTTCCCCTCTGGTCAGAAAGCAGATCATTTCATTTATCAAAAGGAAAACAACCCTTTTATTGAACTCATATTTAACAACTTTATTGTATGTTGTACGTCCTGGACCTTAATGTTTGTTGTATACAGGGAATGGGTTAACCTAACAATTGTTAGTGCTTGGCACTGACAATTGGAACCTCCTTACTGTACCGACAGGGATATATTGTTTCTCTTTCTTCTTCTGACTTCTTTGGATAACAGTGTCTGCTCAGTGCCCTAAATGTAAATATAAATGCAAAAGCAAACAACCCTTTCATTCAACGCTTTTTCTAACAACCCAGGTGTCATTTCGTGTGTTTTGCCGTAGACGACCTGTGCCCCAAGAGCATCACCTCCAAGCTGTTCCGCTTCAACGTGTCCGACATGGAGAAGAACTCCACCAACCTGTTCCGGGCTGAGTTCCGCGCCCTGAGGATCCCCAACTCCAGCTCCAGGAGGAACGAGCAGAGGATCGAGCTCTACCAGGTACGAGTCTGGCCCCCCAGTCCAGCCCCCCGAGTCCGGTCCACTAGTCCGGTCCACCAGTTTACCAATCTGTTCCCCCCAGTCCATTCGAGCAATCTGGTCCACCAGTCCGGTCCCACCAGTCCGGCCCCCCCATTCTGGCCCCCCCACTGCGGTTCCCCCAGTCCGGTCCCGTTGTCTGTTACCACCAGTCCGGTCCCACTGTCTGGGAACGTCCACTGAAGAGCTCTCTGCGTCGTCACCAAAAAGATGATCCCGTTTCTATCAGGGCTCGTTACGACTGCTGGCCGGCTGATCCTTATTCCATGTGTTTCTTTTCCCTCGAATGGCTTTTACATTACGATGAATTTATGAGCTCGCTCCAGCCGATGTGGAGTTACTCTAGAATCGCCATTCTATGCTTTCTTCTTCCTGGACCGTCGCTCTCCGTCCGTTTCCCCGTCCTCGTCGCGTCACACCGTCGCACGTCCGACAAGAGACATACACCTCTGCACCTGCGTTCTCTGTGTGTCATGTGTGATGCTCTTTTTCCGACGGTCGTGTGCTCCTAGCGGTGTCTGTCTGGTGGACGTCTGCATGCAGTGGCCAGAAGGATGGATACTTGCCTCGATTTCCTCATTAATCTCCCATGAGAGACTGGGAGCGATGATCGGGTTCCAACATTTCCTGCCAGGGAGACAAGCGTCTCCGGACTGCATACCGCCTCAGAGGCGGGCTCTGGCCGGGGCCTAGCGCAGCCTGTCAGGCCCCCAGATTGTTTCCAGGGGCCCTGAGGAGGAGATAGAGGCAGGGTCGGGCCCCGGGGGAGGTAAGCCGAGACGCTCGCCCCCACACTTTAGCTCGCGAGTTGATTGGCAAGGGCAGCGTTGGCAGCCCGCGGGCCCCCTGTTCCCAGCGGAAGCCAGATTAGATGCGGACATTGTTCAGGAACCTGGTTATCCCCGCCTGGGCTGTGAGGCTAAGCGCCACGGCTACATGGCCAAACACTTAACTCTCTGTGAGATAAGCCTCTTTCTGCACAGCGAGTGCGCCGTTGTATCCGGTCGGAGGTTGTGATTCTGCGGTACGCCGCCGCTGTGATTGAGCACTCTGAACGCCAGGTTCAACTGTCATGAAGATTCACAGCTGTTATTGATGGCTCAACGTGTTGATGGATCACTGCACCGCTGCTAGCCTGGTACTGTATGGCCCTGACTAGCCTGGTACTGTATGGCCCTGACTAGCCTGGTACTGTACCGCCCTGACTAGCCTGGTACTGTACCGCACTGTCTAGCCTGTTACTGTATGGACAAACCGAAAACGATGGGATCCCAGCTGTAGTCTGAAGTATGAACTAGCGATGGGAGGGACAGACAGGGTCCCATTGGCAGCAGGGTAACACACAGGCATTAACTTGCAAAATAGGGATAACAACACAAGGACTCACTTTTTCCATGAAGTGAAGACATTTGGCCCAAGGCGTCCTGGAGAGTCTAGCGCAGACAGCTCTGGCTGCATTGTCGTCTGGTTGTGTGTGTGTGTGTGTGTGTGTGTGTGTGTCTGAGCATGTGTGTGTCTATGCATGTACATGCGTGCTTGTGTGTGTGTGTCTATGTGTCTGTGTGTGTGTCTGAATGTGTGTGTGTACATGTGTGCATGCGTGTGTGTGTATGTCTGTGCATGTGTGTGTGTGCATGTCTGTGCATGTGTATGCGTGTAAATGTGTGTGTCTGTGTGTGCATGTGTGTGTGTTTGTGTATGTGGGAGAGAGACAAAGTAAAAGGGGAAAAGGAAAGAGAGCCTTTACACTCACAATGTGCATGCATGCTGCCACGCGTGTCTGCATGCATGCACAGCCACCGCATGCACCACACTC
Organism: Pollachius pollachius; assembly: GCF_949987615.1. NCBI lineage: Eukaryota > Metazoa > Chordata > Actinopteri > Gadiformes > Gadidae > Pollachius > Pollachius pollachius. Next base: position 12,843,795 of record NC_136948.1, on the reverse strand, counting down.
GGCATGTCCATGCATAACAACGCAAGTATTAAGCGAACCCATTGGCAGACGGCCTCACACTGTGAGTCTTCCTCACCCTCCTGCAGATCCTGCAGAAGGACGACCACATCGCCAAGCAGCGCTACATCGGGGGCAAGAACGTGCTGACCAAGGGCACACCCGAGTGGATCTCCTTCGACGTCACCGAGACGGTCCGGGAGTGGCTGATGTACCGCCGTGAGTTGGGACGCCTTTCGGAACCTTTCCTCGACAACAGCTTTTTATTGTGGCACATATCAACGTCGCCGGTGCCAACGGCTGCCGTTAATAGCTTGACTATATAAAGAGCAAGTGCCTGTGGGGTTGGGGGGGGGGAGGAAGTACCTCTAACTCATATTCCTTCGGTATGTATTCTACCCAGAGACCAATCTGGGCCTGGAGATCAGCGTGCACTGCCCCTGCCACACCTTCATCCCCAACGGGGACATCGACGAGAAAGTCAATGAGCTGCTGGAGGTCAAGTTCAAAGGTGAGGCTCCCTCAGATGCTTTGGCTGGACGGAGGCAGCGGAGGCTGACGTCACACCGGACTGTGTTCCCTCGTAGATCAGTGACAGAGGCTAGGACGGGTCGATTTGGCCAACAGCTGTTTATTGGCTGACCTGCTATCCCTCTGATCCTGGATCAACCTCAAGCCAAAAGGAAGAAGGTCTGGTAGTGAGAGATGGAGGTAGATAGAGGTAGAGAGGTAGAGAGAGAGAGAGAGAGAGAGAGAGAGAGAGAGAGAGAGAGTGAAAGAGAGAGAAAAAAAGAGATTGAAAGAAAGAGAGAGGTTGAGGGAGGGAGGGTGAGAAGATGGGTGAAAGAGCGAGACTGAGAGGGTAGAGAGAGGGAGCGAGCGGTAGAGAGAGAGGAGAGACAAAGAGCATGAGAATACAATCGGTCTGGTATCTCACTTAGCGTTGGGGCCCCGGGTCCGGGTCTTGGGAACCCTCCCCTGCCTGGCGGGGCCAGGAGGAATGTGCTGCCACGGTGCTCAGACGCTTGGCTGCGCGCGTGAAAGAGAGGCGTCCACAGGCGGCGTGCGTCTCTCCTGAGATCCTCGCTGCTTTAGCTATCAGGGCCAGAGTGGATGAGCAGACACACGAGCCGAGGGGGGAGATGTCTGGGAAGGAGGAGCCGAGGTCCCCGCTCTGGGGTCTAGGGAAGATGGAGGACTAGGAGGAAGCGTGAGACCAGGGTTAGCCCCCTCTAGTGAGGATCTTCTCAACTCCAGAGCCTCGCGTGTCTTTCCTCTTTAATTCCTGCTGTGGACAGGGTCATCATTCAGTGCGACTTCCGTCCCTGACCTTTGTTGCTGCTACTGTTGAAGTCCTGTTTTATTTACCTTAACAGAGGACGGGGCCGTGGTGTCGACCCCCAGCCCAAAGGTCCTGGGTTTTATCCCCCAAGCCTTCATGGCCTGACCTGACCACCTAGAGTACCTAACCCCTACCTACTCCGTAATGACATGCTCCTAAATCCCCCTTATCAGCCAATTGGGGTAAAAGCACTGCAATCCCATAACGATGAACTAATTGAACCGGGACCCCCTGCAGCTATGGAGCCGGAGTACGAGGAGCAGATCCGCCTGGACATGAGCCGTCTGAAGAAGCAGCAGAAGGAGGTGTATCCCCACCTGATCCTGATGATGCTGCCCCCTCACCGGCTGGACGCCCAGTCCTCTTCCCGCCGGCGCAAGCGGGCACTCGACACCAATTACTGCTTCTCGTAAGAAAACTTTTCCAAACTCTGGGGAAACGTAATACATTAACTCGTGTTTTTCCCGCCCTTTCTAAATTTAGCGCTTTTTCATAGCAACAGCAGCTGCGCTGGGAGCTGGTGGAAGTTACGGCAGCGCATCGGTTGGATCGCTTTGGAATGAGATGGGATGGCGGTGTTATGGGTTATTTTAAGAAATACCGTTTTTAACACAATGTGTGTGTAAATATACCTAGTATGGGTAACAACATCGTTTTATTAACAGTCCATAAAGCAGCGCTGGTTAATCAGTCCAACACTAAACACAATGCAGGTTACTTTATACGTGACGAGGTGGGGCAGCAGGTTGAAGTTTAACCCTTGTGTATTCATGGGCCTTATAGAGTACAGCAGGGCATCACATGATGACACACACATTCCAAACCTTAATCTTAGTGCTGCTTTTTCCCTTAATCTTAGTGCTGCTTTTTCACCTTATAGTAACCAGGATTCTAGAATATTAACAAGGAGGACGGTTTCACATTCTAGAATGTTGGGCAAGTACCAAGATGGTCCTGAACAGGCTTGAACTCCTTCGATCGAAATTCAGAACCTTGTGATTGAAACCCTCCTATTGGCTTCCTCCAAATTCTAGAATAATAACAAGAATTATTGGCCAAAGAGTACAGAGATGGCGGCTTGGAATGCACTCTTGGAACCACAGATCAGGAGATTGAAACCTTCCTACACCCTTAAGATGCCTGCTATACGAATGCGAGATCCTAGGTTTGATTTGGCTCATGAAAGCTCCTGCATTCCTCAGGCTGCTTCTCCTCAGTGTACATTACACCGGTGGAGGAAAAACTGTGGAGTCTGCCACCGGTCTTTTCAGGGGCCTGTCTCTGTATTGTCAAGCATTCAAATATGGCCCCAGCGACCTTGGAGCCGGTAATACGAGATGCCGTTTCCCACTCCAATGAGGGGATGGAGACGCGCAGTGGGCATACGCAGGGCTGGTTAATCAGCCAGCCGAGCGTGGCAGAGGCGTCAGCCACCGCAGAGTACAAGTCAGGATCCGTTCAAAGGCTCGCTGGTGAGGAAGGCTTCCATCGTACGCGCCGCGGCCTCACCTCTGAATTCCAAACCAGGGGCTGGAAGGCAGCAGCAAGGCATCTGGCCCGCCTCCAAGAGGGAAAATAAGGGCGCACCTTCAAGTGGAATTCTTTTTTTTTTGTTGTTGTTGCTTTCCAGCCCCGTCTCTCGCTCTCTCCCCCCCCCCCCCCCCGCCCTTGACAGTTTCTGTGATGCCATTGGCAGTGAAATGTACACAGTTCGTAATAGTAATAGTTTTTCCTGAAACTCTGGAGTGATCTTTTCTTCTTTTTCCACATGCTTCTCCTCTTGCTCTCCTGCAGCAACTACGAGGAGAACTGCTGCGTGAGACCGCTCTACATTGACTTCCGCCAGCACCTGGGCTGGAAGTGGATCCACGAGCCCAAAGGCTACTACGCCAACTTCTGCTCCGGCCCCTGCCCTTACCTCCGCAGCGCAGACACCACCCATAGCTCGGTGAGGACCTCAAAAAAAGAAACAGCCGCCAATCCACTGTTAAACCATGCCACTGTTTAACCGCCCCACTGTCTAACCTCGTCACCGTTTAACCGCTCAACTGTATCGGGATGAAACCACATTGCGTTGCTCACGGTCTTTGGCCGTGTTGGGGTGGGCATAGCTTAGGAGGTATGGCGGGTTGCCTTGTAACCGGAGGTTGCTAGTACGAGGGGACCCTAGCTGAGGGTCGAGGTGTCCCCTCACCCCAACTGCTCCTGACGAGCTGGCTGTCGCCATGCATGATTGACTCCGCCGTCGGTGTGTGAATGTGTGTATGTACCGTAAGTCAATTCGGATAACAGCTTCTGCTTGGGGTGACCCGGTGGCTCATTGGGAAGAGCGCGTACCATTAAGGCTCAGTTCTGATCGCAGCCACCTGGGTTTGAAGGTTCTTTGCTGCATGTCTTCCCCTCTCTCTCCCATACCTTCCTGTCTAACTCACTCTACAGTAAAAGCCTGCAAAAACAAAAAGTTGTCAGCTAAATGTGAAGGTGTGTTTGCCTTGCGTCTCCGCAGCTCCTCAGCCTCTACAACACCCTGAACCCGGAGGCGTCCGCCTCGCCCTGCTGCGTGCCCCAGGACCTGGAGCCCCTCACCATCCTGTACTACGTGGGCCGCACGCCCAAGGTGGAGCAGCTCTCCAACATGATCGTCAAGTCCTGCAAGTGCAGTTAGACGGGAGGACCCCGAACCTCTGACCGACCTCGACCAAGAGCCCCCCCCCCCCCAACCCCACCCAAGTGCAGTTAGACAGGAGGACTCCAGAACCTCTGACCGACCCCGCCCTTCCCCTCCCCCAATCAAGAGAGACCCCCCCCAGCTGATCTCCCGGGTGGGGGGAAGCACCACTCAGGAGGGGGACAGGGTGGGGTGAGGGGGGTATGCTGCCCCCTTCACGAGTACCTCTGTCCACCTCCACCCAGCCCATCACCCCACCGTCACCTCATGTTTCCATGTTTCCTTGCTCTCTCTCTCGCTCCCCCCCCCCCCCCCCCCCCCCCCCCCGAAATGGAAACCCGTTAGATAATGAGAAGAGACCTGCAGCTCGACTTGAGGTCTGATGGCATGAGCATGAACGCAATCACCTTCCAACGAACAGCTTTTCCCAATGACGCTCTCGGAAATCCTAGAGAGGACGTCCGGTCGAGTTTGTCTCCCCTGCTCGTCTTGCATCTCCAAACCGCTTGTAACTTTGTGTCGTTGCAACAGAAACGGGCATTCCACGCCACAGATGTAATGACAAGAGGACCTGAACATTGTCCTCTTCCATGACCACTGCAAACTCAAGGACTGAGGCAGTTGCAGTTGTAAACGCCAAACTGACTCTCCATGTGGACAGCAAACTCTGTATGGTGTATTAAATATTTACAAGAAAAAATAAGCAAAAAGGGGTAAATCAAACACTAATGTGTGCTCAGAGCGAAACACATCCCTCAATCTACAATGCATGACCCGGACACGGAGGACATACACCCTGTACAAGTTACCGTGGCATTGTTACCATGGCGTCGTTACCATGGCGTTGAGTGCTCTACATCATCCCTACACTGTTAACATAGGATTCATTGCTGTTGAAAAAAAAAAATCGTTAACTAATTATCTTAGGGAAAAAAGACAAGATGCTGGAAAATGTGTTTGGTTCAAAATAGTGTTGTCGTGATTTTGTTTACGTCCGTCATGCAAAGTGTTGGCGTTTCCGATGATAACGACATCATGTAGTTGGGATCCTCATGAGGTCACTAAATGTTTTTCTTGTTACTCTTGGAAATACTTTTTTTTATTAAAATATGGACAGTGTTAAGAACGCTTTTGTTGTGCTTGAGTCGAAGCGTTGGAGTGCATTAATTGAAAAAAACAAAGACAATAAAGTGGGCGTGGTTAGGCCATGCATTCAGACAGGAAACACCAGAGACTCTCGGTGTTGCTCGCCCAAAGTAGAGCGACACACTTTATTGTTTCCTAAACAATTATGCCGGTATTGCTTCTTACAAGTATTGTTTAAATATCCTCCCACCCCCAGTTTGGCGCTGGGTTTTTCCAGACACTTCAAACAAACCACCGGCGGAGAGCTGAAAACACAGCCATAAAAACAACTGGGTTTCACAAAGATTTAACCGTCCTCATAAACACGACACGTTTGGATTCTAGGAATGCTGTAACAAGGCATGCACACACAATATAAACATTGACATTTCAATACTTCATAACTTAACAATATAAAATGTCAAAAGGCATCCAAATACAATAGTATACCAATTCTGCAAAACTACAACTACTAAGTACAAATGAACCCTTTTACTGCATTCCAAGTCTGGAAAAAAAGTATATTCAAGTATTATTAATAAAGTAAACACAACACTTTCTAAATAACAAACCCTGAGTATTTTCGCTATACAGTGATAACTGAACAGATGTCCACGACATTGTAGGCCAGGCGGTCTTCAAGTAAACCCTTAGCCTCTTGTTAGCCCCCAGGTGAACACAGGCATCTGATGACGTCATGCTAGGAGCTACAGGAAGTCCTGTAGACACAAGTCCTTCTTTTTTGATCTTAATCAAAAAACCTTGGTCCATCCGAATATAAAGACCCACAACAACAGTACGTTCTACAGGGATATTCACAAAACTGTAAAAACAATATAGATTTATTTTTTTACTGTGACGATGGCAAAGCATTTTATTTGCAATGGCCTCAAGCAACCTCATCCAAACTTTAATCTTCAACACACAGAAGGCCTCCAGCCCCTCAGTCCAGCCGTTGGAGTTCAGGCCCAAAGCTCTGGACTTGGGACCGGGTGGCCTCTCGGTTACAAAAGGACCGGGCACTACAACAGAACCAGCAAACACTGTCTGCTCTTGGCAGCCCCACAGCAGGTTTCTGAGGCGAGATCTAGACACCTAGAAGTGGACTTGACTCATACAGTGGTGTACGCCTCTCCAGGCTCCGACGGTAAACAAGCTACTCTTCGTGAAGCTACTGTAGTAGGACTGCGGTGGGGGTGAATTGTCTCAGAAGAAACACCCTTATTGCCTTACTGTCCCCCTGCCCTAGTGCCCACGGGCCATCTGCTGCGGGCCATCCGTCAGTTAGAGCTCTAAAGAGGGGGGGGGATAGAGAAGGGGACAACTGTTTTAAGACGGGTCTGGGGAGATGATGCGACGGGGGGGTTGGCTGTGTGTCTGTGGGGAAGAGGGGGGTGCTGGGTGTGTGTCTGACAGGAGGGGGGAGCCTTTCCCCGACCTTGGGCTGAGCAACAGAATCCCCGACCTGCGCGCCGCAGGGCATTCCTGGGCTGGGGCCGATCGTCTTACACGCCTGCGGCGGTGTCACCGAGAGGATAATAGGGCTTTGCGTCAGATGGCACTCACACGCTGCACTGCTGTGGGTGGGTTTCTATTTGGCAGAAGCCACCTGCGTGTGTGCGCGCGTGTGTGTGTGTGTGTGAATGTTTGTGTGTGTGTGTAGACAAGCGCTCTCTTGCCATCAGATGGAGTTATGCTGTTGCAATTTGTATAACAGTATGTGCCATAGCTCTTATGCCTGAATTAATGGCATTTGGGACTCTTAACAGATTGTTTGTGTATTACATTCCTAGAGCTCCAGACAGAGGGGGGTTACATGCATAGACAGCGGTCGGGCCAGCACACCGGCGGGGCCCGGGCCCCGGTCTCCTCCTCTGGATGTCATCTGTGCTGGGGATCGTGGGCCTGGAACAGCCGGCTGTACGCAGACGGACCTGGAGGGAGCAACACACAGAGGGTCAGTCGGGACGTCCCAGGGAGAGGGGTGTTGCTCCACATACGGGGCGGGGAGGGCTGAACTCGTACTACGGTTTGGAATGCAGCCAGACACGAGGGTGAAGATTACGAGGATCCATAAGAGAAAAAAAACATTATGATTAGGAAGACCATTGTTTTATAAATCGATTTTTTACATATTTACCACCCCCCCCCACTCCACGAGGGTCAAGGTGAGAATGGGATCGGCCCAGTCTGCCCACGGTCAGCCCCAGTATGGTCAGCCCCCCCCCACCCACTGGCTAAATCTCTGGCCCCGTGCCAAGCATCCAGTAGGAGAGGAATTCCGAGTCCGGTCGGGCAGCAGCAGCAGTGGCCCTGTTTGCGCTCCTAAACAGTATTTCCTTTCATTCCCGGCTCGGCAGACGGTGTTTATTTTGGTGCTGCTCTACGCTGTGAGGAGGAGGAGGAGGAGGAGGAGGAGGAGGAGGAGGAGGAGGAGGAAGAATCCTGACAGAGTAGGAAAATGAAAAAATGCCTCCCAACGCACGGCCGCGCGATCTCACGCTCTTCCTGCTCAGCAGAAGGCCCGTTAGCGAGCGGGGGGGGGGGGGTGGGGGGGGGGGGGGGGGGGTTTCGCTCTGAACAAATCACTTCCCCTTCTGGAAACGGTGGCTGCAAGAAGAGGCTCCTGAATCAGTGGTGGGAACGTACAGTAGAAAAGTGACGCTCTGTTGTGACCAAATTTGATCCAGGTGGCATGTGACTCAGGAGGTAGCCTTCTGACTACCAGGTAGACTGTTAGCCAGAAGGTTGCTAGTTCGATCCCCGGCTCCTCCTAGCTAGAGTGTTGAGGTGTCCCTGAGCAAGACACCTCACCCTAACTAATCCCGTCGAGCTGGATGTCGCCTTGCATGGTTGACTCCGCCGTCAGTGTGTGTGAATGTGTGCATGAATGTGTGAATGTAAGATAATATTACAAAGCGTTTTGAGTGGCCACTGGTTAGATTAACACTGTAAACGATGTGCATGGGACACAACAAGGTGTATCCCTTCCCCCTTGGGACTCTTGGGCCACAGGTACCGACTGAGCTTATGCTGCATCGAAGTACATTTGGTCGTACATCTTCAAAAATTAACATTATGTTATTAAGTGGTTTGAACGCTGTGACACGTGACGTAGTCTGACGGGGTTGACAGCCAGCAACCTTCAACTTCCTCCCTTCCTTCCTGATGAGGCAAAGCGTCCGTAAGAGCAGGATGGATCCTTTTGCGGAGGAGAGCTTAAAGCCGTAAGTCCCCGACATGATCAGGAACCTGTTAAACTAGCAGGAGCTCCGTGCTCATTTCCCTCTTAAACACTGAGCTGTAAATCTCGGAGCATTCGCAAACTTCAAGCAAGGGATTTTTAAAAATACAAATGTGGCCATCGGATAAGATCTGCTTTCATGAGCATCGACGGTTCCTCCTCATCAAACTCCACTTCCTGCCCCGTATCCCCAATGAACGTTGGTGCTACACAGAGGTCACAGCTGAAGTGAGAGAGAGAAAGAGACAAAGACAGAGAGAGAGAGAGAGAGAGAGAGAGAGAGAGAGAGAGAGACAGACGGAGTGGTAGAGGGACATACAGAGGGGGTGGGAGAAAGAGATACAGAGTGAAAGGGAGGGAGGAAGAGAGGCAGAGGCAGAGGCAGAGACAGAGACAGAGACAGAGAGAGAGAGAGAGAGAGAGAGAGAAAGAAAGAGAGAAAGAGAGAGAGAGAAAGGAAAGGCCAGGGAGTATTATACTCCCTGGCCAGAAAGAGACCTGGGAATGCAGGGAATTAAAGCATAAGAGAGAGAGAAAGACTTCAAGGTAAAAAAGAAAAGAATGAGAACAGAGGAAGGGGGGAGGACAGCGAGAGGGAGAAGGGGGGGAGGGAGAAGCGAGAGACTGTAATTAATGCCGGTTGACAGCTGATCATAGAGAATGCCGTCCATTAGGAGCGGCTCTAACTCCCTGTCAGAATCGATCAGGGGAACGCCGTCATCTCGCTACAGAGGCACACCGGGCAGGCGGAAAAACACTGACTCACTCCCGTCGACTCACTCCCCAGCCCCACAAAGGCTGCAGCCCTTTAACAACAACCCAGCCCCCGTCCCAACCACGGCTCCCTGGAACTGCGTGACTGGATCTGTTTCGGAAAGCGGTTCTGAAGCTGGACCTTTACCTCAGCGCTGAGCCCCGCCCCTCTACATCCGTCTCCGTTCGTAGCCCGTCCTAAGTAGCGGTGGATCTGATTGGGACCCGTCACTCACACCTACACAGAAATGTTGATCCTTGAGGGGAAAACAAGGCGCCAAACCCACCAAAGACTAAGCGAGGAAGGGTTGTGTGACGGCTGCTGTGTGACTCTGCTCTTGCAGCGCAGTCACATAAACAAAACCCACCGTGCCTTACCTCTGACTGGCAACATACGACGCTGGCATCAGGCTCAACAATGCGATTGGCTCATTGAACTGCGCAACAGGAGTGTGATTGGAAGGGGGAACCCCCTAATTGGGAAAACAGATTTACACTCGCTGTACCAAAAAATGGAACATACCATAATATTATTGTTACTGCAATAAACTCAACACCCGACACGACCCCTCGTTGGACCGAGGCACCAGAGTGGAAAAGAGCGGTGCAGCGACGATGGAATGAGCCCGCATTAGAAACGTGCAGAAGCCCTTGATTGTTCAGATCAGGACAAGTGGGCAATAAAATCGCAACAGTTGTTGCAGATGATTAGTCGGTAATAAGTACAGAGATGGAAAATCCATGTTCACGTTGTAAAGGTTGTCCCTGGAATCATGGGTGCGCCATCTGGATCTGCTAATTAGCGCCAAGTGTGCAAACGCCAGAAAGCACCAGTGGAAGAATCTCGCTTAGTGAGGGAGGAACGATATCAGGATCTAGACCTAGAGTTCTCCCTAACCCTTGCCAAAGAGTTAAATAACATGTTTAACATCCTGGTAACAAGATGTAATTAGCTCAACACAAGGAACACAATCCCAGTTAAAAGTAAGGAATTACATGTTGGCTGTTCATTACCCACTTGCGTTAAAGATTTACCGTTTAAATTACAGTCATCACAACTGTACACACACACACACACACACACACACACACACACACACACACACACACACAAACTGCATTGCCGTGGTCTATTTCCAGCATGTCTTCGTGTGATTTCAGGTGCAAGGCCGATCGCGCAGTTGGGGAGCTGGGCAGCGATTACTGCTGAGGGGAGGATGGTCAACAGATGGGAAACACCAATAATAGTATTCCTCTCCCTGTATCTCATAATAGCTGGCATCAGAGTTATACCACCGCATCCCCTCGCTCTCACATGACCTCTAGGCCTGAACAAACACTAGAGATTATAAAGCACTGGGAAGGTTGTATAACGTGTTGATGCCCGCTTTTCCACAGCTTATTCAACTCCACACATCCTCAGCTCCAGGGAAGAGAGCTACGGGGCATACAGGAGAATCCGCCCTGCGTTAGGTCAGCCCTACAGTTAAGATGTGTCCCATGGCATTGACACATAGGTGGTTCTGTGTTTGCTGCAGTGATGAAGCAGCCACCTTTTAAGGCCCGACCGGGCTGGGAAAGGTGCCCCTCACGGCAAGGTCCTTGAGATGCTAAACTTAAAGCCATCCTGTGTGTGCTCTGGCCCGCGGGGGCCCGGGTTAAAAATACCATACAGTGTTTAACAGTCCTTGATAGAGGAATGGTTGCTATGCGCGACTGTTATCGCTGACACCGGCTTGGAGGCCACAGAGTGTGTGTGTGTGTGTGTGTGTGTGTGTGTGTGTGTGTGTGTGTGTGTGTGTGTGTGTGTGTGTGTGTGTGTGTGTGTGTGTGTGTGTGTGTGTGTGTGTGTGTGTGTGTGTGTGTGTGTGTGTGCGCGTGCGTTTGTGTAAAGACCCACCCGTTCTCTTGTAGACCGTGCGCTGGCCGTTAGACGGGGTTGTTCCACTGGTGGGAGCGTTGGGGGGCGTCTGCCTGTTTGATTGCACATGAGATAAGAGAGAGAGAGGCAGATTAAGTATGACAGAGTGAGTCAGAACAGGGATAAGCCCCCTCAGAAGACATGCAGGGACCACCCAGAGCAGTGCGCTGATCTGAGCGGCCAGGAAAGCATTGGGTCACAATGGATTGATTTCTGTGAACGCTGTTTAAAGGATTCGGCAGGTTTGTTGAGACCCCAGGTTAAAGGTTGACATCCGCTCATCAAGGTGACACTGTTGTTATTGTGCTTCTCGTGCCGAGGCCCTGTCAATGTGTGGCCAAATCAGGCAGTTGGTGACCCATAGAAATCTGTATATTTTAAGCAGCTCCCATAGTGCTCCAACAAAAGTAAGTGCTTACAAACTGCCCTGGTGAGGTAGCTTCCTCCAATAGTGCCAAATAACGAACAAATGTAGAGTTATGATTCTGGGCTTACACCCCACTACGCAATTCAGAGCAAAGATAGCGGCTGCGTTATAGGCAGTGTGATAACTGTATATTTGTATTTTTTTTTACAAATCTCAACAAGGTGGGAGGCGGGATGGGTTCACCTGGTTGGTTGGAAGGCAGCCTAAGCGTTCCTTTCCGAATCAAAACGAAGGGCTCAGTTCCCGCTTGTACGAGGGTCTACTGCTGGGCCAGTCCTCTGAAGCTGCTTGGACGCAGCAAGAAACTAGGACATCGAAAAGTGAAGAATCCTAACCGCTCAGCACTCAGTCTCCCGGTCTGTGAGCACGCATAGCGGTGTGTAAACTCAGACTCAAAACTAGTGGATTTGTTATTTGTGGGCAGAAGTGAACCTGACCTAGCCAGGGTAGTTGATGTGCACCAGCTTGTGTTGGACAGAATGAAGAAACAGTTATGGGAGCTGCTGAACGCTCGTTTGGAACGGAATGAATGTCAATGGCTCGCAAACTGCACAGTTTCCGGAACGCGCAATTACGGAGGGAGTTGGGGGGTTTTAACAAATTGTGGTTGATTTACATCTCGACCTAGCCTAATGTCAACGATTACCCTGGGCTCTGAACAAACCGGCCAAATAAGATAATAAGCTTATTTGGCTGGTTACATGATAAGTTCATGTATTATTGTATGCATTCAAATAGTAAGAAACCTCTGCCACATGTTTACACCTTAAGGGAGAAAGCCTCCTGCTTTCTATATGCACCTTTCTGGCACTGAAAGATTTAAAGGCTTGCTAGGTTTCCAGTCCATAGAGGCTGGTGTGTGTTTACATCCAGTGGAGAGTTAAGTGTTTACCGAGAGCTTCTCATGAGCTATTGTGATAGGGAAGGGAGACATTCCAGCGGCTTGGTATCCGTCCAGGATGACATACTCTTTCACACTGGCATGATGATTGAGAAGATAAGGTATATATACAGGGCAAAGAAAACCCAGTGCCAGGATGTGATTCGGGGTTGCAGCTGATACATTTTATTGTTTTGAGAATTGATCATTCTGAGTATGATTTTGCTGAGAAAGAGAATGAGAATGTTTTGTATTGAGGGGCGTATGCTGTCGACTGTCAAATAATAATAAGAAATCAGACAATTGCCTGAATTATTCCCAGAATTCCCACAAATACCCAGTGTGGGTTCAGCTGCCTTGCTATTAGGGAACTATTCATCCTTAAATCCAATGTATAAACTATTGGGACTAAGAATTAATAGTTCTTCAAATAGTGTAGGGTACCATATTTCTTCGAAAATAAGGCAGAATCTTCTGTTAGCCGCAGCAGTGGTTTAATGGGGTTGTATGTTTCAAAATACCACAAATAAGCCGTATAAACCCCATCTTATTACGCATCTTTGCCCACGACCCAAATACTTACATGTACGCCCAATGCTGGCGTGTAACCGTCACCAAATGGTTTAAATAGTACAGTATTCCCTGAAGCCAAAACCGCGCCAATGTCAGCTGATGGTTGATGGGTAATGTGAGATAATGCTGATTCAAGCTTTAGTAAAACCCTGAACTTTCTGAGGCATTTTGCATTTTTGCAAGCGAGTCATTTAGACACAGAGGCTTTGAGTTATGGGTCCTGGACTGAGAGCACATTGTGGAATACGGTCTTCCTTGTTTTATGGAGATATGACGTGATGCCAATGTTTATGTTTTGAAGAGGTTATCTTTTACTCCCAAACCTCAAATGTAAATAAGAATGTGGGCTTTAAATCATGACTGCAAAAAATGAAAATTTTGTGTTTCATCACTTGAACGCAAATCACTGAAAGCAACAGCCATTTCTTTTATTTGCAGAACCGACCTATGAGCCGCTTGGTAAAATAAGCGGCAGTGAATAGTGTTGATTCGTAAAATCGGGATAGAAAAATACAGTAAGTTCAAGTTTGTTTGAAACAAGGACTCTTATGGGTTGAGCAAATAGCAGCACACAACTTTCAAGCAAGAACCAGTTTTAATTCAAGTAAAGTTCTGCCATTTTGACACAAGACTGAAATGTTATTTTGGGTGTGATCTGTTGGACTAAGTAAATTCCATCTCCTCCATATCCAGCAGTCCTAATGCATAAAGATAGAACTGTTATGACCAGGTTTAGGATTAAATCAGCCAATTCTCACAAAGAGCTTCATGCTGCCCATAAATAACATTACAAACGCTCCGCTGATGAAATAGCTCTCTGTGCATCAGGGCTAAACAAACACCCAGCCATTATAAATAAGCTCTGGTAGGGCAATCATAAGACATCGAAGAAAAAAAAAAGGGAAATAAGACCCTTACCCTATACAATAAATCTGTTTAGCATTTTTCAGAGGAGAGAACAATAAATAAAGCTTAGCTGGAATTACCCTCTCGCCCCATAACAGCGTCTCGGCCAAAAGGGAATTAAGGAGGTAATGAGGGACACGCTGGCTCCTTGTAAGAGGCTGCACAGTTGAGCTTTCATACCATCAACCAGCGTGAGTACAACAGGCCCCACTTCAAGTGTGGGCCCACGCCACAGGAAACGACTCCTTTCATATCCGAGCAGGGCTCGGCCAAGCAAACCAACTCACCCCCTCACATACTTCCGCCTCACCTCATTGGTCGACGAGTGTCGGCCAATTAGCGGGCGGGAGAGTTCATGGTGTGCCCTTCCTAAGCAGGGATTTCACAGGACGATGAGGTTGGGCGTTTGTGCACGGACGTGGGGGGGAGGGGGGGTTGCCTCAGTCCCGGATCGTGTGCGTACAGGTCACCCGCATGTCGTGTCATCCATACAGGCCCCCCCGGGGACAGAGTTCAGGCGTAAACACAGCTTTTGGCGGTGGCTCCCGTGAGCACACAGCCCGGCGTGACAGGATCCACCGCAGACTAATAGGGAGAGAAGGCAGCGGCGTGGCTGACAGTAGTAGTGCTGCTGTAATTGTCACCCTATTAGTAATGCCACACGACAGGCCCGGGTTGCCCTGGTTACAGCCACGATACTCGCCCAAACCTTGCAAACAAAACATCCCTACCCTCCCCCCCCCACCAAAAAAAAAAGCAAAAACGCTTGCTTATTTGAGTTACAAATTGCTCCCTTCAAATCGCCCTGACTGAAGTCATAGCCGTTTGAGGCCTAGCAGCCTCCCTGCTTGGCAGCTGTGGTGCAGTGATAGAGTGGAGGCTCCTTCCCGGAGGATGATGTAGCTACATATGTATTCCCTGCAAGCCAGGGCCTCGGCACGAGAAGCACAATAACAACAGTGTCACCGTGATGAAGTGGCGTGCCGCTGATGTCATGAAGCGTCTTGATTTCTGCTGCTTGTCGTTACCTTTTTTCCCGTTTTTCAGCCGACGTTAATGAACCGCAATAATGTAATGAGTTGGAAACAAATGTCGATGCTGTCCAAACGGGGAGCAGGGGCTGAGTGTGCGTTTTCTGACAAAGCTGCATTTGGAAGCCAGCCTGATGGATACAGAGGCTTTTATTTTTTATCATCATTCAGGGATTTAGACAGAGTAGATGCAACACAAACAGAGAACTCAGCAATGTTTCCTTACTTTGAGTTTTCATTCATTCGGTACTCGCTGTACCCTTTAACACGCACACACGCGTGCAAAACGACCAGAACACGCTGACAGCAGGAGGATGCGGCCACTTCAGTGGATCGACGGCGGGGAAGCAGACTCTTAGGGAAAGCGCACTCCTAATGGAAACAGTCTCCCTGAGGAAGCAGACTCCTCAGGGAAGCAGACTCTACGAGGAAGCAGACGATCAGAGGAAGCAGACTCCACGAGGAAGCAGACGATCAGAGGAAGCAGACTCTTAGAGGAAGCAGACTCTTAGAGGAAGCAGACGATCAGATGAAGCAGACTCTTAGAGGAAGCAGACGATCAGAGGAAGCAGACCCTTAGAGGAAGCAGACGATCAGAGGAAGCAGACCCTTAGAGGAAGCAGACGATCAGAGGAAGCAGACTCCTAGGGGAAGCAGACTCTTGGAGGAAGCAGACTTCTCATGGAAGCAGACTCCTAGGGGAAGCAGACTCTCTGAGGAAGCAGACTCCTCGTGGAAGCAGACTCCCACAGGAAGCAGACTCTCTGAGGAAGTAGACTCTCTGAGGAAGCAGACTCCTCGTGGAAGCAGACTCCCACAGGAAGCAGACTCTCTGAGGAAGTAGACTCTCTGAGGAAGCAGACTCCTAGGGGAAGCAGACTCTCTAAGGAAGCAGACTCCTCGTGGAAGCAGACTCCCCCAGGAAGCAGACTCTCTGAGGAAGCAGACTCTTTGAGGAAGCAGAATCCCAGGGGAATAAGAAGACTCCCTTGTCCCACACTCACACACTCACAAGCCTAACACACAGTGATTCCATTATGAGGTGGTGGTGGGGGGGGGGGGGGGGGGGGGGGGGGGGGGGGGGGGGGGGGGGGGGGGGGGGGGGGGTAGGGGGGGTCAGTCTAAGCGCGGGATGGCTTTCAGATGTGCTATGATAACTCAGAAGAATTGAATTGCCCCGATAACAGGAACACAGGGAAACAAAAGGAAGTAACCCATTATCCCGGCATTTTCTGCTAACAATCTCCCCTTCCACTCTGGATGAAATGCGCTCTCTCCCTCTCTCTCTCGCTCGTCATTCTTCCTACTTCTCCCCTGCTTGATTCTTTATTCTCCTCGTTTCCATCGGTGCATTTTTTTGGTCCGGAAGCTTCCGTTTTTCCCACACTCTCCCAGTCCACCGGTCGACCGCAAACATGCAGGACAGTGGAGAGTGTGAGGGGGCTCAGGAATTCCACATGCAGAGGGTAAACACGGCAAGAGCCAGGAGCGCACACACACACACACACACATGCACACCCAAACACAGAATCACACGCACACACACACAAATGCACACGTATACACACACAGACAGTTACACACACGCACACACACACACACACACACACACACACACACACACACACACACACACACACACACACACACACACACTCAGAAGCAAACACTGCACATTTCCAAGTGCTCAATATATCCTATTCTTCAAGCCCCTTCCTCCTACTCAGCCCTGGGTGTTGCTGTGGCCAGCAGACGGAGACGCCTGTCCCCACAGTAACAAAGACACAGCCTTGTCTCGGTCTGGGCTCTCTGGCCTGGCCTCATTAAGCAGCCGACACACACACACACACACACACACACACACACACACACACAGCTCCACTGCCTGTTAGTCAGCAAAAAACGCTTTGCTCCTGCTTTGGACAATGGACACCCAGGTGGTGAGGCAGTGAAGCAGGTACGGGGGCTGATGAGTCATCCGCTGTGTTAACACACACAGAGACACACACACAGAGACACACTCACAGGCCTCCCAGCTCGCCGGTCTGCTGAGGAGGGAATTAGCCAGCACCTCCATCACCTCCGCGGCGGCCATGTGCGTTGAACAAACAAGCGGCTCCTATCACCGACCGTTGTGCAATTTGGAAAGATGATGACGGCCAATAAAGACATACTGCAACCGTGGGAAACAGCTGGCAGTTCCGCTCCCCCCCCCCCCCCACTCCTTCCGACTCCCCGACTCCTCTCCTTCTTCTTCTTCTTGTATTTTTGTTTCTTTTTTACTGTGCTCCTCAGCTTATCTCCAAACCAAACAGGGTTTAGACCACGCCGCGGGCCGCGGCCCCGTCGCTGAACCGCATCGTGTTTACGCGCCGTGCAGAAATCAGGCCTGTGATGCCGTTGTTTATTGAAGAGGAAGATAGAGCCCCCGGCCAAAAGACTGGAAGCACTCTGCTCGCCCACGTACTCTCACTGGGCCTCTCCGTTCCCTTACCAGACCCCCGGATGCTGTGGACCCTGTCTCAAACCCCCCCCCCCCCCCCCCCCCGACCCAATCAGCCCGCCGCCCCGGGGAAAACCCACTTCAAACACTGGAGAAGACGCCAAGTTAGCGCTGGGTAGTCGCTGGGTTTTGTTTCCTGAAACGACAGCGGTGGTCTTACGTGAGGCGCTGGGTCTCCGTCTTCCTGGCCAGGCCGTCCCGGGAACCGCTGGGGGGCTTGGGGGCGAGCGGGGGCCTCCCGGGGCCCCCGGGCCGTCGCAGAGAGGGGTCGTGGGTCTGGGTGGTGCTGGTGCAGACCGGGTGGCCCCCCGGAGGGTGCGCAGGGGAGTTGTTAGGGGCCCGGGGCCATTGGATACTCGTGGGGTCCAGCAGCAGGGCCTAGGGTGGAGCAGGACAGACTGCATTAGGACATCAGCATCCGCATTGAATATATTCAATTATTATTTAAGATTGATTTATATAGAGCATATTGAATATGCTTTTGTAAGTATTCATCTTTAGTGTAGCAAACACAGAAAGAAATTCTAAAATGGCTTGACAATGAAAATGCTGCACAACCGCAGCATTCTGCCAATACGTGGATTTAGCGATTTGATTTATTGAGCATATCTACCATCACAGTATTAGAGGAGAGGAAACTGGCCGCCAAGTCATTACCACAAAGTATGAAAAACCTCTGCTTGAATTATTGCCGAGCTTAAAGAAGAAATGCCGTCCTAATCAAAACATGCCCTGCATTTTTCCTCCGCTAGTTAAGACAAGATTGCTCATCAAAAGAGGAAGGAAAGCTTGCCTGGAGGAGTAAAAATAAAAACAGTCCATTCCCCCTGACATAATACTTTAACGCCAGCCTTTACTAGGTCCTGGCGATGCCGGGGAATGCTTAGCGCGCATTCCTTCCACGTCTCACGTCCGTGCCATTTTCCCTGCCACTTTATTCATCTATCTAGCAGGCTAATAGCCTCCCCCACTTCCCTCGGCGCAGGCTCTCCGACGGCCCGGTTGGCAGGGCGACGGGGGGAAATATCTGACGGGAATTCTACGTTGATGAATGAGCGGCCGGGTTTCCAGGTTTGCCGGGGTCCGGAGCCGCTACAGCTGGGTTTTTTTCGAGCGGGGGGCCAGGAGGGGCACCTTTCTTTGGCTGCCAGGTGGCGCTCAGCCAAGGCAGAAGAGGAGCCGCGCAGTCTGCAGCGAGTAACTGGAACAGAGGAGAGCGCCGGCACACACCGCCGTATACGCGCACTTAAACAACGACTAGTAGGGAGATGTGCGCCTGAAGCCAAGTGCCTTGAAAGAAACGTTGCGATATAAAGAAACGCAAAGAAAGCAGGTCAGAAGGTGAGCACGGAACGGAGCGTGGAAATGGAGAACGTTTGTTTGATCATCACCGCATGCGACCCCCCCCTCCCTCAACGATGACTTGACTAGTAGATACAGAATGTACGTAGTGGGGGTCAGGCGGGCTGCTGCTTACTGATTCTCTCGACAGTCAAAGAGCACGTTCTGCTCAGGGGGAGCTGCGGGGCGATTCCACTTGAACCCAGCAAAATGGCTGGGGCACACATGGGAGGAACTCAAGTGGAAGGAATCAAAGCCTGTGCTTCACTAGAGATTTGCATCACCGGGGCAGCAAGGCAAGTGAGCTCAGAGGGAAGGTTTTGTGCCGGGTTGGGTGGCAAGGAGTTGGGGTTGAATGATTCAATGGTTACTACACCAAGGCACGATAATAAACTTGGTGCATCATTCATGTATGATCGGACAGGTAGGAGGAGGATGAGGATGTGGATGAGGATGAGAAGAAGAAGAAGAAGAAGAAGAAGAAGAAGAAGAATCTTACATTACATTTCATGTAATGGACCGAGGGAAGGCCTAGATCCAATCCATTTTCCCAACATAGTGAACTGGTGAACGATACAACAGCAAAACAGAAGAGAGGTGGCCCGTGGGGAGGGACGGGGAATGGAAGGAGGTCAGAGGCCACACAGGGGGGATCCCGTTTCAAAAAGGGCTTCACCCAATGAAGAAAAGTTAATGGATTCTTCATCAAGAGATGAATACCCATAATCTCCCGGAACAGAATCTGCCTTCAAAGCAAAATGTGAATGAGAAAACGTCTTCACTCCCAAAACATGAGAATCATATCGTTTGGAATGACCCGAGAGCTCTCGGCCTTCCTTATCTCCCTCAGCATCCAGCCAAATCAGTCGCACCTCGTCAAGCACAACTAAAAGCTTTCTTTTGCTTTTTTCTCTTGCGACATCATTTCGGTTGGACGGATATCATGTCGAAGAACACGGACTGAGCTCACATCTGATAGGACCGAAATGCATCCGCGGAGGCGTCCACAGTGGGGTGCTCTCCTCCACCCATGTGGGCCCCGAGGACTGACCACACAGGGGCCACCCGACCCCAGCCCTGAGCACAACACAGAGCTCAGTGGGGACATGAGGACAGTCCCGTTGTCCTGCTGTGAGGTGACGATGCCCCCTGTTACTGTAGCGACCAACACATGTTCCAACACACATTTCTTATCTTTCCAAACAAACAATCGTGGGATTCATTTTTTTCAGTTTCAGAGCTACATTCCATTAGAACAAAATGGAAATGGTTTGTATATGCTGTATTTAAAAAGTTGCACTTGAGATGTACCTTTAATGAAGTTTAATTTGTCCTACACAAACGTCAAATGAAGACAGTTTAAAGATATTTTCCGCATTAAGGCTATCTTTTGACTTTTAACCAATACTTCCTCTATATCTCAGCTCTGAAGATTTCATTCAAGCAACTCTTCAGTTGCATCTCCAGAGGGGGGGGAAAAGTGAATTTCCCTAAAGGCATATAGAGGAGGAAACTCTGTTCATCCATCACCATCTCAACATTATATAAATGATGTGAAAATATGCAAACATGTATTCTTCCTAGAGAACATTGGGTATATGGGGAGGTCTGTTGCATGTTGACGTCCCCAGTAGCGCCCAGCCACCCTCCACCCTGCTCGCTTCCCATCCCATGTCCGGCTGTAAACTCACACAGAGATGATGGAGAGGTCACCTACATCACGCAGGTGCCAGATCTAGCCTTTTGCGAGGTGAAAGCCGGTGTACCGGAAACCTTTATTGTAACCTCCGTCAGGAGCCTTTTCAGTTACCTGATGGCGAGTGCGGCTCTGGTCCAGCAGCTGTTGGATGGCGAACTGGAAGCGGTAACCCCCCTGGTGCTGGGGGCCCGGCCCGGTCACATGCCTGTAGGCCGGGGTCTCCTCCTCGCTCCAGTAGACCCCTCCGCTCCGAGCCGGCATCCTGGGACTACAGCACCCAGGAGGGGAGGAGAGGGATTGCAGGAAGGAAACACAAAACAATCAGTGTCACCTACAAAGTAATAACTCATATTAGTACAGTGCTAGACTTACTGGTTTGGTACTGGCTTTTGCATTTGTACCATGTTTAGTTTGCATTATATTGTTGCAAAATGGGAATTCTGTCCGTGGTTCATTTCTGAAATACAGTAAGCTTACCAGTTTAGTGCTGTCTTATGTATTTGTACCATGTTTAGTTAGAATCATATTGTTGTTAAATGTGAATTCTGACCCTTACTTTAGAAGAATTTGAATGTAGATCAAAAAACGAGGTGAGCTTGAGCATAGTATAGGTTATTAGGACAAAAGGAAGTCATGTAAATCAAGTTCAGAATGCGTCTTTGTGACAGCACAACATTAGCAGAGGGGGAATAGTAATGTATTTGTAAGTGTTCTAATGTCTGATAAAAAGCCTTCTCTGCCATCTCTATATTCCCCTGTTCCAGATCCACAATACCCCAGCTCGAGTTCCAGATTAGTCCAATCATCGACAGAGGGGAGCGAGGTTCAGAACATCTTCAAACCATTCAGACCCCTCCAGTCTCTAGTGGCCGTATCATTGCCTGGGATAATGGAGAATCAATCACTGGGCTTCAGACTTCACCATGCAACCGAGGAAGGGATGCACGGTTGGTCCATTTGCTGCCAGATTTCCCTCACAGTGATGATTTGCAACAGCGATATAAGTTTAAGGTGCACGTGAATGGTTAATGGTAAATGGAATGCATGTAAACAGCGCTTTTCTAACCAGTGGCCACTCAAAGCGCTTAACAATATTACCAAAATTCACCCATTCTTACAAACACTCCCACACATACGGCGGAGTCAACCATGCAAGGCGACAGCCAGCTCGTCAGGAGCAGTTAGGGTGAGATGTCTTGCTTAGGGAAACCTCGACCCTCTTGGGGATCGAACTAGCAACCTTGCGGGGACCAGCCAACCCGCTCTATCTCCACATCCACATGCCGCGAAGAGACAAGGGGTCAGCAACAGCAGCAACAGCGGTCTCCACGACCGGAAGCGGTCGGTCCGAGGGGAGAGTTGGGAGGGCAGGCGTGTGGCCGGCCTGCGCTCAGACTGGAAACCTTTCAACTTTGCCTCAGCACTCTCACAACTTCATGTTCCATCCACATCAGAAAGCCACAACCTGGAAGCCAAACCTTGGGGCCGGCTCCACGCGTTTGTAACTGGATTATCTGCTATTAAGACTAAGCTCAGGGCGGCCTTTTGCCTTTTTGGCCCCTACCTTAAAAGAAAAAAAGAGAGAAAAGTAAAGCGAAACGGGGGCCCTCCGGTCTTCCCTTCGGGCCTGGTTTCTACACTGCCTGTGTGGAGTCAGAGGCAGGCTGGTGTGTGGACCAACCCAGCCAGTAATAATTCCCATGAATAGCAGTGTGTGGGAGCTGAGTGTAGAAATTTTAGGGAGGGTAAGAGGGAGAAATGGAGATAGAAAAAGGGCCCCCGAGGGCCCTAATGAGAGTGAAAAGATTCCTGAAATACTCCATCCATTAGATGGAATAACAGTTGCCCACTGATACCATCAGATTCAAATCATCACATACCTTTCAAGACTTTCCAAACATTTTCCCAAAAATAGATTTAATTTAATCTTAAATAAAAACTTATCCAGAGGGAAAATAATACTAGTGTTTGCTAAGGAGTCGGCATGAAAAAACAACAACATCTGTTGTGTGTAGCCAAACAAAGGTCATAAGAAACTCATGTCAGCCTTTGGTGGACCATGTGGCTCCCAGTTTGGTCAAACGGTAATGGTGTTCATATTATAAAAACAACTCTGGGCCTGTTCAGATCTTTTTCCCCCAGACTCGGCACAGAGAGTCATATCTGTGATCCGTGTGAGACCGCCACTTCTATAACACTAGGAAATAAAAATAAATGGACCTTCTTTCTCTTAAAAGTCTTTTTTCCACTTTCACACAAGTTCATAATACATTTGATTTATAGAACAGAATTCAACTCTGCATGCAGGCTTTACACAAAGAACAAATAAAATTCAAGCTATTGCTATCCTTGAGTGAACCGGTGAAGCGTCATACTGCACACTTTCAAATGATCTTTTATGCACTTTACAAGGTAACAAGTACTACTTCTAAGTGTAAGGACGCACAACAGACAATTAGTGCGTACATTAAATGCCAGGACTTACAACATACAATAAGTGCGTAAGGGGGGTGTGGGGGGGTAAAGACGCACAGAGATCAGCAGGAGAAGATGGGTGTAGCAGGACGCGTGGAGGACACATAAAGGGGCTCAGGGATCAGGGACTTCCCCTGAACCGGTGCCTGACGTAGTGCTCCCCCGCCCCTCTCCTCCCTGCAGCGCCTGCCTCCCTGTGATATGCTGATAGGACTTACAACAACACAGCTGAGCATATGTGCAGCATCAATCCAGCACCGCTCACAATGTGGGAAAGGGCTCTGCCTGCGGTGACATCATCCAACAACAGGCCAGCCACTTCCAAAGCCGACTTCAAAGCCGTGTCCTGACGTCTGGGAACGACGCGTCCATTCATTCATTCAACCGTCGGCAAAAAATGATTTTATAACCGATTAAGCATTTAAGTCGTTTGCCAACAATCGTTGGTAATAGCCTCAGAAATCCAAACATTTGTTGGCTTTTTTTCTGATCCAGGTTATAAATATAACACTCTTCAGACCTGTTTTTCTTGGCTTATTGTCAGACAAAGTAAGGTAATTTCCGACAATCACTTAACGCTGTAGTTTGATGAACTGCTGGCATTCCTAAGTTTGAAGCCCTTACAGTGATGAAGTAACAACCTCATTGACCAGGATAGTCCACTATCATTGGTATTGATTACATAACTTTGTCGGGGGTCACTTGCTTAGTGTATTGAATAGAGTTCATACAATTCTTGTATGAACCCTAAACATTCATTGCAGTAGAATTGGGGTGAGTTGGGGTTTTTGAAGTACCTCTGATAACGACAATGTGTTGTGATTAATTGTTGTTGACACACGCTTGTTCATACATGTACATGTGTTAGGGTTATGCTATTGGACGGGGTGGGCATGTACTCATTAGCATGGTAGCGTAATCCCCCTCAGTGGAATTTTACCGGTTCTCACCTCAAGGGACTTCTCGCTGTTGCTACCACATCTGGTACCGATTGAGGTGAAAATAAACCTTCTTTAACTTGGGAGAAGAAAGACATGGGACTGACTTCGTAGGCCTTCATTGATGGGCCCTTCACTGATGGTATGTTTCTTTCTCTCCTCTTTGGCGAGCTGGGAACCTGGCTCTGTAAGAGGACAGTCAGTAAATGTACTGGAATAAAATGTCCTGACTAAATTTCATCAAGTAAAAACCCTCTCTGACAAAACAATGAACCCACCTAAAACTACACAGGACGAGTCCGGCGGTGGCAGGGAAGCCTTCTAGGCCTCCTCGGTCCTAAAGTGAAACAAGATGGCAGGGGGATGACTAAATGTGACCCACTCTGAGTGCTGCAGACGGCCAGCAGGCAGGTAAGCAGCTGCCGAAACTGCAATACGCATACAAAACCACGGCCTTAAGGAGCAAAGCCATGTGGAAATTCATTTTCCCTCAAGCAGTAAAACACGATCAATCCAGGGAGGTTTTCCAAATATTGCACAGGGAGGCAAGGTGACACTGGCCAGAAACCAGGAGCCTCACCTTACACCGAGTGGGCTGCCATGCACACGAACCCATGCAGCAATCATAGTGGATTCCAGGTCTCGGAATGGTCCAATAGTCCCATAACACCCGGTACCATGTGTGAGAATATGATGAGCCTCACATCTGGGGGCCGTGCCAGTGCTCCCCAAGATAACGGAGCCCGGGGTGGATGATCATAGCCGGGTAAGGATGATCATAGCCGGCCTCGATGATCACAGCCGGGGCGGGATGTGTAGGAGTTTGATAGTGTCAAGCCCCTCCACTCGACAGCTGACACGAGGGGGGGCCGAGGAGGCTGATTTGCGAACACTGAGGCAGCATACCTGGCAGATGTGGAGGAGGCAACACTTCAAAGGCCTTCGCGTTCCCTTTGAAACCCATCATACTCCTTCACCCTGTGGTTGCATAAAGAGCCAGTGTGCTTAACGGCTCCAGTGTGTTTGGCAGCGGCCCTCATTCCACGCGCTGAGGGGAACGGGCTCAAGGAAATCCTCAGTTTCTGTGTGTTTGAAAACAGTGCGGCGGGCAAAGTCAAGGTAATTATCCCCAAATCTCATCAGATACGGTGCGTCCATGTGGGACGGGCGAGCCAAACAGTGGGATAGAGGGTGACGGGTTGAAAAGGACAGGTTTTGATTTGCTGCTTGGTAGCAAGGGGAAAGTAACAGGGAGTCGCCTATTACCAGGATAACTTGGAATACAGCTATCTTTAGTGGGAGTCAAAGTATTCAATATGTTTCATGCTTATCCAGGTTTATCTTGGGAAGCCTTGCGAAGAGATGTGGAGTCATCCAAAGTATCCAAACCTTTCCGATAAATATAGAACGAAAAAGAACCGACTAGAGACTAAAAGTGTATTTGTTTCAAAAGGGCCGCCTAGTAACAGAAACCCCAGAGGTCAGTTAAAAGACAGCAACTTTGAAGCCATCGGGTCAGCGCACGCAGAAGCCAAACGGAAGGGTCTCAGCCATGCTTCTAGGCGTGCTTCTTTACATCTGCTAGATCCCCAAAATTATGAAACCTGTTAGACGTAGCTTCCTCGGTAGAAAAACAAAAACACTTTACAAAGGAGGGGAAAGCCAGACATTCCTGGAATTCCCTGACAGTACCATATATAAGGCAAGGCTGGACTGGAAAAACACTGGGTGCCAGATCAAGGCCAAACTGTCTGAGACATTGTCGCTAACATATTGTTAAAAATAGATGGAGAGCAACGATGAATGAATGAATGCCTAACCCCTCAACTGCTTTAACCTATTTAGCCTTGTCAGTTGGAAAGAATCAGGGTCACCAGGACAAATTAAAGGAATTATGAATCACTGTGTCCCGCAAGCACCTCCTCCCTCTTCCATTTATTCTCCCGTTATCTCTGCCTTGATGTGCTGGAGTAACGGATGGTGGTAGAGGGAGGGAGGGCGGTTGGTGTTTTCGCAGGAGATTGCCTGGAACACACTGACAAAGTGGCTGAATCATTGTTGGCTTTGTCCTTTTATCAATCCAAGGAAATGTGTTGTTGAGCCGCTAGCATGCTTTGCACTTTGAAAGTGAGACACCGAGCTAATTTCACAGCTAGCTCTCCTCATAAGAAACAATTAGGGAAGGAATCAAGTGCCAATTTCCAGGAATTACCATCACCTCGCCTGCCCAGAAGGACGCTGGCAAAGCTTTTGATATTTTCTTTCCAAAAGAATAGCAGTCTTGAATCAAAAGATTTGTCAGAGTCCATTAAAAAGGTCTTCAGGTTTTATTGACTGTGACCAAATTAGACGTAGACATCTACAGTATAAGGTTCTCCAAAGTTGATTACATGGAAAAACCATCGCAGTATATTAATTTCACTGGTGAATTGCACTTTCCCCACGTTAGCTAGCCCTTGTAAACCTCGCACAAGAGAACTGGAATGCTGTCCATGTCTCATCCCGTCCTCTCAATCCTTTTTAAACCTTTCTTAGAGTTTTATATATGCATCCCCTCATTTCTGCAGCAAAGTATTAGAATCACTGTTTCAGTGGCTCATTACTGAACCCGTCCTGATGAGAGCAGAACGCTACATCCTCCTAGCCTCCAGCTCCCGGTGCAGAGGAATAGCTGTTTACCTTGGCAGGGGAGCCAGCCTGAGATCGCAGCACACCGTTCCCTCACTGCGGCCTCCACGGCTGGCAAACGCTACTCTACGTGAGCTCATCCATATGAGCAGCGGCACGAAGACATGTGTGCCAATACGGAGAATTCTACAGGAATGACTGAAAGTCTGCCAACTCTGATTTTAGGGCTTTGATTGGAACTATTATGGACAGGGGTGCTCCTCTTCATCCACAACGGTGTCAATACCCATCCAGGCACGACATTCCTGAATCTCCAGGAAGGAAATAGTTTTTCCAGGGAGCTTAGGGTGGATCTTCTGCCGAGATCATTTGTGTGGACTCACCCGGTGCCCCCGGAGGGGAGTGTTCCTGCGTTGAGGGCCCTGCGTGGCCCCTGGCTAACAGGGGGAGCTGGGGGGGCCCTGGGCCCACAGGTGAAGCCTCCCCTGCTGATGATCCCACTGTCCAGGTTGAGGTTGGCGAGCTGTTGGAGGAGAACCACAAAGTGTTAGTAGGTGGCTGACAAAGTGTAAAGTGAAAAAACCACAAAGTGTAATGTGTCCTTCACACGTTTTACATGAAAATCAATGCAAGGGTCAGGATTTTGAGTTCACCAGAGAATTACATTAGCTGGCCAAGGGGTCCTTGTATGAAATTAAAGGGACAAGAAAATAGGTTGCACTGCTGACCCCACCCAGGAACATAAAGGTCTCTTTTCAAGCCCAGAGAAAGATGTGTTAAATGTCTCAGGAAAATGTAAATGATTTAAAAAGGTTTTTAAATGTTTATTCCTCTGCAAATATTGCATATAATTTTGGCTTGGATTCCAGAAAGGTTTTGATAATGGAATTGGATAATACATCAATTCCGAGACATGACTTACAGACGCTCGTAACAAGATGCATAAAAGGAAAGTTTTTCCTACAGCGGTATTTCCACCAGTAAGAAAGAAAGTGACATTACGGTAACCCTTTGGCCGTGTTACTATAGACAGACACACCCAGACCTCCATAACTCCAAACTACACCCTCCACTGCACCCCCATAGCCCCAGAGGGCTGACACCTTTTTGATCCCAAGCTGTGAGAAATGTACACAGGGCAGGGCAGAGCTAGTCTCCACTCAACACTAAATCCAGGACGCGCCCCCATCACCCTATGACCCCCTCATCACCCCGTCTCCAACACCTCCCCAAGGCACCATTACCCCCCGCCCCTGACCTCCTACCCCACCAGGTTATACGCACAACCAGCGGGCCTTTGACCTGCGAGTCGACAAAGCAAACACGTAATAGTGACTAATGAATGACGGCCGGAGAGTTTAGACTGCTGGTGACGCGCCTGGCCGGCCAACTACCCGAGCGTCCCCACCGAAGCGTGTGAAAAGTTAGTTTAGGAGCAAAGCGAATACGCCCCCGTACATGCCCCCCCCCCCCCCCCCCCCAATCCAACTCTGTACAAATCAATTCTCTATCACTCTGCCTCAGATAATGGATTACGAAAAACAATGGTCACTTCTTGCATTGACCCGTGTACACTGGAACATTACTTTGTGATATTCCCTGGGTCTGACATGCCTGTTTATTTTCCCAGAGTTTGAGGCTGAACTCGCAGCAGGTGAGCGGAGCGTTGGTTTATCCTGCCAGGAAAAGGAAATGTCAGGCATTCCTCGGAGACAGGTGTTTAAATTAAGGCTGGGGGGCGGGGGCTGACAGAATTGTGGCCAAGAGAGTGAGTTCCACAAAACCTCAGATACACAATCATTCACCATCTATAGGAAACAAAAACGAAACAACATTTCGTTTCAACTAACATTTTTAGCAGAGGTCACCTTGAAGTTCACGGATGAAAAGATATAATCTCTTCCAGAATCCGCAAGACGCATTCCCCAGATTTGAGAAGAAATTATCTCTCTTCTCCAGAAATACCGCAAGATGCTATCGCCAGATTTAAGCGGACTGCAAAGGGAAGTTCAGCTCTTTTGACTACCTGAAGGCTGTGATGTTGAACCTTGTATTCTATTGAACCAGAACAAGCCGAACAGCTCCATGGTGAAGCACGGGGCTCTCTCTCTCCAGCTAGCGTCACAGCGGACGTGTGTCTCCTGTGCCTCCTCTGTGTGACTCGATTCCACTGGGTGGCAGGGAGAGGAAATCAGCGCACGCCCCGGTCGGAGTAAAGCCTGGCCTGCGGCCGGAGTGTCACGACATATCAAGAGTCAAATGCACGTACTTATGTGAACGCCGCTATAGTGCCAAGCCCTGACATAGGTGGTAGATTACAGCCCACGAAAACATTGAAGGCTCAGTATAGGCTCAGAGTTGTCATACATAAGCGAAAACACATACAGACACACACACGCACAAGTCCAAGTGAGTTAAAAAAAAAAGACTAACGAACCTGACACATACACATGCAAGCAAACACGCATATTCCACTACAACAAGTCCCTTGTTGCTGTGCATTTAATGGCATTTGCATGCGAGTGACTGATTGCTGAAGTCCATTGAGGTCAACTCTTGCAACAGGGTGTTGCTGCTGCAGTTTTTTGACACAGCTCTCCATTGAGTTCAGAAAGTGCTTTAATGACCTCTAATACATGCCGACAAAAAAGCCAAATACACTCCCAGGCCCTTGAAGCCCAAACACAACCCACAACTTCCACACAGCAGAGCGGAGCAAAACCCGCCTGGCCATGCCCGGGATTAACCACTCATCAGAATCACAGCGAACACCTTCCACTGGCACAGAAGAACCAGCGGCCAAGAGGAAGCCGTAAAACAACACTGTTCCTGTGTGGTCTTATGCCATCACACAAAACACACTTGACATGAAAAAAGACCTTGAGACAGCGAGTCGGAAGAAGCCCCGAGCCAAACGACAACCCCTTCAGAAGAGAAGACCACGAGATATTGGAGGGGGGGTGTCTCCGAGGGAACAGTGCCTGCCGCTCCAATGCCGGCTGCCAATTTGCCACATTCTTCTATTTATAAGCATCAATTACCCCGGAGGAGAAAGAGCAGCAGCCTGTTAAGCTTCAACCGCCAGCACCCCCCCTGTGGAGCGCCTGATAATGAGACCTCACACGGAGCGGCCCGGCCCGCCCAGACCAGGTCGGCCCGCTAGGGGGCTCACGTGCTGGGGGTGGGCGATCGGAGGGTGGTGGTGGTGTGTCGGCTGTCAGCCACCTAGCGGGCTACATTCTGGGGTTGGGCGGTCGGGGGGTGGTGATGGAGTTGGGCGGGGGTGGTGGAGGTAGGTCTGCTGTTAGCCTCCTAGCGGGCTGCAGACGTGGGGTCAGGAAGAAAGAAAGAAAGAAAGAAAGAAAGAAAGAAAGAAAGCCGACCGCTGCAGGGTGGGTGGGGGTGTTGGCAGTAGTCGGGTGGGGGGGGTTGGTGGTCTTCTTCTCGAGGCGTCAGGAAGATGGCTTTACCATGTCAGAGGAAGTTGAGAAAACATTTCAAAAGAAGCTTCTCGGTTGTAACTTTGTGAAAGTTGGGAGCTTCAGGCATTAGGAGCTCCCAGTACACTGATTAAGAAACAGGAAAGAAAGGAAAGGGAGAGAGAGCGAGAGAGACTGTGTGTGCGTGTGTGTGTGTGTGTGTGTGTGTGTGTGTGTGTGTGTGTGTGTGTGTGTGTGTGTGTGTGTGTGTGTGTGTGTGTGTGTGTGTGTGTGTGTGTGTAAACGTACATGCTGTGTCAGCAGGTTGATGGTGCTGGAGCTGTTGTAATGGCGGGCTGACTGCTTGTCTGCCAGCCTCTGCAGAGCCACGACGATGGCCTGCTGGTTGGACTGGGCCAGGGCCGACAGAGAGCACAGCTCGCCTGCCCCCGCCGCCACGGCCTCCTGCTCCGGCCTCCCAGGGCAGGCCCTCCTGCTCCCTGAGAAAAGGGTTGTGAGCGAGGACGATGGTGAAAGAGACAGTGAGGGTTTTAGGAAGATGGGGGGCGTGTTATCCCCATGGTTACGACCCACACGTAGAGCTCTACACGTCCACACACACCGCCGCCGCTGTCCCTTGGTCATGTCGTGACATCAGACTACCTCGGGAAAGTTGGTCTGATGTCACGAAAAGAACGCTATCTGCGTTCCCAGCAGAGAGGAACGCTGACGTGTTTTTGGGAGAATGGCCAAGACATAGGGTTTTACCTTTTTTTTCCTCACATTTGGGACATATTTCAGCAATAGCGATAAAATGGCAAATTTAAACACATTGCACTTTCTTTTTAACTTTGCCTTTGTTTTATGTCACTTATCTATTTTATTTTATTATTTCATTTCATTGCATGACTATTTTTCAATGTGAAGCACGTTGAGTCTGCTTCGTGTATGAAAAGTGCTATATAAATAAAGTTGCCTTGCCTAGACACTGCAGGAGGCTGTACCTTGGGCGTGGCCGGCGGAGATGGGTCTGCTCATCTTCTGGTTGCAGACGTGCGCCGCGGCCTGTGTGGAGCCCGACGCCGCAGAGCCCGGCGTGGATGAGGAGGAGGAGGAGGAGGAGGAGGAGGAGGAGGAGGGGGCCACGAAGGACTGGACCCTCCTCATCCCCTGGCTGGGCGGTGGGGTGGCGAGGGGCCCGGTGCGTGGTGGCGGAGGCGGCGGTGGCTGAGACGGGGGCTCAGGCATCCGGTGGGGGTACCGCGCGGGCATCCAGGGCGTGGCGTGTGTGTAGGGCGGGGGTTTAGAGGCCAGCGACGGGGGTGGGGGTGGTGGTGCTGGTGGTGGTGGGGGCGGACAGTGCAGGGGCAGGGACTCAGAGGAGATGGGGCAGCGGGGGAGGGGCCGTGGAGGAAGGGCGTGGCAGCGCTCGAAGGACACGGGGAAGCTGGAGGAGTGCTGGGGGCCGCGGGGGGCCGGGCGAGGCGGGCCGGGGGGCGTCCTGGTGGACGGGGCCTGCGGCTGCGGGTCCCTAGGTGCTGGGTAGGCAGCGGGTGGAGCGGGGGTGGTGGGGTTGGGGGTGCGGGGGGCCGGGTCGGGGCTGGGTTTAGTGGTGCAGGCGGAGCTGCTGGATGTGGCCAGAGCTGTTCAGAGGTGGAGCGCAGACAGAGGGCAGTCAAATGGTAAATCTAGATTGCTATAGCTTTGTTTTTCATCAATTTTTACTTTGAATCTCTACTTCTCTTCAAACTAAACGGTTGCTTTGTTTTTTCTTGTGATACATGTTTATTTATTTACGTATGAATTGGATTCCATAAGATTTGTACACACTCGTTTCCCAAAAAAACAGATACTGAGTTTGCTTCCTGGCCGGCAGCAGGCCATTTCTCAGAAACGCATTAGAGTTACAGACTCTTCACGACTCCTAATGACTCCTTCTACTCCCTAATCGTTTTAAAATCCACCCGAAAAAAAAGGAAAGCTGTTGGAACTTAAAAGCCATTAAAAAATATAAAAACACAAATTCAATTCAGTTCCACACAAAAACAAATCCCAACGCAGTGCAGCTCACTTTGAGGGCGCCTGGACGTGACCTGCTCTCCGGAGCTGCTCCTCTCAGGAATGTCTCTCCTGACGCTGCACACTTTGGTTCCAAGAAAGACGCTGGCTGATTTATTCTTGTGTGTGTAGAACGTCAGAACGGCCTCCAGCTCGTTTTCGCTGTAAATCAAATGGCGAAAAGCAACGACAATAAACATGTGCGAGGAAGATTAAGATCCATGTTTAGATCCGCGCCGCATGTTATCTCAGCGGGCGAACCAACGGCAGTGGGGGGGTTAGGGCTCACCTTGCTCCTGCGATGTACTCCATGAACACGCCAGGGTTTATGCAGCGCTCCTCATCGCCGCCGCCGCCGCCCTCCGATTGGTGCAGCATCTGATCCGTTTCCTGTGGAGATCAGTGGCACTTAATATACGCACTTATTGTATGTTCTATGTCCTGACACTTAATGTGCACACTTATTGTATGTTGTACATCCTGCCACATAATGTACGCACTTATTGTTTGTTGTACATCCTGCCACATAATGTAGTACTTATTGTATGTTGTACATCCTGCCACATAATGTACGCACTTATTGTATGTTGTATATCCTGCCACATAATGTACGCACTTATTGTATGTTGTACATCCTGCCACATAATGTACGCACTTATTGTATGTTGTAGGTCCTGCCACTTAATGTACGCACTTACTGTATGTTGTACGTCCTGCCATTTAAAGATAGTACTTAGCATCGTGTAGCATCTTATCCTAGCTATCTTGCTGTGTACAGGGAATGGGCTAACCTGGCAACTGTAGGTGCTTAGCACTTGTTTCTATGAACATCTTTACTGTACCAACAGCAATATATTTTTGTTCTCTTTCTACTGACAAAATGTATTTATCATTAAATCGGTCAAATATATTTATCATTAAAGCTGAAAAAGCCTCCGGAAAATGTATTTATCTTTAAACCCTTCAAACATGTACATACCGATACAAAGTGTATAAAATCAGTACAATGAGGCAGAACGTGTCATTCATAAGGAGGGAGAGAGAGGGGCTAGCTGCCTTGCTGTAGCAGTGGATGAAGTCTCCCAGCTGATTGGACAGAATGCGTCTGCGGGCCCGCGGCGCGAGCTGGCGACTGGGCAGGTCCAGCCTGACGTCCTGCTGCATGTTACTGGCTGCTCTCTGCAGGAAGCGGACCACCAGCTCCTGGAACACACCGTGGTCATATCAATAGAATGGTATAAATAACCCGCCCGCTTCCCACCGCTCACTGATCCTTCTCATTCACAAACACTCCTTCTACCACAGGCCGTGTTTCCGACTCTGTGATCGAGTGGCCCAATGTTTCCCGTTGGGTTTTTGTTTCTCTTAGTCTTGATGCTATTATTAGTTTTTCAGTTGAAGTTGTTTTATGAACAGGTTCTAGTGTTTATTCATTTCGCCTTTGTCATTTGGGCAATAAAATCCCTTTCAAGTCTTTGGACTCTGTCTCTCTCTCTCTCTCTCTGCGCCTGGCTGCTGGTCATCCAAGTCACACTCATTAATCGAGGGTTCATTCTACAGTCATACATGCTGGACCTTCCATCTCTTCATTCACTAAATAGCAAATAAAAAAAGGACTTTTGATGAATGATGCTACGATTGGCATGCATTCACATTTTGCACATTTAGCTTTTCCTCCAAATGTCTTAGCCAATCACGACGCTGTCCTTCCAGCGAGTGGATGAGACCTCGCCATCAAGCCAACGTTTTTATGTAAAAAACGACCAGATTTTAACGCCGGATACCAGGCGTCAGGGGTGAGTAAGGCTGGAAAAGTGCATGGAAAAATCACACGTACATAAAAGGGCTTCCCTTCCAGCATGTGTGCGCAGTGTGTGTGTACGGACGGGGTTCTGATGGGGACGGGGATGGTGGTGATCATACCATTTGGTCGTCGTCCTTCTCTGGCCCCGCCGGGGCGCCGCTGGCCACGCTCTCAAACGAGAGGCGCTGTTGGACCCGGCACAGGTAACAGGTGAAGGCCGTGCGCGCCTGCACCTTACTGCCCCGCACACAGAGGGCAGAGGGGGGTTTAGGAGCGTGAGAAGGCCAAGAGAACCAGGAGGGAGAGAGGAAATGAATTGCGTATGACAGGAACGCACGCACACGCACACACACACACACACAAACACACACACAGACAAACACACACACACACATACACACTAACTACAAGTGGGTATTGTCACACATTTGATAAAAGATAACAAGGCCCTGGGCTGCACCTAGTTCCCCATCTAGCAGCAATAAAGGAAACAGTAGATTGTTATTTTTTGGGCTATTTAACACGTGGGGGCATACATTCCAGGATCTGTGTGTAGGAAAACAGCAGGCAAAGATAGGGAGAACCTAAAAAGACAGGTATGTATCTGTTTCAACCGGGCAGCCGTAGGAGCCCAGTGGGACTGGTTCCGTTCCAACAACAGAATGATTAATTGTTTTCACGGCTCCCTTGGATTTCACAAGGGAAACTGGCATTATACTGTAGTGCGTGTGTGTGTGTGCTTGTGTGTGTGCGTGTGCACATATCTGTGTGTGCGTGTGCATGTGTGCATGTGTGTCTGTTTATATGTGTATATGTGTGCGTGTTTGTGCATGTGTGTGTTTTTGTGAAAGTGTGTCGGGGGGGGGCTGGTGGAACACAAACAATGATCGACTGTGTTATAATTGCCTGTCTCTTTGGGCATCTCCTGGCATGTAACCTGGGAGTTTCAACAAACCCAGACATGTTATTGTAATTCCTCCCTCCAATTTCAATTTCAAGTGCTAAAAAAAGCAGAGAGATATTGAGTTCCTTGTAGAAATTTGTTCAGGAATATCAGTGATATTTAAAACCGCCTTAAAGGTGCAGTGTGTACAGTTATGTAGCCTCTAGCGGAGCGGACCTGGCAGAAACAAAACATAATATTCATAAACATGTTTTAATAAGTTCTAAGTTCTAATCCCATATTCAGTGGGTTGCAATCTATAAACCGCTAGTTGCTACTAAATTCTACACAATGGACCATTAACATTACATGGCCATTGACCATTACTAACTAACACACTTCAAAAGAACAAAGAGCTTTTGAAGCCCAAAGACCAGAAGCCATTGAACAAATGTGCAATGTGGGCGAGGCTGACCTCAGGTCCCAGCCCTGCTGCAGGATGAGCAGCAGGTTTACCCTGGGCGTGGCCGCCTCCCAGACAGAGGGGCTTGAGTCGGGGAAGTCTGTCATTGGGCTGACCGCTCCGGGAGGCTTGCTTCCGATTGGCTCCTTGACAAGCTCCTCCCCCGCCCGAAGCCCCTGTCTGCTGATCTCGGTGGGACAGGCCTTGGAGTCCCTCCCTGATGTCCCCGTTGCTATGGAAATGAGAAGCATGCTGTTGCAGTTGCATCACAGTGTATTTCTTGGGGAAACAAATACGATTTTAGCTGTAAAACATAGCACAATGTGCAGTAACCTTTTCTATATGTGTGGCTGTTCTGATATTAAGTCATCCAGAACTATATTTGTCTTTACACAAGAATAAGAACTTCTTTATTGGAGAGATAGACGGGAGATAGACACACACACTGAGAAAGAGAGAAAGAGAGAGACACTCAGAGAGAGAGAGAGAGAGAGACACACACACTGAGAGAGAGAGAGAGAGAGACACACACACACACACTGAGAGACACATACAGAGACAGAGAGAGTCAGGGGAAGAGAGATAGAGAGCGAGAGAGAGAGAGCAGCTCTCCCGTCTGACCTGTTGTCTTCATCCGGGCGGTGGTGGACCTCTGGGCCAGGTAGCGCCGGCGTTTCTTGCGGCCCTCCAGTGAGGTCAGCTTCCTCTCATACTGAGTGCCGTGGCAGCTGTTGAAGACGTCCTGGGCCGGCGGCCCGTCCCCGCCGACGTTACTGCGAGGGGAGAGGCAGAGAGAGAGAGAGAGAGAGAGAGAGAGAGAGAGAGAGAGAGAGAGAGAGACAGAGACAGAGAGAGAGAGAGACAGAGACAGAGAGATAGTTTGAGAGATTTGAGAGAGCGAGGTGAAAATAAGGAGAGCGTGCACAGAAGGGGGGGGGAACGACAAACAATAACACAGACTGTGGTCTTGGTGCAACAGAGCAATATTCTCCCCCAATCCACTTTCAGCAAGCAAAACGGAAAAACTAATGGACTTGATAGGGACCGCAGATAATACGCCACCAAAGCAGGGCTGAGGGGCACGATCGCAGAAACCTTATGTCGTTTTTTGTGGCCATTTTACAATCATAACAAAAATTCTAACTATAATAGAGTTTATAGTTGTACGTGGCATGCCCCCCCCCGGCATGCCACATACACACTTGGGTGCGCGCTGGAAAACCTGAGTGGGATGGTACCAGTAATCCCCCTCACCTATCCCCTCCGCAGAGCAAACAAACAGCATGGTTTCAACCTCAACCGTTTCCACGCGGCGAGGGAGACACTGTAACCCACAAATGGAAAAGCTTACCTTTCATGGAAAAGCCTGCTGGCCAACATGGAGTTCATCGATGTCTTGCACTCGAGATATCCACTGAGACCAAGAGAAACGAGAGATCATCCCCAAATTACATTTACATTTAGGGCATTTAGCAGCTTTTATCCAAAGCAACTTAGACAATTACAATCATCATCACCGAGGTGCCCCCCCCCCCCCCCCCCCCGCATTGTGTGGGAAATGTGTTAAAAACTGGGGGCCCTCTGAGATCAGCTACCGGTAACGGCCCCTTAATAATTTCCACAGACCATTCAATAACACGCTGGTAAAACCCCAAGCAGAGAACCGCCTTCCCCATAGCCAACAGG
The DNA here is from genome assembly GCF_949987615.1 of Pollachius pollachius. Taxonomy (NCBI): domain Eukaryota; kingdom Metazoa; phylum Chordata; class Actinopteri; order Gadiformes; family Gadidae; genus Pollachius; species Pollachius pollachius. The sequence goes on along the minus strand of NC_136948.1, from coordinate 12,807,031 downwards.
CTCATAAAGCTAATTCTGCTGAAAACACATAGAAACATATTAATATACATCGCCTCCCAAATGGAGGCTAAACTGGCATTAATAGTTGGAGCAGGAATATGGAATGCAACAGCAGGTCCATAAAACAAAGCTGTGTCCAACAAGTCCTGCGTGCGGTGTGGTGTGAGCTCTGCTCTGCTGGGAACAGTCTAGACACTTGACCCCTTTTTCTCTGGCTGCAGACATTGATTGCGCTCATTTAATAATAGCGAAGCTGAATCAAATTCATGCGGATGGGCGCCGGCGGACAGCCTAATGGACGAGCCCTGGAGGGGGAAGGGAATCATAAGTGATTGGTCTGCGGGCGATGGGTGGATTCGCCTTACGCATAGAGCTCCCAGGTGTCCCTGGTGGGGAAGATCCTGATGAAGCCCCCCCGTCTCTCATACTCCTCTGTGGTCCTCCTCAGCACTTTGATCTGACGGGGGCCAGAGAGAGAGAGAGAAAGAGAGAGAGAGAGAGAGAGAGAGAGAGAGAGAGAGAGAGAGAGAGAGAGAGAGAGAGAGAGAGAGAGAGAGAGAATTGACAGAGATTTGAGAGTGAGCGTGAGAGGAAGAGAGGGAAAGGTGAGCGAGAGAAAGAGTGTGAAAGAGAGAGTGAGAGAGCGAGAGAGACCCCACCATACATCATATTAGCACATTTGTCTGACCAGTATTAAAAAGGCTGCAGGGGAAAGGGTTGGACCGGTTAGGACGGGTTACCTCCTCAGCGGTCAGGCCCAGGGTGCTACTGCCCCCCCGGCCCAGGGTGCCCTCGAGCCTGTCCTCAGAGCTCTGGGTGCCTGCATCGCTGGCTGACATTGGCCTCTGCCTCTACAGGGGAAAAAGAAGGAAAAAAAGGTTGGGATATGGTTACAGTATAATGATACCATACATGTGACCCCCTCCCCTTCCCCCTTGCTATTTTCCAAGACAAATCCGGGCCAACCATTGCAAACAATCGGTCGCTTTATTATCTGCATCAATAACATTTTCCAAAGGGTTGTCAAACTCCAACATTTGTTCCTGGCAAGTCCCCGCTGCAGCCATGAAAAGGCAACACACTGAAACACAACACGGCTTCATGAAGTCCAAGATGTAGCAAATAATATAAAGCCTCGTATAACATTGTAAAAAAAGAAAAATGGACATTTGCTGGCAGACTGAACCCCCCGCCCCGCCAAGCTGTGATTGACAGCCTTAGAGCCCATGCTGGAGCCGGAGCCAGACAACCGGACCCCCCCCAACCCCCCCCAGGATCACATGCAGAATGTGTCATCTGCCGAGCGGTGGTGGGATTACATTTAATTTGTGGAGGGGGGAGGGGGGGGGGTGTGCAGATACAGTGTCAGCCAAAGATTGACAAGCTTTAATCTCAGAATCAAAATTCAAAGACAACTGTTGCCTGTAATTACAACGCAGGGAGAGGGACGGAGCCTCGCGGGGCCCCACCTGGTCCCTCTCCTCGTGCCTCTGTGGCCCTGGCGCGGCGCCAGCGGGTCCAGGCAGCCCCGTAGCGAGACGCCACAGACACCGCCGCCAGACAGCAAGCTAAAAACCTCCTCAGCCTCTGACTCTGCACTGCAGCCTCTGAGCTAATGATGATTGAACGAGTGTTTTAATGTGGATGTCGTCTGTGGATCGATGCACTGGGCGCGGCTGGTACGGTGACTAATGGCCAAGCGACTTCTAATCCAATGAGAGGTGAAGCAGACAGCGGGGAGCGAGGTGCACTCTGGGGGATGAGGCAGCGTTTCTTACCGGCGATGCAACAGGCAGCGGGGAGGCAGTGGGAGGGGGAGGAGGAGGAGGAGGAGGAAGGACAGTGGTTAGGTTATTGTCATGTGACCAGTCGGACTGCTTGTTCGTCGGTGTCCGAAATGGTTCGGTCACCAACAGTGTGTTAGTTCATCGGATCTAGCAGTGTGGCTAGATCTCTGAAGAAAAATAAGATTAACGTTGACTCTGAGAATGAGTGCCGTGTAAATGGTTAATGCTACATTCCAGGTCAAACGTCAGGAGAACTCAGAAATGCTTTGCCTTAGGACGTCATAGAATCTGGCAGATGTAGGAACACAATTCATAAAGATACATTTTATACATCATATATATTTACATATATATGTATCATATTTGCAATCACTGACGATAGAAACGTCTGTCTAGTGTGAAGAGAACTCCAAACCCCTTTAGTCGGAGTGGCGGGGGTCTGTGCAGAGCAGGGACGCTGCAAGGCAGTGCACGGGGATTAATGGAGCGTACGTGCACACACTGTAGAATCCTACATCATACAATGACGCCCTGTTAGTGGATGCCCAGACAGGCCCTTTGCACAGCGGAAGGTGAAGCACAAATCTCGTATTTGGCAGAGGCTCTGCTGTATATCCAGGACCAAAGCTCACAGAGTCGTTGGCTAGCACCAGCCAAGAGCTGGGCTGACGTGGCACTATTAGGCCAAGGGGAAGCAAGATTATCATTAGGCAGAAAAATACAAATGATTGACAATAAAGCCTGAGAGAGCAGCACCCAGGAGTTATCTACACTCAGACAAAACCCAAGGATTAGCAGTAATATTTATCTACCGTTAACAACAATGGCGTCTCTTCATCATAATGATAATATGCATGACTTTGCAATAGAAGCAGAGATTTCCTGAGCAGACATGTACTAGCATGGGGCAGAGGGTTTTGACAACATTGTTTAAGAAGCATTTAATCTGTGTCTTGGCATCATGCCATCTACATTTGAATTGTAGATTTGATTTCCTACACTATATTCACAAACCGCACACTGTATTATTATATCGGATTAATTTCAATCTCCCACTGCACACACCCAATGAAACTGTTTATATAATTTGAAATGATAGCATTTCGTTACCGTCATTTGCATACGTTAAGCAAATTCAGTGTAATATCATCACTGTTTGTGTCTGTTTGTGTGTGTGTGCAAGTGCATGTATAAGTGTGGATATCTGTGTATGCAAGTATATAAGTGTGTGTGTATTTGTGTGTGTGTGTGCGTGCGTGTGTGTGTATGTGTGCGTGTCTGTGTGTCTGTCTGTGTGTGTGTGTGTGTGAGTGTGTGTGTGTGTGTGTGTGTGTGTGTGTGTGTGTGTGTGTGTGTGTGTGTGTGTGTGTGTGTGTGTGTGTCTATGTATTCGTTTGTGTGTTTTTGTGTGTGAGGCCGTACATTTGAGTGTGAGTGTGTGTGTGTGTGGGCGTGTATTCCTGTACGTGTGTGTGTACCGTGGATTTCGGCGCCGGGTGCCTGAGAGCGGGCTCCGCACCGTTGCGTTCGGAGCGCGGCTGTTTCAGCAGGGGGTCCTGACACACGAAGCCTGGGAAGACAAGAGGAGTCAGGGGGGGGAGGGGAGGAGCAGCTCTGGGGTTCACCATCACCACTGGTCTACACCAGGCCGGCGTTCCACACCCACACTGAGGGAGGTCAGAGTGGGAGCCCAGGGGGAACCTGTGAGCTGGGCTCCAGGCAGGCTGCCCCAACCTGCTCTGAAAGGCAACATGGGGATTACACGATTAATATCTACACGGCTGCTATCTGATCCTCACGTTCCTGAATCATGTTTGGCACCCAGGTTTACATCCATCAGATTCAGACATGTGTTACGCTACATCAAGATGTGTATTTTTGATCGTCATTTCGTGGCAAGTGTTTTCATAAAGGAGGCGCAGTGTTTTTACAAGCCTGTGCAAAGGACTGATACCGAATATATTAGGGAAGAATTCCAGTGGATGAATACATTATGGTGAAGAGGATGCTTCTCGATCCTGACCTCTTTGGTGGGCAAAGAGACTTCTCCAAAAGGATGATTGATAACAAATAAGCCTTAATAAACTAATTGTGTCTCATTGGTTCTCTTTTGCAAAAAAATAAGTGCAAGCAAGACCCAATGAAAATGAAACCATTGGGTCATTGGGTCTCTCTAGCAAATAAATAAGTCTCAAAGGGCTTAAAACACCATATATTTATCACACACACACACACACACACACACACACACACACACACACACACACACACACACACACAAGTCGTAATGGTCAGTAGTAGTTAGTAATAACCTAATTGGGTCTCATTGGGTCTCTCTTACAAAAAATAAATGCAAGAGAGCCCCCAATGACACCAATGCTTCCCGTCCCCTAACCCAGGGAGGGGAAGCATTGGTTTCATGGGGTCACTCTTGCATACATTTTTTAAAATGGCGGTGATTCCAGGCGATCGACAGGCGGGCCCCCGGGGGCTGCTTCCTGCAGCGTCCTCCCAGCCGTCAGGTAGGGCTTAGGGCCCTCGCCGCATTCTCACCTCAACACGGCAATTATTCCAAACATGGCTGACAACTAACTGACAGCAGCAGCAGACGGGAGAAGGGGAGAGGGAGATGGGCAGGGGAGGTGGGGGTGAATGAATGCTAATGGCATGCTGTCATTATTTACAGGACTGGGACGCCGCCCAAGTGCTATCAGCCCCGGGGCGTCAGGCGGAGGGGTTGTTTTGGTGAATAATGGATGGGCTATGTTCTACATGCCACCGCTCATTTCCCCCCCGCGCTAATGCCTCACTCCAAAGATAACTGGCCGTTTATGATTGGACTCACTTTCTCTCTCTCTCTCGCCAACTCGAGCCTTGAGAGCTGTTAGTGTTCTCGTTCTCTCGTTCTCTCTCTCTCTCGCACATGAGTTCACCTGGCGTGAACTCATGTTGTGCACATTGTATACGCGCCCATATGCACAGGCACGCACACACACACTCTTTCTCTCTTGGAGTGTCACTGGACGCTTGCCCATAGTGAGCGTCTGGGGGGCTCAGAGCGAGCAGAAGGACTGTTAGCCAACACTCTTAATAGATGGAGAGAGAACGCCAGCGAGGTAAGGGGCCCAGGGAAACAGAGCGCAGATAAGATTGTTGTCTTGTGCCTTGCATTCATTGCATCGTTGTTAAAGACCATATCAGTCACTCTTGTAATACATATGTACTTGTCAGGTCTTATCCAGCAGAGTGTGGATATTACATTGCCGGAATGCCTTTGTCCCGGTGTGTGTGTGTGTGTGTGTGTGTGTGTGTGTGTGTGTGTGTGTGTGTGTGTGTGTGTGTGTGTGTGTGTGTGTGTGTGTGTGTGTGTGTGTGCGTGCAAGTGCATAGGTGCAAGTGTGTGTGTGTGTGAGATTCTTCTCTGGTGAGTACGCACTTTTGTCATGGCATTGTAAGCTCTGCCTGCTCCGTGAGAATACAGTAATTATGAGGAGGAGGAGGAGGAGGAGGAGGAGGACAGCTCTCCTTCTCTGTTGCAACCACTGCTCTATAATGAGTGTTGATCCCTGCCCGGGGCGCAACATTCTGGATACTCAGATCGCTACAGCTCAACAATGCAGGATCCAGTTTCTCAAGAGAGCTTAATGACTCCAACACAACCCACGCCTGTCTCCGTCGACAACTTCCCCCCCAGCCAGGTCTTATAATGTCAATTAATAACGCTTGCGGTTGTTGCGTTTGCACAATCATGGAACCCCCTTGTGCTTAAGCTATCCAAATGTTTCCATAACGCATGTTCTACACATTTTACGAGGGGAACCTCGCTGGAGCGACCCTGTGTGTGAGAAACAACAGTTTTAGTCTGTTTGCACTGGACAATAGAAAAAAAACGATTATCTACTAGGCCCCTTTGGAGCCAAAGCGATGGCGAGCTCCTAATAACGAGCACGCTGCAGGAGCCCTGCAGAGGGCTAGGGGCCCAGCCAAGCGGTCCTCCATCCACACTCAGAGCCCCTGATGAAGGATAATAATTCTGGGGCATAATTACAAGAGCAGAGGATATGTATGGTTAAGTGTGACCGAACAGAAACCTTGCACGCAGAACACAACAAGACAACAAGGGTACGGGTTCCCCAGTGTGAGTTCACTGCTACGATGACACAGAGTGGGAGTCATGGTGGAGTCAGACCATGCTAATGGGAGAGTCCAAGTAATGAGCCCGTTGCCCTGGTGGTCCTCAGCCCCTGATGTGGAACAGGCTGGTGGATATAGATCACGACCAGCATCTCTCCGCCAGGGTCTCAGCGCCAACATTTGCAATAAGCGATGAAGATGGATCCCAGCCCCTCGGAGCTGGCCTGCAGAAGACATGGAAACTGTGCAGGACAGCACTCACCCACGATGGAAAACATGTCGGCTATCATGCTGGCCTTTATCTTGAGGTCCAGAGGAGCGTCGCTGAAGGGAGACATGGATTCAAAGTTAAAACCACAACACGCATACACAAACACACAGACTCACACAATATACACTGTGGTTATTTTCTGAACAAGAAGAAGAATTGCAAATCACAATTTGTGATGGATTTTGTTCCCGCCCCAGACCGTGGAAGACCCTTAGGATACATGCCCTGCCTTGACTGGCGTCACACACATCTCGTTGACCCAAAACCCTCCATAATATGCATGTTGTGTGTGCTTGCGTGTGTGGTCATGCGCCGATTCCTCTTGCATGTGAGCCACATACACACTATACTCAACATCGTCCAAGCCTCCACCGGACAGAACCAAACCCGATACTGTGTATTCGTGAGCCCGGAGAGCGACCTGGGCTCCCGGCAGCACTTGTTTTGAAAGGGAGGGTAAACCCGGGGGTCCCGGTGCCAACGGGGAGGGGCTGTCACTCACCACGCCAGGGAGGGGGAGAGGTTAACCTCCAGAAGCCAAGGCTTGAGGTCGGTGTCTATGAGCACGTCGAACCCGTACAGCTCTGCAAAGGAGGGAAGCACAACATCATCAAACAAGCAATTTATGCGCGCATGCCTGCCTCAGTACGTGTGTGTGTGTGTGTGTGTGTGTGTGTGCATGTACCATTGTGCATGCATGCGCACGCGTACACTGCGCGTGCATACGTATGTTTGTGTGTGTGTGTCTGTGTGTGTGTGTGTGTGTGTGTGCGTGTGCCTGTGCAAGCAGAGTGTTTGTGTTTTGTGCATGTGCGTATGCGTGTGCCTGTGGGTGTGTGTGCCTGAGTGTGTGTGTGTGCATGTGTAAATGGGATGCAACCCAGAGAGATATGGCCACTCTCTCGCTCTTTTAAAGGCAATGATCAGAGTAAAGCAGAGTTAAAGCGAGAGCAGTGTTACCAGAGTTCCATCAGTGACCAATCTGGTCAACCGGTTTGCCAGCATGGCCCTCTGTCTTTCTGCTCCTGATTACACGCATATTACTCTGTATATCCAATCACTCACGAGAGAGACATACATCAAAGTACGGTACTGAGGGATTGGCTGCACTGCATTAGCTAAGTACACATACACACATTTCGACTCTGTTGGCATCGCTTACATAAGCTCGGATCAAAAACAATTTGTGGTTCGGCGAACGGTTTCATGCACGCCGTTGATAATTCTGCAGTTTCTGGAAAGGTTTTCAGTCTACAGATTGTCAACGCGTATTAAAAGGAGCGACAGGAGTCTACTCTGCTGTGGCGTTTCCACAGCAATGAGGGGGAAGTCTGGTCCGCCTGGGCCAATGGTTAGATGGCATCGGAAAATAAAATAGAAAGATAGCATTTAGCTAAAGCCATGCAAATCAGGGTAGATGCTAGCACTTTCTTCTTTGTTTTTCTTCAGTTCTGCACTTACTCAATTAAAACATGGGTTCACCCCACAAAGCCACCCGAATGACTTACACACCACTTCTATTTATACTAACAGCGGGTGTGCGTATGTGAATGTCATACACATGCAAACCCAATGGAAGGTTTAAACAGACTCGCGGCAATTTCACTTTTAACGAGTTGTGCCACCATTAGCGGTAATGACCTCAAGCAAGCACATTAGCGGTTACTTTGTGGCGTTTCGATACAGCACTGCTTTGGTTCAGGAACATTGCAACAAAATACATTTGACCCCAAACACACACACACACACACACACATACTCCCAAACAATACCAAAAAAGAAAAATGTATCCCATTGGATCAACAGGATTGTACTGTACACCCCCCTACTCTCACCGGCACTAGCGATGAGCACACAGCCCTCACGACGGTGGGGCAGGGCTGGCTTGTTAAACCCCCAACCCAACCAGCCAAGACCACCCCCGACCCCACCCCCCCCCCCCCCAGAGCAGAGAGGCCGACCACAGCTTAGCTTTTTGTGTTTTTTCTTTACAAGTATTGGGGCAAAGCACAGCGGTAAAGCCGGGGAGGGGAGAAACACTCCTGGGTACAACTTCAAAGAGCGGTGTCTGTTGTGAAAATAGGCCAGCGGCATGGGACTTTCAAAGCCTCCGTGAGCGCCGCTGTTTGCTCTGGAGTCGCAGGTCAACGGCGGTGTTAAGCACACAAGAGCCAGCTAAAGGGCCAGAGACCTGCCCTTTCTTTCCCACTCATTCGGGGGGAGGGAGTAGTGTGATTGACAGAGGCTGTGGTGATCGGGGTTGTGTGTGAGTGTCGCAGAGCCCGCCTTTTCAGAGGGAAAGTCTTGGGACACAGTGTTGATTGACTGCGTCACAAAGAGGAAGCGATCGTGATTGACAGGCGAGCAAGACCAATCAGGGACCATACAATGGGAACAGTACGTTCTGCAAAAACAGACGCTTGTTGGAAGAAACGTGGATTAAAATATGATTTTTAACAATTGCTCTGTGGTCTAACAAAAAAACAGTACGACCCGGTGAACTGGGTTTCCCATGGATTTAAAAATAAGAATAAAGCTGGTTCTCTGATTTCAATCATTTCATGTAATTTGAATGACAATGCAGACGGCCAATGAGAATCGGGCCTTGTGGTTCTTCAAGACGCTGTCTGGCCTTACTTGCTCTGCATATCAGACGCTCAGGACGGGTCACATTGTGCGGTAGTGCCTTGTGAATGAAGACCATGTGACTGAACACAAGAGGCTGAGACCAGTCAATGGGTAACTTCTAAAAAGACTCAAGAGGAAAGACTCAGAGGAAAGACAAAGGTCAGTTTGATGCCAAGATCAACCTGCCTTTGACCGTCCTGAGGCTTTCGGATAAACACTCTCCAATTATCACAGCTTGCTCCATACATTGACTCTCAACCTTTCCAGTCTGTCTAGGTGAACGCATGTCCTAATCGTCTCTGACACTAGTTGTCAAGGGAACAAGGTGATTGTAGGGGGTTAAGTGGGATTTTCATCCAAGATGGAATGTGCGGACTCATCTCTGTCTGCTGAGGATGGACTGCACACCAAACAGTAGTTAAGAGATTTCACAGTTATTTTCCAGTTGCATGAGCATTTCTTTGTTTTTCCCCTTTGACATAGAACACAAACACACAGGGAGAGAGAGAGAGAGAGAGAGAGAGAGAGAGAGAGAGAGAGAGAGACATAAAACCCAATGCATTAGACTGATGCAGCACACATGAAGTCAGCCTGTGGTGGCTTGTCAACAGCACCACAACAAGAGGAAAAAGCGCGGGTGCGTGCGTGTGCGTGTGCGTGTGCGTGTCCCCACAGTTCTCTGCAGACAGGCCCACTCTGAGTGACAACCCGCCGCGCATTTTCCCTCCAATTAGCCGCAGACGCCGCCCCTGCCTCGCGAGGCGAGCCGTGCCGCCCTCTGCGAGGCATGCTCAGTCCTGTGGCGGGGACCGCTGGCGGCGAGGGGAGCGCCGCGTCATCAGCCCGCGAGGAGCCCACAACAAGCGCCGCCGCCGGCAGCCAGGAGGAGGAGAAGCGGCGGGCACCCACATTGCACCCATTAAAAGAGGGAGGGAGCGTGAAGACGGGTGACATGGAGGATTTGTCTTAACACCCTCCCCCCTCCTTCTTCGAATTTTGGACCTGTGGTGCTGGAAATGTCCCCCCGCCTCCACAGCCCTAACACCAGCCGTGGTGTTTATGGGCCTGCATTAACAGCAGAGAACAGAAACAGCAGCAGCAGCAGTGACAAGCATCTCCGGCGTGGGTCTGAGTCTGTGTTCGAACGGAGGCCGGTCTGTCCTCCATTCCATAAATCAGTATTGTTTGAACCTTCCCTCCTCCATTACGGCAAGGAGCGGAGCAGCTAGCTTGAAGAGAGAGAGAGAGGGAAAGCAAGAGACACAGAGACGCCCTGAAGACTGGAGCTTTTTTCAAAGGGCCCTGTTTATAGATTTATCTTGATGGGTGTGGTTTGGGGGTGGGTGGCTAAGGGGGGGGGGGGGGGGGGGGCAATCCATTCATCATGCTCGAGAAGTTAAGTGAATTTTGACCATATCGTCATCATCAAGACAAATCCATTATCTTTTTTCAAGTGTAGAAGAGTGGGTGACTATCGGATAAATGTAGCAGGGTTGGGGCGAGAGGCGGGGGGCTGAGGGGAGGGCGTGGGGGAGGAGGTGAGGGGAGGGGCTGAGGCGCTGGATCAAACCACACTGAGCACTTAATGAGGGACGTTGGGTGGAACACAGGACCAGTGGGTGGAATGTTTGGCGTGTAATAAAATAGGGCCCTGGCTTGGCTAATCACTCCTCAGTCAAAACATCTCATAATCAGCATCCCTCGGCCCGGAGCCGCTCCATTAATCACAGGGCTGGTGGTGGGGAACTGCATGGGTGGCATTCGATCACCCCTCGCGCGCACATGCAAGCACACACATGCGCACACACACGGACACACGCACACAAACGGGGACAAGGACACACACACACATGGACATGCACGCGCACAAACACACACACACGAACGCACAGACATACATAGATACATACACACACACGCACGCAAATGCAAAGGGACATGCACAGACACACACACGTGCACATCCACACGGACATCCACAGACAGTCACACACACGCACACAAACACACACGCGTAGACACGCAGGAACGCACACAGACATGCATACACACATACACACGCACACAAGGACACACACACACATGCACACACACACACACACACACACACACACACAGACACACACGCAGAGACACCTCACCAACGAAAGCACAGAGATGTTTTCATATCCAGTACCACATCAGAATACTATAAAAAGATTTCATGTTTTTAATGTATTGAAAGACGAGATTAATTTAACAATAACAGGGACGGAATAAATTGCGGCAATCTTGCGGACGGGAGAGGAGCAGAGGGGCGGGTGAACTGCCAAGAACAGAGCGAGCACAGCGCACACATGTCCGTCCGCATGGGGGGGGGGGGGGTTCAGAGAGACAGAGGGGAAACACTTGACTAACCCCCCCCCCCCCCCCCCCCCCCTCATGTGTCTGTCTCTGCAGAAATGTAATATCATAGACCGAGACGCGCTGATACTGTAATTAACTCACTTTGGGGAATGGAGGGAGGAGATCGGGGGGGGAAGTCACCACAGAAACAGCGTAGGGTGTTGGGGGACTTGTCGTGGGAGAGGACCACACTGTTTTCGTTGGCGTTGTGAGGCCGTAACGTAATAGTACCGGCAACCCTAATTGCTTGTTGTTGTTTTTGTGAAACAGTGAACAGGTCGTGCTATGTTCTGGTGACGGAGCAAAAAGCATCTGAACATGCGGGATGGAACGATGCTGCAGGCCTGTTTGGAGGCTTTTCTGCCACTGTCGTTTCTTCTGCCTTTCGAGGTTGGATTTCACAGAGATCTTGTGTTTTGTTTGGGTGCTGAAGGACGTGTAATTAAGTAGTCAACTGATAATGCCAGACAAGGGAAGGAATAAGATTGGATTTATGATGTGGGAGTGTGTGTGTGTGGATGAAGGATGCTCTAAACAGCCGAGTCAGTCTGATTGGAATATTGGGCTGGGCGAGGCTGCACACCTGTGCTGCATTGAGATGTCAATGTGCACAGGTTTAACCAGCCATCAACAAACACACTCTGGGAGAGATCTTCCTGTAACCCAGGAGTGATGCCCCACAACCAGAGAGTGAGGCCCCTGATAGCATCTCCATGCAGGCAGTAATCAGAGGGCAGGAATCTAGCCTGTTTCCACGTGGGAAACAGCCAAAAACACAACCCCTGTTATGTCTTGGGAGACCTGCGTGGAGCTCCGTCTATGTGATGGTGTTGAGGGATGGAGGAGAGGGTGTCGGTGCGTTCACACCGTCCACGCTCATCTCCCCACCTAACTCGGGAGCATGGGGAAAATATTTTGGAAAGATAAGGAGCAACTATCACGTTGACACCTCAGTCGGAGTGGGTTGTTCAAGAGGAGTGCGGGTCGTGTGCCAATGCACAGGGCTCACCGTCTGTTGAAATGTATGCCTGCACATGTTGGCAGGTAAGCGGTTCTTCCCCGATATGAACTCCTTTTGTTTTTGGTTGAGGCATGTGGCTCAGGAGGTAGAGCTGGTTGGCTGGCTGGCTGGTAACTGAAAGGTTGCTAGCTTGATCCCCGGCTCCTCCTAGCTCGAGTGCCGAGGTGTCCCTGAGCAAGACATCCAACCCTACCTGCTCCCGAAGAGCTGGCTGTCGCCCTGACTCTGCCGTTGGGGTGTGAATGTGTGCATGAATGGGTGGATGTAAGGCAATACTGTACAGCGCTTTGAGTGGCCACTGGATAGGAAAGTGCTGTATACATGCAGACCAATTACCATTTATTTCATCCCCAAATCGAGCTTCCTTGAAACAAGAAGAACAGTATCTGAACAAAGGGTGGGAAATGGAATTCAAGTATTTCATTGGAGTACGACCTGATTCTGATTATTCTACTGATTTTAAATTATCTGTGTATGCAAAGTTGATGAGAGAGCAGGACAGAAAATGGAAAATGAATATGGGAAGGGTAATAACAACAGAGTAATGTGATCCATGTGAAAAACCATGGTCAAATCTCGCTTAAACACCAGACACTGGGGGAGAGAGAGGGAGAGAGACCGAGACAGAGAGAGAGACAGAGACAGAGAGAGAAAGAGAGTAGGAAAAGAGTCAGTCAGAGACAGAGGGAGAGAGGCAAACACAGACAGAGACAGAGACAGAGGGAGAAAGAGAGAGAGACAGAGAGAGAGACAGAGAGAGACAGCCAGAGAGAGATAGAGAGAGAGAGAGAGACAGACAGAGGGAGAGAGAGAGAGAGACAGAGAGACAGAGAGGGGAAAGAGTCAGTTAGAGACAGAGAGAGAGAGAGGGAGACAGAGAGAAAGAAAGAGAGGAAGACAGACAAAAAGAGAACGGGCAATTAGGGCCAACACTAACATGGGCGATCGCTCCAAGATGGAGTTCACACAGCAGAGCAGCCAAGCAGACAGTAGGCCCAAAGGATGGCAAGCAATAGGGAGCAAACTCAGACAAAAGGCTTTGACGAGCCAATGGTAGGAGTCAGAGAACACAGACTGTGTGTGTGTGTGTGTGTGTGTGTGTGTGTGTGTGTGTGTGTGTGTGTGTGTGTGTGTGTGTGTGTGTGTGTATGTGTGTAAGTATGTGTGTGTGTGTGTGTGTAAGTATGTGTGTGTGTGTGTGTGTGTAAGTATGTATGTGTAAGTATGTATGTGTGTGTGTGTGTGTGTGTGTGTGTGTGTGTGTGTGTGTGTGTGTGTGTTTGTATGTAAGTATATGTGTGTATGTGTTTATGTGTGTGTGTGTGTGTGTGTGTGTGTGTTGGGGGAGCTCCATAGGGAATGACTGTATGTATACAAGCATACCAATATGTAGGAGTAGCATAGGGGAACCATTTCACAGTGAGTCTGGGAAACAGGGAGATCTGAGGGGGTGTGAGGGAGCACGCAGAGCAGAATAAGAAACAGCACAATGATGTTTCCATCCAAGGAAAGTCCAGCCCAACCTGGAGCCACACAGGGGACTGGGGTTTGTTTTACAGAGCAGTACGGGGAAACGGTGTGACCTTTCTGCAAGAACTACTAAACAACACCGCCATAATAAACAGACACATCCCGCCTTATAAATACATACTGCAGAGTGGGGCTTCAACCTCCAACGATGCATTCAAACACAAAGCCAGGATGAAATTGAAAGCATTTGTTGTGGCGGATATGTGGCCCTTACCGAAGCAGTTGGTCCTGTACGGGCAGAACATCTTGCAGGCACTGGCGATCTGCAGTTCAGCACTGAGCACCGCCTTCACAATGAGGTCTTCCACCTGCTTCATCAGCACTGGAATATGCAATAACAAAAAAAAGACGGCTACAACATGAAAGGTACAACATGTTCTCACTTCTCATATAAACCGAGACAACGGATTAAAGTTAACCCGGGCCCGACTCGTTTATGGTTAGCGGCACTTGAATACTTTCCCCTCGCCTGCTCGTTAAATAACAAGGGGAAATCAAAGGAAAACACAAAGACATCAACATCAGCCAATTGTGTTGTGATGAAAAGAAAAAAGAACATCTGAACTCACATGTGGTGTCTTTCCCCTCGTGCTTCAAATACCTCAACATGGCACTCATGCTCCACTTGTTGCCGTAATCCTCCAGTTCAGGGTCATCGCAACTGAAAAGGAACAAAAGACGGGCGGCTGTGACATGGGGGCTCGCCGCTGGATGCCAGGAATTGCGATGCGGTGTGGCGCTATCATCCAGGTTACAAAGAACGGACCTCTAGACCTGAGAGCCCGCACACACACACAACCCTGCTCCAAGAGGAACCGTTCGTTTGATGCTTTGAGTTCACTGGGAGTATGAGGCTGCGATGAACGAGGTTTCATCTCACCTGACGTAGTCGCTGCTCTTTTTGTTCACGCTGGAGTTGGTGAGATGCATGAACTGGTTCTTGATATTCTTCGAAGCCCGGTCGTACTTGACCGTCGCGAATCTGTAGGCCCGAGTATAACTTTTAGTTTTTTTTACAAGAGCGGGTAGAAAAACTACAACAACAAATCGATGACTAGGTCTATTGGGCCGATAATTTGTTTCCAAAGGTGACATAGTTACACAGCTGAGACAAGGGGGACAGCACTTTGGCAGGGATCGGGCAGGGCTTGAAAGTGATGCACGCCACACAGATAACAACGATGTTCTGTGAGCTGAGGCATCGCGTTAAACTCAACGGAACGGCCAGAGATTCACAGCAGGGTTCACAACATGGTCACCGTTTGTGGGCCAGTGTTTTTAAATCAAGCTAACAGAGGGCACTGGGGCTTATTCAGGACAGCACAGTCAGTATGTAACCAATCTGGGATCCAACAGTCCTACTATTAAACAGCAGAACGTCAGACTTTCTGACTATTCTACTCCTTCCTTCCTTCCTTCAAAATCATTGAAAATTGTACCAAGAAAAGAACAAAAGTATGTAGTGTAACATGTATTGTAATAAATCACACAGACCATGGTTTGGATTTGAAAGGAAAACAGGATGGCATCACGGCGGTGGGAGAGCGAGTTAACGCTGCCCTCTACTGGTCATGGAAAACCAAAAGTGGCTGCTTTGTCTTTGCCACCACCTGATTGAATGAATGAACGTAGGCCACAGAAAGTGCAACGCACTGCATCGAAAGGTGCATCCTAACAAAAGGAGCATTTATGCTCAGTCATCGTACGACAGACGACAACAAACAAGAGGAAGACGCGGTTAACCGTGGGGTCCGCAGCGCACCTGGCTAGGCCCTCTTCATAGAGGTAGATGAGGAGGGGGTCGTACGAGGTCACCAGCACGTACAACCGCACGTCGAACTTGAAGTCTGCAAAACAAGGTCCACAAATGAAAGGCCATTACACTGGTGCAAACCTTTTTAAACTCTTCGTACCTATGAAACAACGGGCAAGCTCAGGACGAGCGGGGTGGCCACTCACCGTGTATCAACAGGGGATTGTTCACGTAGCGAGACACCAAGATGTTTTTGTCCATGGAGATCTGGCTTGGCTGCGCAACAAGAACAAAGGAAGCACATCAAAGCCAATCGCTCACACGGTATACCTCATCCAGGGAGGCCGTCCAGAGCTCACTTCACACTACATCACCACAGGGAGGGACGCACTGACGCGTGCCACTCTATTGCCAATCTGTGACAGTGTTGAGAAGAAAGAGCAAGTTAAAAGAGAGTTTGAGTTAACCATACAAAAGCGGCATTGGCCGTGACAGGCAATAACAGGCGAGCGCTTTAACGGCACTCTATGAAAATATAATCCACCGGCAAGAGCCAGGGCCGCCATGAGGTTAAAATGTGTTGCAGGTGGCGAGGCAGAGAGGGAGAAACCTCAGTGCTGGCTAAAGTTCACAGAGAACCTTAAAAACGTCCTTCTTTTTTCTCTCCAGATAGCGCATGGACATTCCTTCCATCTTTTCATAAAAATGCCTTCAGAAGAGAAGAAGCCGTGGGAGGTGAAGGGGGGGTGTTGTTCAAAAGGGAGACAAGTGTGGAGCTCCTCCAAAGACTGAACCTTGGAAGTGTGTGATTTACTCAGTGGGTGCTTATTAATGTCTGTGATGCTGATGTGTGCTTAGTTCAAAAAGATGGCTCTATCACAACTGCCCCCCCCCCCCCCCCCCCCCCCCCCCCCCCCCCCCGCCCCTACATCTGGCGGACTCAGTGTCCACTCAGCATGCTTTCCATGAAGTAATCTACAAAGTTACTACAATACTTTTGAACACTCGTGTTGGAGCCTACACGTGTATTTTCCTTTTAGCTTTGAGTTCAACGTAACCGCTTCTTGCCGCTCGCTCTGACTTACATTGCTGACCAGGTAGATCCCTCTCCCTCTAGAGGACGCAACAGGTTTGATGATCCACGGCCCCTTATCCTTGGAGAAACAACCTGAGGAAGGACACGAGGCAGAGGTTAGCGTGAGGCAGTAGGGAGGCAGTCTGCAGTGGGTGGGGGGGCAAGGCAGTGAAGCGCGACTCTTACTGCAGAAGGTCTTGTACTCGGAGGGTAGCACAAAGGTCTGCGGGACGATGTTGAAGTTCTTGAAGCCGTGCGCCTGCTGCATGCGCTGGATGTTCTTGTACAGTCGGTCCTTGCGCGTCAACTCGTAGGACCTGAAACGCAACCGGACCCCCGTGCTGCCAGTTTAAAAATAGAAAGACCCGGGCCGACACACCGTAAGACCCCTTGAAATACAATGAATAAAGCTTGGGTAAATACAATCCGGCTTTGGCTCCCTCCTCCTGATTTCATTGCATGTTTGCGCGGGGGCTCCTGCTCCAAGCTAAACAGACCTTTTTGCCAAAGCCAAGGAAAACATGGGCTGGAGCAGAGCCTACGAAGGGCCCTCAGCTGGGTGAATGCGAGCAGAACCAGGCCGTCCTACCTGGGGAAGTGGTTGACCTTCTGGAAGTCCTGAAGGGTGCGCAGGAGGTAAGGCTTGAAGTGTGAGCCGGTCCACATGAGGTTGAAATCATTACTGTTGGGGTGGATCTGGGGAAAAAACAGACACCGTTTCGGTTTGACAATCAGCTCGTCGGACCCCGCAAATGATTTCATTCTGAGCTCAGAGCCGTGATGGGCTCTCATGCCAAGCGATAATTCAAAAACCAAAAGGATTATTTCAGAGCAAAAAAAGCATGGACATTGGATGCTGCCAGTCGCCCCAACAACAGTATTATGTTCTGATCTCAATCACATGTGACAGCTCGGCTGGAGTGCATCTTAGGAGCTAATCCATAGAAACACAGCCCAGCTCTCCTCAAATCATATCACTGGGTTCACCAGCTACTTTCATCACCATCCCATTACCCTTTGTTTTTGTTTAGGGCCAACAACTGGATCACACACACACACACACACGCGCATGCGCGCATACGGATGCGCGCACACGGATGTGCGCACACACACACACACACACACACACTGACACACACACACACACACACCGGGAGTACAGATGTTTGCAATACAGGCTTATTAAACGTTGGCAGATCAATACTGGACCTTTGATGATTATGAGTTAGTGGGAGTTAACAGCACTAGCGTGACGTATTAAAAAAGGGGGTGAATTAATAGTTACTGCTTCAAAACAGCAATAGCACTGTGTGCATGCTCGTGAAACCGGATCCTTTTCATTCTCCTAAGAGCCTTTCTAAAGTAATGCATTTGCAAGCTTTGACATCTGGCAAGTATCCATTCAAGGCAGAGAATTATAAAAAAAAAGCTTAATATCCATTTATCTGACAAGGGGCATCAAGAGCATTGGCATGCTCCTAAATACAAGGTAAACTGAGGTAAACAGCAGCTTCAGAAACCATTCCAGTTCAGCCTTGGTTGGGAAGAGAATCATCGCAATGCCCAGAATCTGCACTTTTTGCTATTTTCAATGTTATCGAATGTCCGTATGAAGATGTTTCATTGGAGCTTAGCCTGTTGCTGGAGCCTGAATTAAATTAAGATATAATGCATGAAGCATATTGAGTTAAGGAATATGCCACTTGAGTAATTTTCATCTTCTGGCACTTATGCCAGAAGATAGCACTTGGACAAAATTAAGCCCAGATTTGAAAACATCCATTCTTAAATCACTACACTGTATTGATAATTTCCCGCGGCTTTTAATTAAGAATACTGACATTGCCAGCAGCCAACAAAGAAACTTGATGCAATAAAGAGTGATGTGATTTTCTAAGTTGATATAAATGTAAATGCTGTGGGAGCATTTGACTTGACTTTTGAGTTCAAGTCGATTTATAATATCATTTTGAAATAGCCTAAACACACACACTCACAAATACACACACATAAACAGATTGCCAAGCTTTCGGGCACACACATGCACCACACACACATACACACACAAAAGGTCAACATTACATGATGTTATATTATGGAAAGAACATAACCTCATTGAATCCATGGTTTGTGAGTATTCCTCTGACTAGTCGACTTTCTGTGCGAACAATCTTGAAGGCCATGTTATATCGCTCTGTAGTAAACAACACAAACAAACACAACAAGCTACAAACACGTTGCCATTTCTTCATTGATAAAAACAAACATGTTACACACAGTAGTGATTGGGATACATCAGAATAGTGTTGTGTACGTCCCATAGAGCAGACTTGAATCCCTTGAGATAGTGTGTGTCTTGGTGCGTGTGTGTGTGTGTGTGTGGGGGGGGCAAATAGAGCATAGGATCCCATCCTTTGAGATAGTGTGCATGTGTGTGTGTGTTTATATGTGTGTATGTTTATGTATACCACCAATAGAGCATAGACTCCCATCCTTTTGGTGTGTGTGTGTGTGTGTGTGTGTGTGTGTGTGTGTGTGTGTATGTGCGTGTGTGCGTGCATGCGTATGAGTGTACCTCCAATAGAGCAGAGATTCCCATCTTTAGAGATAATGGCCTCGGCGCAGAACACCAGGACAGGGATCCTCCTACTAAGGCCACTCCAGGCGATGCAAGGATGGTCTCTTAGAGATAAAGAAACACGTCTAGAAACAACATCCTGTTTGAACAAATCAAGAGACCCTCAAGCAAGCTAAACCCAGAAGACCAGAATAATCCACAGTAAAAAATGACACCTTGAGATAAATTGTATTTAATGTTATGTTTACATGAATAATAGAGAGGTGGAGAGCACATGAGTAGGAAGCGCACCCAATACATACATTTATTAATGTGTTATTTCAGAAAGTCTGAGGAGCAACTCATTATTTTAGGATTCATGATAGTTCTAGACGCAGGTGCTATGAGATGGGAAGCTGATTGATGGCAAAGCTCTTAAAGACATGACTTTCCTGTTATAAAATAAGCAAGGTTTGACGTTGCGCGCGTGTGTGTGGGTCAAAATTGCACCCGACTGCTACGCACAAAGCAAGGTATTCTTATTGCTCTAGTGTTTTGACAGGAGCTGCTCAAACCAGCTCTTCAGTGATAGGCTAAAGTATGTCAAAATTAAAAGATGCTTTCTTTTTACTTTTAGTAAATCATAAGAATGTAATAGTGTATTGCCCAGACACAACAAATCTACAGAAATCACGCATATCCAGAGAAAAATGAGAAAGACCAACTGCTCCAACACTATGTCATGATATATAGGATAATGTGGTTGGCTGCATTGCCTCAGCCTTAGGAGAAGGGCAATCAATTATGCAAAATGAGTGCTTGTGGACGTCTTTAATGGGTTGCTCTAAGGTGCCATCAATAATACAGGGTCACGACACTAATGTAACCATGCCCTCTGCAGCCATCATGTTCCATTAAGAGTGAAGAACATTACAATAGTTTTGTGCTGTCGGGTTGCTCAAAGACAGACACTCAAATAATAATGAATGAATTGCTCAATCGTTAATAACTGTTTTACATGAGGACTTGAACACACACACACACAAGTAAATGGTTGAGCGTACTCCAAAATGAAGAAGAATGTGTTTTTTTCAAACAAAAATACCCTGATTTAGTCAAATTAATACTATTAGCACTGCTGCCACTACTACTACTACTAATGTATGAGGCTATATAAACGTGTTTGGGTTTAGGGAACATTTTCTAGCCATCATAATGTTTACCCTTAATCTCATGAAGCAGCCCAATTATTATGAGTTCAACCAAGGGACTATTTTCGATGTCATCTAATAACCCACAGTAGGAGTTGAATGACAACCGTTTGACCTATTGCAAATCTAATCAGCGCCTCCACTCACTCCTGCTCATCCTCCAGGTAGGACTCTGAATCCTCTTCATCCCGGACCACAGATGGCATTTCTTCGAAGTGCCGGAAGAGCTGCGAGATGAAAAGCTTTGTGGAGTCCGGCACCTCGGCTTACCATGCCATCTCAGACCTGCAAATAGATCAACGCCAAGCCCGAACGGTTATGGTCACAATTCCAACTCTGGCATCATATTGTCAGACACCAGGTAACAAGCGTTAGCTAAAAGGTAGCCAGTATTAAATGTCAAAGCTTATATTTGTATGAATACAGTTTACATGTGGGTCGCTTTAGCGGGTTTATGTCAGCCTTGTGAACGGTCATGGTTCGGATTGTGCTCGGTTATCATGTCTTTGTAATTACATACCGAACAAGCGAGGATACACATGAATTTATCTCGAAGAGGGCAGCCTAGTTGGCCATCCCAGCTAAGCTTCCTGGTAACTACAGCAACTGAGAAGCGAAGTGAAGGCGCATGCGCATATCAGATACGTTGTGGGCGGAACCACAACGGCCCGTACTACAGGTGATCGCTAGTGGTGTGCAGCGATTGGCTGGATGATGAAACAAGGCGGGACCAAATAATGAAGTCCATTCTATGAATGGGGCGACGCCATGACGCCATTTTACGGACATTCTCATTGGACGAATTCAACGTCGAGGCTTGACAGCTCTGTCCGTGCGACACAACCTTTCATATCTCATCGTTCTTCATATTTCTATGACATGGGGACATTGTAACGCGACGACAAGTAAACAGGTAATGTAATCTATACTTGTTCGTATTTAACATGGATATCTCCATGTGTATGTATCTCTAAATACACTGAGCACGCTAAATTGTATGATTAGTCCATGTTATACTTCCAATGGTTCAGTCGAATGCAATGTTTCTTTACATTAACTCCACATATAAACATAAGCAGATCGGTAAACATCATTAGTATTTCGTTTGTCTATTAATGGTTGCACATTTGACACAGAACTGTCGTCCCACAGGAATATCGTATTCGCCAGTCATGATGAGTAAATTCATGAACGTGTTGAGGAGCTGGCTGCTGATGGTGTCGCTCATCGCCATGGGAAACACAGTGCAGAGCTTCAGGGACCACAGCTTTCTGTCGGAGAAACTTTACACAGGGATGCCACAGTTTGGTGAGAAACGTACTTTCATGTCTTTTTAGCAGTTAAAGGAAAAATGTGTATTAATATATATGAATTTGTGTATATATTTGTGTTTATATATGTATTTGTGTACATAGGGCCTATGTGTGTATGTGTATGCTTACGTATATGTATGTGTGTATAATTATTAAGTATTTATATATTATATAATGTATATAACAATGCTGAAACTTGGTATGTAGTTAAAAAGTAGGCACTGCATAACCAATAAAGTACAAACCAATATACGCCTAAAAAGGTTTACCAATTTCTAATCATGATAATTATTATTTTGATTATTATTAATCTTGTTTGTTTTCCAATCTAGTGAATGGTCTCCAAGCACGAACATTTGGAATCTGGACATTACTAGCATCTATTATACGCTGTGCGTGTGCCATCGACATCCACAATAAAACGTAAGATATTGACCAACAAACAGCCTACAGCAGTCTACTCTGTCTGATGAAATATTTGAGATGATCTTGAACTCAGATCGAATGCAAATAAAACAAAGAACCTTGCCTTGATTCTGCCAGGCTCTACCACATCACCCTGTGGACCTTTGTGCTGGCACTGGGTCACTTCCTGTCTGAAGCCTTCATCTACAAAACCGCTCCCGTCACCATAGGAGTGAT
This sequence comes from Pollachius pollachius, assembly GCF_949987615.1. Classification (NCBI taxonomy): domain Eukaryota; kingdom Metazoa; phylum Chordata; class Actinopteri; order Gadiformes; family Gadidae; genus Pollachius; species Pollachius pollachius. The sequence continues at coordinate 12,784,724 of NC_136948.1, read as the reverse complement.
GGCACCGCTTATTGTCGCTAGTGAGTTCTTCGTTATACTGCATTACCACCACAATATTGTTTTTTTTCTACCAAGATGCAATGTGCAGACTTTAGGAATGCGTTGCTCGTAACTTTGAGGTATTTAATGAGAATAAACTTTATATATCTTTGGTTGTTTCTCTCAAGGCGTTTCTATCGTGGGGATGCTGATTGGATACCAGTGTATTTCCGAACACCAGGAAGAAGTTACAGTGCGACAGAAGAAGCGGAATTAAATAAACACGTTGGAAAAAGTCCCGCCAACTCACGCCCTAGTTACTGCTTTAAGCCTAAGAACAGGACTCTCATTTAGAGTCAGACTGGGGACATGTTGCATAATGGATTTAACTTTATTTTACCTTATCCACGTGTTTGGTATTATATTGTGATGTTCTAGATGTAATATCAGTATCAACTACCTACCCTAACCCAGTTTTAGGGAATGTAATGTTTATGCAATTCCATTGGCTTTCTTTAAACCATATCTATGGAAGCAAAAAACATTTGACATGCACGAGAGTATGTGGTGAAACATGTTGCCATCTGTTGACTGCTTGTTTGAAGGTTAATGACAAATATAAGCTCTTGATGTGTATTACAGAGTAATCACAGAATATTCACCCATAAATCTTATGAGTACCAGTTTCATTATGGTTGTATTATTGCTTTTATTTCATACTTTATCAAAACAGGTAATTTACATTAAAATCACCAATATATTACATAAAATGCATCTACTGTAAATGATTGAACAGTTGCTTGATGCAAGTTTCCTTCAGAATCATATGATGCATGTAAACGGGTTTACAATGCATATTTCCCACACAACCACACCAGCATATTTAAACAATAGTAAACACAGACTTAGGTTTCCCCTTTAAAATGTTGTCAGATGCACGGGCCTAGCCCGCAGATTGAAAGGTGATCAGAGAAATGTAATTGATTCATTTGAGGAGGCCGGTGATGTGCTTGAAACAGCCATCACAGAGATGGCAGTGTTTAAAGTAGAATTAGAATACACATTCTTAAATAAGAACACAGTAATATCTTTATCAATGTAAAGAATTGAATATTCAGCGATTCAAAATGTCAGTAAAATATTTAAAACATTCCGTTAAAAATATTAGAAAAATAATTTGGCGAGGAGCAGGTAAAATAAGAGATAAAGAATACATAAATACACTCATTCTTAATAAATGTGTCAACAGTACATTTCAAATTGCATTTGACAACACTCCCAAATCAGCAGGACTAACGCATAAAGAAATTAGGTGTGCAATTACAAGTGCAACTGATGCTACTGCACATGATGACAGTTTGCACACATTTGTACTAATGGCTGCTTTATTCCATCCAGCATTGGGTAGGAGGGCCACCCTCCTACAAGGCTGAGACTGGTTGAGCCAACAAGCTCATCAACCAGTAGATAAAAGGCTTGACTTTAACCAGTTCAGGGGTTCGCCGATAAGGAGGGTAATCATTGGTGAAAAGATGGAACTTTAGGGCGGGGTTGTTTCTCATTGCCGAGGTAGAGTTTCACTCTGACTATCTGATTGGATTATTTAGCGGCCATTGCTCGACACTTTGGTCACAAGTCCAACCAGTACAATAGTTTTAGTATAAACACACATCCTATCTTATTCAGTTTGCATGCGTTCCTCTTCAAATGAGCATTTAGGGAAAGCAGCTTGCTGTTCACCACCATTATGTTTGAGTGTGCACCCGCGTAATTTGCCTGCTTTCTTCATGCTGTCTGAGGCTGTGAAGAGTCGTCCGGCTCCTCAGACAAGATGTTTAGAACAAGTCTGCCTCACAACCTGGCCTCTTTCGCTGTTGTAGGATTAAAGACACCGTCATCCAGGCTTGGTTTTTTCTGTGAAATGTATGAAAGATAAAGATTAGCATGAAGAATAGTTCCCTATATCAAACATGCATGTAAATACATATTGACTTGCATCTTACATCAAAACATTAAGCTAATGTGCAGAAAGGCCATAAAATATATGGCTTGGCAGAAAACACTTTCCACTTAGGTCAAAAACTTTGAGTAATATTTAAAATATTAAATGTGCCTTGATGTCCAGTTATAAGTAAAAGGAGAAAATAATAAAATGGAATCGCCCAACCATTTATCACATAACCATTTACCACAAATTATATTAGGTTACGAGGTTAAATAAGGCTCTACATGTTAAGTAGTGTATACTAACATCTGAGATGATTTGATCAATAAATCATTGATTGAATAAATCAAAACTAAATAAGTCCAATCACGTACCCTACATTGAGTCCTTAGAGAATACTAATCAATCGGAACACCACATTAATGCATCACAAAAAACTCATAAATGAACACATCACTGCAGTCATTTTAACTGGATAAAGTACATAAGTAAAGATATGCATGACCTCACCAAAGACATACCCCAGTGAGTTAAGATGTTTATTATCCAGAACGATACGGAAGACTAGCCTTCACGACTCACAAATACAAGTCTGGTACCGCTTAGTTAATTTTAGATTTCCAATAGGCGTTATCTCTGGGCTCAGAACCCTGGCTAAATCAAAGCCTTTACTTTGGAGTTAAAGTCACAAAGTGGAGAAAATTCCACTGGACAAAAGTATTTATCATCATTAAAAAGGTATTGTAGAATATGTATCTCATCTGAGTTGAACTGTCTTTATTATATTATAAAGTATCATTTGTTTCAATGTTTATTTTTGATATTTGAACATGTGGTCTTTTGTTTTGCCTCAACATCAGATACCAGAAGGCCCTACCTGAGCTTATGTGTACATTCTGTTTTAATGAAGCAGCGGGCTAGTGTCATAAGCGCTGTTGCAGAAGCCCCCGGATGATGTGGCCCCATACTCCCGCGCCGAACACAAGGAACCTGTAGGCTGCAACCATAGCTTGGTGTTCAGGCACCAGTATCCACAGTGCCCTCTTCGACCTCTCATCAACCAACAAAACCCCAAGTTAGCATACATTATGCTTACCGCTATATACCATATTTTACCTGCTTACCCCCCGCTTATCCCGTGCTAACTGCTTTTCACCCTGTGCTTCCTTTCATAATAATAGCAGGCGGATATCCGTTAGCACAGGGGAGGCCTATAGCAGTTAGCATATGGTAGTGCCATATATGTTATGCCTACCACCTGCTAATTACTATACACCATATAGCAATTAGCACTTACCATAAGCAGCTGTAACTTCTATTTAAGTCCTATTATAGAAGAATAAATAACGTAGGTAAATCTATAATAACTTGAATTTAAACCGAAAAAAGTATCCTTCAAATCAAAGGCTGGGGAGCTTTTATTAGTGAGCCATCATTTAGTTTTAGTTCAGAATGTGCTGCGAAATATAGGGGAAATTTTAAAGCGCATGCAAAGCGTGAATTAATTTGTTTAAAATGGTTGCGTGGTTAATGTTCATATTTGATCTTGGCCTGTTTAGTACTGTCCCAGCAATGTTATTAAAACAGATTTTGTTGTTGGCACCATACAAATAAAAACAAAAAAACGAAGCTGTAACAATGCTCATCCAAAAGCCCAAAAGCAGGAAAAACCTCAGACGCCTGTCATTCTGGAAGCCAGCCCAGATAGCCTTCCGATGCCACTGAAGGCAGCCATGCAACCAGGCAGCCATTCCATCAGACGGCCATGCAACCAGGCAGCCATGCCATCAGAAGAGGCAGCACACCTCCTTTCAGAGGATTAGGTGTCTGCTCCAAGACTGCCACAAAGTATGCAGCCATGCAATAGGGCATCCCACCTCCTCCAAACACCAACATGCACAGTGGACACAGACACACACACACAGAAACACACACACAGGTATACTTACGCTCCCCCTCTGTGTGTCACATGATGCATTGGCATTTTGCCGTCGAAGATCTGACTTAATGAATCCTGTTGTAAAAACACAATGCAGGCAATTAAACAGCGAGTATTCATGGTTTTACGGCATGATGGAAAAGAAAACAATTTTTAGGGATAACATGTTATAAAATAAATATATGTTATAGGCTCAATGGGAAAAACAGTAATAAAGCAATACCATCATTAAGCCACTAGGGGGCAATGCAAGTACACGGATGCCACGTCTTAACGCTATGCATATATGGGCCTAAAAATCCTGATATTTAAAAGCACAATCTATTTTGTTAGACATGTTAGACAGAAATACCTTTTGAGAGGTTAGGTTTGCTCTACCTGTCAGTATGGTACCAATGAGTAGGAAGACGCAGAGGAAGATGTTTCCAGCCAGTGTGCCCCATTTATCCATGATCTTTCCTTGGCTGATGGTGAAAATGATTCCAAACAACTAGAAGGATATTTGTTCGAAGGTTACCATGAGAGACAAAACAACTTTCTTTTTTAAATCATTGGTCCCATCGACAGGTGCATGAAATGAGTAGAAGTGGACTTCAAAGAGGTGTCATTTTATTACAAACACAGGGGCCATCCCAATCCCCCCCTAGCCAAAGTCTCATGGCGAGCAGAGCAATACTTTGTGTGACAACGGTACGGGACTGGGAGGTATGATGGGTCACAGTACAGAGCCTGTGCCTCTGAGTTGGCAGTGGTCCGCAAAGGTCCACAGTGGTCTGCTTTTGCATGGTCAGTGCCTTTTAATCTGAGCGGCCCCAAGCAGGGTCCTCTCTGCGTATCGTATGGCCAGACTACATAATGGGCTGATATCTTCTACCCATGTCCTGCTAGGCGAAGCAGTCATTAGTGTTGAGTGAGACCGGAGTTGGTCCAACGAGGAGTACCTCAGAGCTGTTACTCATCTTACTACTATAATAGCAGGCCTGTCGCACCAGTTACTCTAGTTGGTCATGTGCCCATGTGCCAAGCAGCCTGCAGCTCACAAAAACACAGCACCCGTGCACGCACATACACACCGCACATACACACCATGCACATGCGAACGAACATACACGGAAACGCACACACACACACACACACATACACGTCAAGACATTATGTTTTTAAACATAACAACTCCGCCATCGACACGTGCAGGTAAGAACACACGCACGTGCACACACCTCAGCAACACTCGCCCAGGTAATAGGCTATGTTTTTAAACATAACTGCTCCGCCGTCGACAAACTCTCCCAGCTAAGACGTTCTGTCTATAGACTGTATTCATTGCGGAAAATGTCTTTACACTTTGTTGCTCAAACTTAATATAAATCTCCACCTCGAGCCTCCCGAAATGCCTTGCGATATTGATATCCCCCTTCCCCCCTGCGGACTGTTTTAGTTGTTTTATTTTTATAATGTTTTGTGTGTATGCTATGTGTGACTGTAGGCTACTGCTTGGCCAGGACACTGGAATAGGTGTTTAATCTCAACAATGATTATTATTTTCAACTAACCAATAGTAGTTGCCTTGCAAGTTAAAATGTCAATGCACTTTTCAGCCCTGAATAACAGTAAAAGCTATTAAATAATTGATTTGCATGCATAGTATACTACACTTTCCATTGAAAAATTAACCGTTACCATAAATTGACTATATAATGTAATCAAATGCTCACACACTAGGTGCTTTCAGGCACACATGCAAGTCTTGATATTCTCCTGATGGGCCGTATGTGTGAACAACATATCCTGACATTTGTACCCTGAAAATCTCCTGAATAATACTACCCTTGAGGTAGTGTTTTCTCCTTAGGAAATGTAAATTACCTTATATGTGAATGAGGAGTAGAAAGTCGGTATTTCTCACACCACTTCAAAGTTATTTAAATGTTGCAACTGCTTTTAAGAGTCATTTGTGGTGAACGAATGTTATACTTTGTAACATTATAGGAAAAATGTTATTATTATGCGCTCAGAAATTTGTTACATTATCGACCGGGGTTTCCACATTATTGCAATGGAATTGAAAACTCTAGTTACACTAATTACACGTAACCTTCAGTGGTTTACTGGTAGTGAGAACAATCAGTTCTCAACCCTCCTCCCCCCCAAACACACACTAACCTGAGCAGAACAGTTGAGGAGGCCTGAGGAGGTGCCCTCCGACTCTGGGTAGGTCAGCTCCACGGCAAATTCAAACCCCAGAGGCAGGTATCCAGTCATGAAGAACCTGCATCATCCCGGATCAAAGACTACTTATTACAGGTGAGTTTGTACCTACAGCTTGCGCTAGGTCAGGGCTTTATATCGATGTGGGTGACCAGTGAGTTTGTACCTACAGCTTGCGCTGGGTCAGGGCTTTATATCGATGTGGGTGACCAGTGAGTTTGTACCTACAGCTTGCGCTGGGTCAGGGCTTTATATCTGTGATGTAGGTGACAGCAGGACACCCTGTGTCCTACATGCCAGTGGACCAATAGAAACAATCGGATGCTGTCACCATGGTGACTGTTCATCAGTACTTACCCAAGTATGGCGGCGGTCAGAAACACGACCCACATGTGGCCCAGATTCAGGGTGAAGGAGTAGACCAGCATCCCGATGAAGGTGAGGAGATACACGGCGAAGGTGGTTTGTCTGGGGTAGAAAGGCAGAGAAAACAAAACGTTGCTTTGAGTAGAGGGGTTTCACAATGCTGATTATTGCAATTCAAACCATCTTGAATCACATGCATTGTGTGCAATCATAACCGCTTTCTTTTAATACATTTTATTCAAACTAAGTAGTTTGCATGAGGAATTCTGTCATGGATAAAAGCAGAGTACACCGGCCAGGGAATTCCCCTTTATATTAACATCATCACATTTCAAAATAACACACAAAACAACGTTCCTACATTTTTGTAACCTGTAAGAGTTTGTTTAGATATAATATAATATTTATATATGTATATATGCAGATTTGTTTTTCGTATTAGACGTTTCACTGGATGCTTTTAGGAAAAGCAGGTGGTCCGGAATGCCAGCTGCACAGGTGATTACGGTTTGAATTGCACTGCTTCCTTAGATCAGAATAGACCTTCCATCTAGCCAAGAGCGTTGCTAACAGCTAGACACAGACACCCTTCCCAAAGGATTCCTTTCAGTGGCAGCTTTGTAGAAAAAGCTTTAATTTACGGAGACGTCTCGAAACGAGCTTCTTCATCGACTGTGTCGAGTGAAGTCCTTGAGGATGAAGAAAGACCTGACCTTGAGGATGAAACTATGTGCTTCGTGATATTTTAAGCGGACTGATTTTTGCGAATAAAAAAAAAAAAAAGAAGAAAAAGGTAATTTGAGGTAAAATCCTCTACATAACCTAACCCTAGATATTGCATCTTTCCTATAAAAACCCTTGGGGCCGGCTGTGCATAGCTTTGACATGCTATGATGTTAGGGAAAGGGGATCTGGCACAGCAAAGTTAGCGGAAAGTTAACCGCAGTCCTAAATTAATTTAGCCTCATCCACAAAAGCACGTCTTGAGACTGAGAATAGAGCTCTGTGTGTACAAGATAACTGTGTTTGTTTATCTTCCACCTCCAAACCATTGTTGGTCTGTGCTAGAGCAAACAGCATATGTCCACCCACCCGTCTGAGAGTCGTTTAGCCTCAGAGTTCATCAAGTTAAACCCCTTACTTGTAGGTCTTGGTTTTGTCCATCCATATTCCACAGATGAGGGACCCCACCATGCCGGCGATAACAATCGTCAGCCCGATTCTACCAGCATTCACCTCTTCACCCTAGGCGGGAAACCTCAGGTTAGCTCATGGCCTTCTCAAACCCATCATCTTATCAGGAAGGACCTGGTTTATCACGCATTAACTGGAGTCCACCGCCTGATCTATGCGTCTCAGTCGTACATTTGGTTATTTATTAAATCTCTATTTGTCTCCCAGAGATAAATAACCCAGGCAGGATACTGCTTTTATGAGGCCCTATGTTGACAGGGAGCATAGCATTAACCGAATAATACTTCTGCAGAGGAGAGATAATAACATTAACAAACACACATCACATTATCAAGAACTCCCTAAATCATCTATTCCACCAATTGCTTGATCAGCCGGTCCGAGTCCATCATAGCCCGAACCTGAATAAAGATGGAGATGGGGAAGGCAGCAGTGGGAGCTGGAACTCACCGGGTATTGCTCGGTGATCATTCGGTTGAGCAGCGTGGACACGGCGTAGAAGCAGCCCACGTTCAGCCCTGCAGAGAGAAAAGAAAACACCATCTTACCAGTTCCATTATCTCTTCTCTCACACACAACTTGTTACAAGTAACAAGTTGTAACTCATCAGGTGTAACCGCAAGTGAAGGACCGAAAACATGTTTATTGCACTATTGCTCTTATAATTATAATAATTATTACTGCTGCTATTCAATTTTCATTAAGATTTATATTTGTTGTTATTTTTATTGGCGCCTCTGCTAGGCAGAGGAGCCAATAAAAATAATAGTAGTACCGTATATTTGTATTTGATGTGTTACAAAAATAATCTTGAATCTCTATTGCTTAAAATATAAAATAAAATGCATCTCTCAAAACAGCTGATAATTACCTTCTGATTATACCACATTATGTCATTATCAGCTGACTTACGGTCTGTATAAACATCTACAGGCACAATGCAGGAGACAGGAAGCAAACAGGACTATACATCTACAGCGTGCCTTAAAAATAATCTAAACCGTCATCTCTTACAAATAGATTGATGGAGGATGTTTGGGACTGCATCCTTAAATGGACACCCCCCCCACCCACAGCCTAACATACATTATTGTGTTCATGTTTGTTGTCTGTCTGTCTCTCTGTCTGTCCTCTAACTCATACTTATAACTGAGTTTGATAGAGAGAGACCCCCACCGTAGGTGAGCACCAGGAGCATGAAGGGCTTGTTGCAGAGCAGCCTGCCGATGGAGGCCTTGTAGGAGTACTGGTCCAGGGAGAGGCTCCTGGCCTGGGCCTGGGCCTGGCTGGGGGGAAGCTCCGGCTTCTCCTGGAACACTGGGGGGGCCCACAACCACAAACGTCATCACTGTCCACCTGGAAACAACCTCCTGTATTTTTACAGTGAAGATGATATAACCAAGAACTTATACACATCGCGCGTGCGTGCGTGCGTGTGTGTGTGTGTTGTGGCAACCCGGCTCCGGCACAGCGCCCCTGGAGGCCCAGGAGAGAGGTGATAGACGGGGTATACCGCTCATGTCCCCCAGAGGGACCGAGTGTGAAACACCTGAGCAGCAGGTGCAGAAGCAAGGCTTCAATAGCTGGCTTCAAGAATCTAATGTGGCTCTCGTGTGGAAAAACCGGTCCTCGAAGGAGAGGGGTCACAGGAATACCCTGAGGTGATTCCACCCAGAGGGTCACAGGAATACCAGCGGGTCGGCATTCCGCCCAGTGTGGTATCGTCTCTGTACACGACACTCTACTGCCCTACTTCTGTATGGTCTCTTCTGACATGTTACTCATCTCTCAACGTTCAAACAACACATCTGACAACATTTGTGCCCTTGTATTTTCTATATTACATTGTAGCCCTCAATGAAGAATTAACAGCGATTATTACATTTCTTTGCATTTTCTAAAATATACGTCCTGATTCCCCGGCCAACTCATAAACATCATTGACACGGGACAAGTCTGTCCTCAGATGAACCCATCAAACTACACTCTCGTCCCTCTTTTTCACACACTAGGGAACCTCAATTACAGTACGTGTTCACGGTCAGTCAAAAGTGCAAAGTTCACCTTTTGTGTCATTTCATTACAATCGCTGTGTTGCGCTACCAAGCATAAAAAAGGAGATGAGCAGAGAGTGAGAGCATTTCCATTTCTAACTCGTATTGTCTATCTTTGCCTTTCCATGTCACTCTGAATTATTAACACGGTCATTTGGACGTGACCGCAAGGAAGAACAAGCACAAACAATTACACTATATCCCTCATTGATGCAACAAGGCTCTGCTGGATGGGCATTAGTAAAAATATCTTCACATGGAAGATCTACGGACTGCCCTTAAGAGTACTGGATTGACATCCTGTATTAACCATACCTAATCCAACCTAACTTAAACCAAACCTAACGTAAACTAAACCAAACCAAACATGACCAAACAGAAACCAGACCTAACATAACAAGGCCAACCTTAATAACAGTCATCCGACGCCGGCCTACTTTCTCAAGGTGCATTGTTACATTGGTGTGCTTCTGACTGCTGGTCAGTTCCACTCCCATGAGAGAGTTAGAGTAGTGATGTGACTGAGCCTAGGGGCGGAGCTGAGTTATGGCCAGAAGCAGCAATTACACCGATTACCATGGCTGCTGCTCGCCCAGTGGGTTACATAGGGCTGTTGTAGACAACGAAGCTCAGACAGTGTGAAACAGTGGGAGGACTGGTGAGCGGGTGAAGAACAACCAACACCAGAAAAGAATAAACAATTCAATGTGTGTCTTTGCTTCTAGCCCTACACAATCTCCATTGTAACAATTTAAGTCACAAAGGGAAGCGTAATTTAATAACTTCATATTTTGTTTCCTACACACTGGAGTGTAAAGGAATCGGAGACTGTCTGGACTGTGGGATTATTACAAAGTAAACAAAATTCAAATAGAAGAATTTGCTGTGACGCTGTTCAGCATGTGCTCTGAGGACTTACCAATGACCACCAGGATGAAGATGAGGGTGGCCACTCCAGCGGTGATGTAGAACATGACGCCGATGTGGTACGCCAGCTCCTCCACATCGTCCACGTTGGGCACCAGGATGGGGGGCAACAGGAACCCGATGGCGATGCCCACCTTTGGGTGATGAGGAAAGCAGAAAACGTGTTGATTCAACTTAAGCATCTCCAGACACACACACTCACTTTGACCCACTCAAACAACTTAATTGTATGGCAAACATGGAACATGTTAGCAGAGAGAGATGGAAGTTGTGAGCGAGTATAACACAAACCACAAAGCATTGCTTAGGGCCAGTCAGCATGTGCGTGTTACAGAACAAATGCATGCAGGGTCATCAGGGTTGCACTGCAAACTCCTTTCGCGTTCTGCAAGAACGGGTCTTTCCCTGATACAAATTAGAAAAACGTGGGATGAGTTCGCAGCTAAATAGCCCACATAGTTAAGACAATCTCTCCTTTTACGCCACACATTACGACTCGACGACTTCGAGTCAAATCTGCTGAGGAACTGTTCTTCTGCGTTAACAAATGTTCTCTTTGGCCCGAGATGTAGGTCCCCTGTTGTGAACAAGGCACCACCCTCTCAATATGAGCAGTGCAAGCACGTCCCAGCTCGTCATGTAGTCATGTAGTTCAGTTAAGCAAGGAACACAGGGCTCTCTCCTTAGATCACTGAGACGGACACGCATGCATTCACCCAAGCCAAATGAGTGGGATCGTTAGGAGACAGAGGTTTGAGTGTTGAAAGGTCGGTGGTCCTGGCTCCTAATTTGAATAAAGATATCGCTGACTTTTACTCAAATCAGGTTAAAGTAAACAATTTCCCCCATCAATAGGTTCAAATATGTGACTGATAGCGGCCGACATTTACACAAAGCTTTTTGTGGATTTAGTGATGCTCTTTTCACAAACACACCATAAAAGGGACTCTCTTGACATGCTTGAGGAAGTCTCAAAAAGTAGAAACCAAACATAACAGAAAGTGCGTCGTGACATCTTTCTTTGATGGGAGGGCCACTGGCTGTAATTTATGCTTTACCCCAAGTGTTACCAAAGCAGAGAGAGACACACTTCTGGAAGCCCAGTGACTAAAGAGAAACAGCTTGTAGTAACAGGAGGAAGAAATTAAATTTCGCAAGAGAAAAAACATTAATGGAAAGCGATCATGCATTAAGGAGCGCAGATGGGGGCAAAGAAAAGATCCCTAAAGCATAAGCAAAGCATTGCTCTTGGAAATCATGCTGAGCCACATCCCGCACATAACACAGCCACAGTAAACTATCTTGCAAAGCATTGCTCATACACACCGCCTCAGAAGAGTACCACGGTACACTGAGGTTAACACAACCACACAAAAGTTGGCATGCAGCTCTTTGAGCCCAGTGGATACAAAGACACACCTGGTTTCCCAAAACGCCAATGGAACAGGCGGTGGAAACCTCCTGTTGGCCAAACCACAAGGAGGCCAGTCTGGACGGGATGCCCAGGAGGAACACCGTGCCCACCGAACACACAAACTGTCCCAGGAAGGTGACGGCGAACATGTTGGGGCGGGCCGTGCTCGTCTTGATCCAGGCTCCGATGCAATTGAAGGCTGAGCCCGCCACCACCACATCCCGGAGCCCACGGTTGTCCAGGAGCCAGGTGACAGGCAGGATGAGCGGGATGTACGTGAGGAAGTAGATCATGGACAGCCAGTCGACGCAGATGGAGTCCACGCCGTAGAAACGCACAAAGATGTTGCTGATGATGCTGTACTGAAGCCACATGAAGGCGTTGCTCATGGAGAACGTGCCGAAGACGAAGAGCATGAGCCAGCGTCGTTTGTACAGCCGAGTCTCCATGAGGGGGAAGAGAGGAGAGCCGTCTGGGGCAAAGGGCTCAGTGGATAGGCCATCCTCCTCCGCCTTCAGCTGGTGGTAATTTCCCACCTGGTTTCCTCGCTCCATTCGCACAGGGTGAGAGTCTACCACTAAGGCCTGGGAATTACTATCCAACCAGTTTGGATGTTTGGATACTCGTAAGTACAGAAGCACGCTATTCCTCCATTCTGTGAGTTTTTAGAAAGTACCCTCTTGTCTTTGAGTTAGCTCACAGAAGGTGCTCCTGAACACGACTTCCTGAATAGTAACTGCTGAAAAATTCAGGGATATAGTTTAAATACAGCATGTGGCAGTGTACTTAAAAAGTCAAGTGACAAAATAATGGTAGAACTTGTGCATCTCTAGAGACGCGGCCTTATTTTCTACGTTGCACTACTCGAGGACACCTGGTGTATGTAACTCAACTATTACTATTGAAACATGGTAACTATGATTCTTTATTATGTGAATGGCAATTATGGTTGGAAGAAAAAGATGAAGACATGACAGAGGGACAAAAGTCCACTGAGAATAACACTCAACAGACTGCAGGGTCATCATAAATATATGCACCATATGCTGACGTCCGTTGGACACTGAAGAAGATTCAAAAATGGTTTGAAAATATAGTACTTTTGGCGAGAGAAACAAAATCTATTGACAACTTGAGAATGTTCATGTTTCTCTCACACTCGTAGTGGGAGATAAACCTTTGATAGAAAGTGTCATAGGCCTGTACGTTATAGGATGATAGGTCCCAAGTCTTGAAAAAACTAACTTTCTTCCGTGTTGTTAATATTAACATGGGTTCTGCTATGTACAAGCTACATCATGTGTTTGTTACACTACTGAATGTCTATGTCCACTTGATAAATAAGATATTTTAACTGCGCTATTATGCGAATTCACTTCATTTCTATCTCCCGGTTACTTCCAAAAATGAGGATGAAAAAAATAAAGCTGTTTAGTTACTCAGGAGAAACCAAGTAGACGCCAGTGGTCGGCAAAAAAAAAAAAAAAAAAAGCATATCCTATCACTTTACCAGTGGAAAACTGGGAAGATATTCACAATAAACTAAACATTATCGGTAGTTGTATCGAATCCCAATGCATGCGAGTCTTGCGATTCGTGTCTCTCTAGTGTTAACGCTGTGCGTCCTGCAACCTAACAGACAGAAAACCCTCAGAAAAGCAGCGTCATCATGGTTTCTAACTAACACAATGCTTAAGTCAAGAGAGTTAAAGTCACTTTATGTTTACCCCACCTACAAAACTGCCCAAACAAACCTCGATATTAGCTTTTATAGACTTTTGATAAAGTTGATTGAACATAAGATCAAACCAAGACGTCGACACCTGACTAACGCAATTGGATGCACTTTGTTTGAAGTCTGATTAGTGTGAGCTCGATAAGATAAAACTCCTCCGGAGTTGAGTGAGGGGGAAAATAAGAGCCTCACATACCTGGAGCCAGGAGCCTGACCAACACTACGGCAGCAACACTGAATATCCACGACACCGGAACGCCCCACACGTCATTTCCTTTACTAGGTTCGCTGTAAAATGCAGTGCGTGTTTTTTTTTGTTTACACGTGTCTGTGTATGCTTGCATGTGCGCGTGCGTGTGCGCGCGCGTGTCATAACACACAAACTCATAACATCATCTGACGCATCCACACTAAGACGCATCTCTTATCTACAGACAAGAGATACAAACCCATAAAGAGTCGGTTTGAGAGGAAAGACAAATTAAATAAAAAAAGAAATAGGTAGAATAGGTTATAATATTCTAGAAATTACATTATATATTATAGAAACTTCAGCCTACTTGGACGTCCGCGCAAAAACCACAGCAAGCCCATAAATAACATGGCAGAATGTAGGCCGCAGAAAGGCTGCAGACTGAACGCACATGTGTCTCAACGCAAACTTACTTGATTTCCTGCGACTGCGATGGAGACAGCGGTGGAGACCTCGTGGGGGCCGAACCAGGCCGACGCGACGTGGGAGGGCATTCCCAGTATGAACACCTGGGCGAGGGCAGACGCAAACTGGCCGAGCGTCCCGACCCAGAATAAATCGGGCCTGACGCTGGCCACCTTTATCCAGGCTCCAAGGCAATTAATAGAAGAAGCCACGATGGCCATCACTCGGAGTCCAGTTTTATCCAGAAGCCAGATGGCCAGGAATATGACGGGGATGTAGGTCAGCATGAACACCATTGACATCCAGTCTATAGCGAACGAGTTCACGTTGTAGAATCTCATGAATATGTTATTGATTATTGCGTACTCGATCCATTGAAACGCGTTACACATGGAGTAACTAGTAAAGAGAAACAACATCACCCAGCGTCGCTTGTACAACTGTGTGTCCACGGGAGGCATGTTTTTGCCTAATATCACAATTGTTCTATCGTTTGCATCGGCCTTAACATCCATTTCCAAGTTGCTATAAATAGGCCTATATATAGGCCTTCTTAAACGAAAATATAGGCTACAGATTCCAACTACTACTAATAAAAAGTAAGATCCACATCTACAAAAGCCCACTGCTCTCCAGCATAAAGATAATAATGATTCCACACGGTAGTTTCCACGGTTATACCTCATTCAAGCAGGTCTACTTCTGCCGCGTAAAAACAAATCCAGTTCATTGACTACATTACTCCACCTATAAGAATTGACGCATAGAGGGGACCCCATTGTGATTGTGAATGATGAAACGGGTTACGTAATCCACTCACACTCAATCCCCCAAAATACCGAGCATGCTTTCTAACTGCTCTTGATTAATCGGTTGTTCCCCCTTGCTGATTCGTTTACAAAATGTTGAAGGTATCTGTATTTCTCAATCAATATGCCAATTTTAGAAAGATAGCCATAGGCTACCCATCTTTGAATTATGTGGCCTTATGTGTTGTTTCACGTTCCTGGTTTAATCTAATATATGCTTTTGTTATAGTTTTTATCTCTAGGGTAAAGTTATATTCCTTATAAAGTTCAGAAAATTGCGTCAAACTCAATAATTTATTAGAAATAAAAATGTTCACAATCAATCTTCAACTAAAGATTAGATGTCATCTAAGCAGATAAGGAGTTCCTTCTCCTACTGTATGTCCTTCGCTGGCAGCTGCTCTGAACGTTTTTTGATCGGTGAAATTGTTCAGTCTTGTTATAGCTCCTTGGACAGTATGACAAAATGCTTGATTCTCACCGTTTTCAGATGCTGGTTTTGTGTTTCCATTGCCTGTCACGATCTTCTAGAAGAGAGGTTAACAAAATCAAGTTAACATTTTATTTCTAATGTGGCGGAAGACATAGACAGTGATCATGTTAGGAGTGCTCTTTTAAAATCCTGTAGATCTCCAAAAATACCTGGACTCCCGTGATCCATAGCGTTCTGGTTGGCACTCTGATTTAAATATAAGCAGCCCTACTTGAGAAACGTATAGTTTGACCACTTGTCAAAGTCCCTATCTTCTTTGGTGTCTTTCTTTTTTAAATCTTAATTCTTTGAAATACATGCTACACCTTCATTCACTTTTTATAATATTTCATCACCTACATCATCTATATCTTGATTAATAAATTCTTATTGGTTTGGCTAGACATTGTTTTGGCAAGATATTGTGGCTAGGACAGAGGGCTCACTCCAGCAGAGTGAGCCCAGAGCAGTTTCACTGAGTCTGTTAACACAGTTTCAACCCCTCCTCAGGGGGCTATTATCCTAAGGGAAAGGGGGGCACAGTTTGACCCCCTCTCTGTAAGGCAATGGGTCCTTACGTCAAGGGTGGGAGATGCATACACAAGGGTCAGCGATTCTTGCGCTCTCACCAAACAGATCTATACTGTGGGAGCGTGTGACGGTGATGGCTACAGCCAGGAGAATACCACAGGCTGCCACCAGCCCTCGGAGGAGCTGGTGGCACCGCAGCCCAGCTGAACCTCCACCCAGCCCAGCTGAACCTCCACCCAGCCCAGCTGAACCTCCTCCGCAGCCCAGCTGAACCTCCACCCAGCCCAGCTGAACCTCCACCGCAGCCCAGCTGAACCTCCACCCAGCCCAGCTGAACCTCCACCCAGCCCGTCCATATGCCCCTCCACCAGCCCAGGCCTCCGGTCTCCAGGATGGAGGGGGGGGGGGGGGGGTGGGGTGGTGAGTCAGCCTGGGGAGGGGTGAGGCCCATTGGGTTGAGGGGTTGGTTTTTTAGATGAGGTATGGTAACCCTGAGAAGTGTTTCTCCCCAGCCTCAATGTGTTGTTGTGGGTATGTGAGAGTGTGTGGACAAGGGCTGTGCATTAATACGTAATCAGTGTGCAACCGGTTGAACCGGCCATCACTAACCACACTCAAGGAGAGTATAAACCAGTAGAACCGGTATTCCAACCTCACTACCCTGCATCCTTATTTCGATCATTATTTACAGGCATTGTCTGTCAATAAGGGTGGGGTGTATAAATAAAAGGTAACACAGGTAACACAACCTGGAGAAGACAAAGCTTAAATTATGAAAAGTGAACAACATATGGAGTTTACATCATTACCTTGTCTCAAACCTTGTGCCATCCGCTGGTATAACCTTAACCTGTTACCAACTGTGACCCTGTGACTGTATCCCTTAATTTGTCCAAGGCCTCTAAAGAGTGAATGATGTTCTTGAGCTAGTTTTAAACTACATTCTACAGACTTCACTTGGTCTCAGGAGATTGCTATCCTCAGATCAAAGCATGTTTTCCTCCCAAATTTCCTCTAATGACATCCTCTTAAGTTTAAAAGTACAGCCGGTCCAGTTGGTGTTCAGGTAACCAACACATGGGAGTTGATTAGCCTGAGTTTATGTTTATTTTTGGTCGGTTTTAATTTAATTGTGTCTCTTATGCTCATTGACACTCACTGTCTCTCTACACTCAGGAGGTTTGTATTTAGAACTCATATAGTCAATCAGTCATAATGTGTGTCTCTATCGCTGTCTCGCAGCAGACACTTAATAACATGGCTACTTATATCACTTTTAATCTTATCAGCGTTATGACAGTATGCAATATTATTAAATAGGGTGAAAGTTATGCTGTGTTAATCCATAAATTCCTTGCTGATGGAAATAATGGCCCCATTGACCGCAGCTAATCTTACTGTGCAAGGTTCCCCCTCTGGTCTGCACCACTGGGCTCATGATAAAAACAACCCAGAAATGTGCCACATATCATAACCCTAAAATCAATATACAACT
Source organism: Pollachius pollachius (assembly GCF_949987615.1). Taxonomy (NCBI): domain Eukaryota; kingdom Metazoa; phylum Chordata; class Actinopteri; order Gadiformes; family Gadidae; genus Pollachius; species Pollachius pollachius. The sequence continues at coordinate 12,766,998 of NC_136948.1, read as the reverse complement.
TAAACCCAATATATTTGTATATTGTAGAAATAAAACACACCTGTGACGGTTTTCCGCCTACTTGACACATAAAAACAGTATAAAAAATAAGAACTGAATATATAGGGAACCCTTTACAATAAGGGGACAACAATTATCATTAATTAACATTATTTAATACAGTCATAGGCATAAACTATCAATTAGCTAACAGTTAACAGAGCTGTTATCTGTCGTCAAAATACTCATTCTAAAAATGACTTTATGAGCATGTTGAACATTGTTGTATCTTTACAACATTGGACGTAGCCTACTGAACACATACAGTGTTTCCCACATAATTAAGATTTTACTTGTGGTTCTAGCTGAAGGGGGGAGAGGGGGTTGAAAGTTTAATTAAAATATTTTATTAGAAAAATATTGGATATTCAACCGATATTTACGCTATGAATTACAATGTGACACCGGGAACTAAAGACTTGACCACCGTTATGAATCCGTGTGTCTCGCGGCTATAGACAGTCGGGCAGCAGAACTCCTCTCTTCAGACCCACTGTCGTTCAAGAGGTGAATTACTAAGTACCCTTCCCTAGGGATGGGTATCGTTAGGATTTTAACGATACTACTACTCTTCGATACTCTATCGATACTGCTAATCGATCCGGTACTTTAACGGTACTCTTTAAGACAAATTAAGATCAAGACATTGCTTTATCCTTCTCATAAAATGTAAATTTTCTTTAGTAGCCACAGCTTACAATAATAATTACAGACTCCATGATATTTATGAGAATCGGAATCTAGAACAAACAATGATAAATCAATAAATAAACACTTGAGGGCAAAAGAAAAGCTGGGCCTCAGAAAGGACTTAGGCCTTATTTGAACAGTTCTTCTGAAGGAAGATCAGTATATCTACCTTTTTCCTTTTCTGGCGCTCATCCAGAATAGTGGTGTAATAAGTTAGGTCTACTGGATATCTGTTTTTGCCGAGCGTTTCCCCGGAGGCTATTGGGTACAGGGTCAATATGACGCCAAATGAGTATCGTTACCGTTTTAACAGTGAGGGAAAAAAAGAAACCCTAACCCTCAACAAAATATGTAGCATAGGTCCAGTCGTTTTAGATATTTTAATGTAACGTATAACACCATTAATTGTTAGTTAATACTTATCATTAACTTGATTCATAAACTTAATTTTATTAATGGTTAATTTCACCCTTGTTGTAAAGTGTTACAATTACATATTATTTAACGGAAGTAATTACATAGTAGTGTGTGTCAGATGTTATTTTGTCTTTAACTTAACTTAGTCTACTTGACTCCCCGCGACTCCGAAGGAGGAGGCGGATGAGACCTCATCGGAGCCGAACCAGACCAGACCGACGATTAAAGGAGTGGTGTCAGCATTTTCCTCAACACTTTGGGTTTCTTCCCCGTCAGTTACAGAATCAAAGTTTAGAGCATGAAGGGCCATTCTGGCAGGTTCGAAGATAAATAGATCTACTCAACAAAAACTAAAGATTGTAAATCAACAGGTGTCAAAGGCGATCGCGATGCATCGCAGCGTCATATCGTCCAGACTATTTAAGAAAGACCAAGGTGGTGTTTGAAGTCAGGTGGAATCCCCTCTCCTCCCCCATCAATGTTTGAGAGACACGCCAAGAGATCTCTCTACAGTGCATCCAGAAGTTACACTTTGAATTACTTCCACAGATTCCCATTGTGTTCCCACAGCTCGTCGAACAGCTTGTTGAACAGCCCCCTCAGGACGCACTTCTGGGTAAAGACAGGTTAACGCAAATGTACAGATATCTCGGTTATCTATTCAAACCTAAAGACATAGCACAACCTATAAGTAAGCTGGGGGAATTGCATCCCAACCTAATTATAACACACCTATTTGGATGCGTAGATTGAATGGAAATTAGGCCTATGTACAAAAAAATGTATCACAGACATGGCAGAGAGAGAGAGAGAATACAGAATACTCTGACGGGACCCCCGCACTCTGTGCCCTTCATTTGGTATTATATTTTATACAGAACATTATTTCATTTAATGTTTTTGTAAGTCTTCCCATAATAATGTTACTGTAAGCCAACATAATGACCCTCATATAGCTTGATATGGACTTTGACTTAAGTTTGAGGTGAAACGGACTCTAATAACATGGGTTACCCATGTTATTATATACGACGTTATTGATGGAGAACCCATGATGGGTGGCAGATTACTTACTTGATTCCCTGCGACTCCAATGGAGGAGGCTGATGAGACCTCATCGGGGCCGAACCAGACCGACGCGACGTGGGAGGGCATTCCCAGTATGAACACCTGGGCGAGGGCAGACGCAAACTGGCCGAGCATCGTGACCCAGAATAAATCGGGCCTGACGCTGGCCACCTTTATCCAGGCTCCAAGGCAATTAATAGAAGAAGCCACGATGGCCATCACTCGGAGTCCGGTTTTATCCAGAAGCCAGATGGTCGGGAATATGAAGGGGATGTAGGTGAGCATGTACACCATTGACATCCAGTCTATAGCGAACGAGTTCACGTTGTAGAATCTCATGAATATGTTATTGATTATTCCGTACTGGAGCCATTGAAACGCGTTACACATGGAGTAACTGGTGAACAGAAACAGCATCACCCAGCGTCGTTTGGTCAACTGTGTGGGAGGCATGTTTTTTTCTAATCCAGAATGTCTTCCGTTGTTTGTTCTGGTAGGCTATTAACACCCAGTCTGCTCGCTTCAGCAACAAATTATAATAATTACGAAACCACTTATTATAAATAGCACCCTCAATACTTGAACTCTGAATATTGAAAAACCAAAACTTTGCTAAATCAACCATCAAAAAGTATTGTTCTCCCCAGCATCACGAGACGTGTAAACATATGACGAAAATAAAATTCAGCATTAAGAGACAGCATAACTCATTAACTCAAGTACTTTCCTTCGTCCAATGAATAGTTCTGCTGCCGGCTGTTTCTTTGAAGGAGTCCCGTTTATTGGGCACCCCAGATCCAAGTCCTAACTCTGCCCAACTAGAAACTCAACCAATGAGAAGAGAGCATGCAGGTGACTTTGTTTATGATGACCCAATGTGGTGTATTATTCAATCGATATTTTTTAAAGTATGCCTACCCAACCATTACTCAAACAAGGCAATACTACTGTGCAATATTATAAATTGGCTGCCTATGTTAATCCATAAAATCCTAGGAATAATGGCTCCTTTGACCAAGGCTAATCGTTCCTTGAAATGTTCCCACTCTGGTCTGCAGTGTTTGGCTCATGATGATAGACCAAAACATGGCCACATCATAACCCTAAAATCATTAACATACAACCACATTAAGGGAAATATAAAGAACCCTTTACATTTATTTCTTGTATACAAAACACCACAATGTGTGACTGCTTAAATGTTTAGCCTACATGACAAAATACAAAAGTATAAAAAACTGAATAACAGAATATGTCAAAGTAATTACAAGTACAACAGTCTGTAAATAAACATATATATGTGCATATGTGACGCCTGCGTCCAAAACAATAATGATGACAACAAAAAAACATTTCAACCATCAAATGCTTAAGAATAATCGTGTGATTATCTCTACCAGGAAATGTGATGTGACCTAGAAATGTAATTCTCTCTCTCTCTCTCTCTGTCTCTCTCTCTCTCTCTCTCTCTCTCTTTCTCTCTCTATGCGAACTGCACTTACAAAAGGCTATTATGCGGTTTGCATAAAATGATTGCTAATACTCTGTTTTTGCAAACAATTGAGAGAGATCGAGAATCGGATCGAGATAGAGAGGGAGAGTTTCAAGTGTCTGACTTGATTGATTGACATCAGGGTTGAAGAGTGCTGTGATAGTGGCGGGGAACGCATTGCATGGTTACCCTTTGCCACGTGTGCATGTAGTCGCCCACCGCCTCCTAGAGGTTGCCTGCAGGTGCCTCACTTGGCCCCCAGGAACCTCATTTGGTCCCTGGAGCCTCACTTGGCCCCCAGAAGCCTCACTTGGCCCCCTGGAGCCTCACTTGGCCCCCTGGAGCCTCACTCGGCCCCCGGGAGCCTCACTCGGCCCCCTGGAGCCTCACTCGGCCCCCGGGAGCCTCACTCGGCCCCCGGGAGCCTCACTTGGCCCCCTGGAGCCTCACTCGGCCCCCGGGAGCCTCACTTGGCTCCCAGCTGCTCCAGCAGCGGGTTCCCCTCACTCTCGGGGGTCTTCACGCTGTCGGTCCTGACGATGCAGGTGGGCCGGTGTCGGTTCAGCATGAGGATCAGCTGCTGCCGCTCGTGTTTCAGCTCCTCGATCTGAGACTTGAGGTCAGAGTTCATCATCTCCAACCGCTCCGACTCCTGAGGGACGGGAGAGTGTGAACGACGGACGCGCCGAAACGGAGAGCTTCTGCAACAACGACGGCCCCGTTGAAAACTCACCATTTGTAGATAATCTGTCCTCTCCTTCTTTTTGTTCCGACATCGCGCTGCAGCCATTTTGTTTTTCTCTCGCCGCCGTTTCCGACGGTCCACCTCGTCATCTCTCTTGGTGAGGGAGAAAAGACACTATCAAAACGCAACCGTGACAACGCTAATGTTTGCAGCCCCCTCCTCGGTGCTCACCAGCGCCTCATACCTCGGCCTTGATGGACAGCGTCCCCTTCCCCAGCTTGTCGAGGAAGTGCAGCGGGGAAAGCATGGTCCCAAAGTCCTGCAGGTCACCGAAGCGGAGCTGGTCTGTAAGCGTGGTGGCCGAGAGTCCCGCCAGGGGCCCCAGGCTCGGCAGGGAGCCCGCCGTCACAGAGGGGTCTGGGATCTGACCTGGCATCGTGTCAGCCTCGGTCTTAACCACAGCTGGAAGAAAAGAAGAAAAGTCTGGACGTTCAAGAGATGTGGCATGGGCCAGGTGGGTAGCATTAGTATATGCTACTTCGTTTCTTGCTTGAACGTCTTAATAAGTAGTCGGTGGGTTCAATTGTTGAACACCGACATCTAAATTGACCAATTTAAATTCATACATGCATGGGCACAGAATGCAATCAGCTCTTTTCGTCTATCTGTGACAGGCTATGCAGACTTCTAAATACTTGTATTCCGTTAATCAGTGTGCCATGATGGATAGTTGAAGAGCGGATTAGGAAAGATCAGGTGAGTGCATAAGTGGTGGAGAAATGACGTAGGCAGCTTCGAGAGGCAAACCTCAAGTTTTTTTCAACCACTAGTTGGCAACAGCACACCAGGGAATTTCTGTTTTTTTTTTCTTTGAAAACGACGATGTAGGCTACTATTATACAATTGTCAGGAATACATTGTGGACATCTGAATAATGTGCTTTAAAGTGTTCATCCGGTTTGAACCGCTTTATCATGAGTGAATTTGAAAGCGGAAGTTTTTTTTGAGTGCGGCACTTATCTTACGTAACTTTCCCTTTCACTGCGAAAGCAGCAGAAAACAACGGAGATGTTTCCACTTTAGCGCAATACCCTTAGAAACCTCCAAACACCGAATAAACCATAAGCATCGGCCTAACTTATAAACTAAATGAAGCCCAGAGGCTAAAAACATGTTCACACGTCATTGGTGCACATGTAACATGAGCTGTGTGTGCAAAGAAAAGAGACTAGCTTACAGCATGGGCAACAGCATGTCAATCATATCCCCAGAAAAACATCATAAAAACTAGATTCATGAACATCCATGCATTGCATAGGCGGCCCAATGTACATATACTACATCTGCTGTCCGCATTACCTCCGGAATTGCGTCTAATTATAACTCCTGCATACGGGATGCTATTCTTCTTTCGACATGTGGACTATTACGTTTTGCACAGACCTGACTTTGATCCCAGGTGCGAAAAATGTCCTCTCTTATGGTCGGCCGATGGTCTGGAATAGATTTTAAAAAGTGGAAATCGTTGCATCAGCCCGTTTCAAAGTAATCCAAATCTGTACGGATTTGGGAATGCGGAAATTAGCCGAGACAACCAAACGTAAGCAGGAATGTAAAGAGAAAAAAAAAATACAGAAAAAAATGCGGCCAGTAGTGCCTCCTCCCATAGAGTGCTCGGACTGCATGCATGGCTCGGCTGCAGAACGGAGGGTTCACAAGAACGACTTAGCAAAGGTTATCCAGACATCACTGAGTGAACATTTATTATGATTATCCAGAATAAATAAGCAATCAATGCTCTTTTGTTTGAATTATTTGACGAATAAGTCAAACTCTCAGAAGTAAAAAAATAAATTATCATAAATTACATCTTGATAGATATATGGATGTTTTCATGGAAAACCATAAACAGTGTAACGATGGGTTTGAGGAGTCGGTGGTGTGAGGTATGTCAGTCGGAGCACGGATGGTTAAAACGGTCACAGCAGTCATCACATCACTGACACGAAACCAAACTGTAACATTAATTCAACAATACATCTTAGATCTAGTAACAGATCAAACATGAGCTCTGACAATCCTCAGCATGCGTTATAACGCCAGAACTCATCTCCCTTTTATGAAACTTAAAAAGGCATGCTTTCAGCTCCACATTACCATGTAGTAAAGTTTATATTTCTGATTGGGCACACACACATACAATACATGTCATGAATGCAGTTTCTCGTTAAAGTGTCATAGAATACCGTGGGCATACATCGGTGGAACAATTTCAAAACCACGGATCTGGTAAAAAGCGATCCGAGCTCAGAACATCCCTCCCTCTTTGGACCTTACAAAGCGAGGAGAGTGGGCGAGTTGAGCAGGTCCCCTGATTCAGTCTTTCCCGCTCCGCCCTTAACGCCATCCATCCCCTCTGGGAGGGCGTCCAGCTCAGGACAGGCGAACGTGAAGACGGACAGGTAACTGTTACAGGTGGGTGTGGAGGTCACCACCGGCGTGCTCAGCGGCTCCAGGTCCCCGGACACCGACTTGTACAGCGTCTCCCAGTCGGACACCCCCAGCGAGCTGCTCAGGTCGATGTCGGGCACCGAGCGGCCCGTCTCCATGGGGGCCCCGTCCTCGTCCTCCAGGCCCGACACCAGCTCGTCCAGCAGCGCCCCCTCCTTCACCTCCAGGGACGGCTCCAGGTCGCAGCCGCTGATCTCCGCGCTGGCGCACAGCAGGATGTCGGAGTCGCCGGAGATGGCGGCGGACGGGTCGCTGGGCTGGGTGTCCATGCCGTCCTGCAGGGAGACACCGTCCTGGCTGCCCCCGTCCTCCTGGAGCCTGTCCTCACCGCTCGGGCTGCCAGGGGGAAAGTCGGGGGGCCCGCCGGTGGCGGCGGCAGCGGGGGCGGCGTCCCGGAACATGACGTCCAGTTCCTCGGGCAACTGGCACATGGGTTTGTGCGTGGAGAGGGCGCACTCCAGTCTCTCCTTCTCCTTTAGCAGGTTGGCGATCTCCAGCTCCAGAGCGGCTCCCTCCTCCTCCAGTATGTCCGTCTCCTTCAGAGGAAACAGAGACAGAAGGTGGACGGCCCAGAGAGGTGTTTATCAGCCAGGCGAAGCGCACGCAAGGTGAGCGACGACCGCGGCTCAACAAACAGACCTTTGTTTACTTACAGCTTGCAGGGTGTCCGTGAGTTCCCGTCGCCTGTTGCGACACTTGGCTGCAGCCATTTTATTGCGCTCCCTTCGCACCCTCTTCTTCTCCTCGTCCGCTGGAGAGAGCTGCAGAGGTTAGACAAAGTGTTCACTTCAAACCGTGAGGGATAAAGAAAGCTACATCTGTTCCTGATTCGCCCACCCGAAAGGGTGTCAAAAACAATCTTTTCTGCGTCTCTCCTAAAAATAGACCATTGTTGCAGACTTGCTGTGCCCTGAATATAAATTGACTGCCATCCGAGGGGGGCATGCACACAGCCTGCTGCAACACCTCGGATGGGAGCCGTCATGCACTTCATACAGATGTGATTAACGTTGCACATCTATATATATATATATATATATATATATATATATATATATATATATATATATATATACATGCACATCACAGATATATGCACATCACAGAGTGCAGCATGCTGAGCCTTGCTCTTGGCTGACCTGTTCTGCTTTCCCCTTCCTTGCAGAATTTTTCCCCTTTGTCCCGCCTACTTTGGATGCTGCGCGGGCAGAGCTCTGCACGCTATTGGCCGGCTTGCTGCCGAGAGTCGGGCTGACGGATGTAATGATGGTCGGCTGGACCATCCACTGGAAATTTGGGGTAGTAGCGATTGCAGTGACTGTTGGAATAAAGGAGTCGACGTGCGTGTCCATATCCTGGCAGAGCTCCTGAAAAAAAATCCCATATAAGACACTGAAAATTGTATTCTAGGTGTAACTTCATTTACAATTATGTATTTATCTATTTAGAAAAAAATAATCATATTCATGTTTAATTTCCGAGACACGCACACACATACACACACGTGTAAGAAGTCCATGCGTGTATATAGCATCATATTGTTGTGTCAAACGGGCTGTCCACACAGGTTCTCCTCCTTGAAATATACCGGTCCAAAAATAGCTTTCTCCGGATCAATATTTGACTTTATCATTGTGTCTGACGTCACCGCTGACGCAGAGTGGCTGTGGAGTCTCCTGAATGGATTTATTTTTCTCAATGAACTGCTGCATCGACACGCTCCCATTCGGTCCCAGGACGTCAGTCATAACAAGACTAGCATACGGTGATTATACATCCCCGTGTTCACCCGAGATAGGCAACTCATAATAAATGTAATGTAAAAACATACAACCATCTACTGTAGGCCTACATATAGTTTAAATACAAGCTCGTCGGGTCTATATCCCGCCCACTACTTCCAATTAAGAGAAACAAACGTTGTTTACATCAGCCATGATGGGATATATGTCGTCGATTTGACCGTCGCCTGGCATGAAATCTTCAACGTAGACACTAAATGTATTAATACCTTCACATTGTCCTCCGGAGAGGACGCTGTCGACCCCACGTCTTCACGGGTCTCCTCGCATTTCTTGAACGTGTTAATCCCGTCACTGGATTCTGTACTGCAGGCGGATGCTGTGTCCATGTCAGGCGGCAAGCTGTTGACATACATGATGACTACAATGTCTTGATATTATGTCACCCTTTGTTCAATACAGAAAACTGCCCCTCCAGGTATATACCTGGCACATAGATGACTGAAACGCAAGCCCCTCCTTTTATACTCTGCTAGAATTTTATGAATGAACACAGACCGTACCATCCGTGGAGGGGAGCGAAACCGACTATCAGAAAAAAGTGAACCGCTGTTGTCGGCGTATTATTTGATTAATCGAACATCTAACCCCCGTGTGGAATCATACGGATGTGCTTGTTGACATCGGTCCAATTGTGTGTTCAATTTCACCCTGTCACAACACATCCAGTGGATCGACGATGCAATGTGCCCGGAGGAATATGCACCGTCCATGATACAATGCCTGGGCAGCTTGAGACAAAACATGATACAGTGATCCGTACATATAGGCCCTGTCCCATTAAACCATACCGCGGGTTAGTGGAACTATTCCATTTAACAACCTGTGTTGCAAAGTATGTTTGTACTTATTAATATTGCATAGCCTACGTTATTCGATTATCTCACTGGTCCATGTTATTTTACAAAACAATTTCATAAAGCTGACGCTTAAAATATATTGATTAGTAAACGATGTAACAGCCCGATGTGTTTAGAGCCCAAACAAGCCTGCTGGAAGTGAGCGACGCCCACTTAGCATCGTCTGTGGTGTTTACTTCAACCGCCCTCAAGTGTTCACACGAACCCAAAGATGTTCTTTTTTTCTCCTCGTGATACCTTAATCGTGAAATATAATATAAAACATGACAATATGTTGAAACTATGAGACTTGATGAACATCCGTCTAATAAAAACAAATAACGTTTTTTAAGCACAGATGAAAGGGATGTCTTTAACTATCGCTGATCTAATGCCGGACTTGTGAGACCAGCTTTTCTAATGGCCCAAAAGATCCAGAGGGGGTGGATGGTCTGTAAAAAATGCAAAGTTTCATATGTGCTATATGAACATGATCATTTGAGTGACATCATATATTTGCATTAAATATTAACCTGCCAGCACGAAGGATGCTGCAAAATAATTCAAAGTCGAAGGCCCCGTTTTTTTTGGATGACTTGAGGTCTTTACCTACACAGAGTAATATGATACAATAGTAACAGCAAATAGTAAGATCCAATGCACAAAATAAATAGTAATCTGACCTGAGCAATATTACACTTGGATAGTGTTCAACAGGTCTTATTATGATGACTTTCACAATAATCTCCTGATATAAAATGTTATTTTTTTAAAACATTGTCAGTTAGGCTTCCAAATAAGTCTTATAGAGAGCAAAATCAATATAATTCATCTTATTTAATCAAATAAATAGCCTAGAATTGATCCAGGTTTGTACCGCAATACTACAAAACACAAATCACAGTTTTCTACGTCCATAAAGCTCCCAAGCCTTGTACATTCTTCTGAGTCGTCCTAGGTTGGGTCTCCGTGTTTCCTGCACGGATCAAACAGAACCAAAGACAGAATATCAATTTTCCACTGTTCGATTCCCCAGACCAAGTGCACGCATATCATATTGGAGGCAAACATGAATCAGCCTTTTCAAAGCTCTTGACACACATATACAGTGAGGCAAAAAAGTATTTAGTCAGCCAACAATTGTGCAAGTTCTCCCACTTAAAAAGACGAGAGAGGCCTGTAATTTTCATCATAGGTAAACCTCAGCTATGAGAGACAAAATGAAAAAAAAAATCCAGAAAATCACATTGTCTGATTTTTTAATAATTTATTTGCAAATTATGGTGGAAAATAAGTATTTGGTCACCTAAAAACCAGCAAGATTTCTGGCTGTCACAGACCTGTAACTTCTTCTTCTTTAAGAGGCTGTTTACCTGTATTAATGGCACATGTTTGAACTCCTTATCAGTATAAGACACCTGTCCACAACCTCAAACAGTCACACTCCAAACTCCACTATGGCCAAGACCAAAGAGCTGTCAAAGGACACCAGAAACACAATTGTAGACCTGCACCAGGCTGGGAAGTCTGAATCTGCAATAGGTAAGCAGCTTGGTGTGAAGAAATCAACTGTGGGGGCAATTATTAGGAAATGGAATACATACAAGACCACTGATAATCTCCCTCGATCTGGGGCTCCACGCAAGATCTCATCCTGTGGGGTCAAAATGATCACAAGAACGGTGAACAAAAATCCCAGAACCACACGGGGGGACCTAGTGAATGACCTCCAGAAAGCTGGGACCAAAGTAACAAAGGCTACCATCACTAACACACTACGCCGCCAGGGACTCAAATCCTGCAGTGCCAGACGTGTCCCCCTGCTAAAGCCAGTGCATGTCCGGGCCCGTTTGAAGTTTGCTAGAGAGCATTTGGATGATCCAGAACAGGATTGATAGAATGTCATATGGTCAGATGAAACCAAAATATAACTTTTTGGTAAAAACTCAACTCGTCGTGTTTGGAGGAGAAAGAATGCTGAGTTGCATCCAAAGAACACCATACCTACAGTGAAGCATGGGGGTGGAAACATCATGCTTTGGGGCTGTTTTTCTGCCAAGGGACCAGGACGTCTGATCCGTGTGACGGAAAGAATGAATGGGGCCATGTATCGTGAGATTTTGAGTGAAAACCTCCTTCCATCAGCAAGGGCACTGAAGATGAAACGTGGCTGGGTCTTTCAGCATGACAATGACCCCAAACACACCGCCCGGGCAACGAAGGAGTGGCTTCGTAAGAAGCATTTCAAGGTCCTGGAGTGGCCTAGCCAGTCTCCAGATCTAAACCCCATAGAAAATCTTTGGAGGGAGTTGAAAGTCTGTGTTGCCCAGCGAAGGCCCAAAAACATCACTGCTCTAGAGGAGATCTGCATGGAGGAATGGGCCAAAATACCAGCAGCAGTGTGTGAAAACCTTGTAAAGACTTACAGAAAACGTTTGACCTCTGTCATTGCCAACAAAGGGCATGTAACAAAGTATTGAGATGACCTTTTGTTATTGACCATATACTTATTTTCCACCATAATTTGCAAATAAATTCTTTAAAAATGTGATTTTCTAGATTTTTTTTTTTCATTTTGTCTCTCATAGCTGAGGTATACCTATGATGAAAATTACAGGCCTCTCTCATCTTTTTAAGTGGGAGAACTTGCACAATTGGAGGCTGACTAAATACTTTTTTGCCCCACTGTATATATCTACACACAAAGTCGCACCTTCTCGTCGCCTTCCAGAAACAGGGTGTCTGCCAGCGGTGCGATGGAGGGACGGCCGTGGGCGCACTGGAAGGGCAGCTGGCAGGAGGACAGGGAGCCCACCAGGCTGTGGCACTCGTCCAGACTCAGGACGTCGTTGAATTTGATGGCTCCTGTTCCACGAATCAGAAGACATGTTTACATTCAGGGCATTAAGAAGACACTGTTATCTAAAGCAACTTACAATGAGTACGTTTGTCCGAAGAAAGGAACAATACATCACTGTCTGTACAGTAAGGATGTTCATAGAAACAAGTGCCAAGCACTAACAATTGCTAGGTTAATCCATTCCCGTATACAACAAAGATATCTAGGATAAGACGCTACACAATGCTAGTACTATTCCTAAGTGCAAGGACATACAACATACGATAATTGGTGGGGTAAGGGGGGAGGCTATGCAGAGTCTAGGTGAATTCTGAACAAGTGAGTCTTTTGCAGAAGTTGATAAGCGACTCTGCAATTTTGAAGACACGACCCATGCCACTCGTTAAAGTTCTCATGCTCTGATTACAAACAGAGGGCTATCGCTGAGCACTGTTCCCACATAGTGGGAACAGTGAGGAGAGGAACAGGCCTACCGTGACATGCCAGGGACGCCAGGACCCTCAGCACCGCGAGAGGCAGAGTGCCTCGCACGCTGCCTGTGGAGCAGAATATCTGGGCCAAAAATAAAAAGCGAGGGAAATTCTCAATACGACAGTTTTGGTTATCAAGACATTTCCTGGCTGGATCATGAGGGGGTAGAGTAGAGTGACGTTGGAAGTATAAAAGGGCGTACCTCGAGCTGATCTCTGAGGTATTCCTGATAGGAGCGAAGGAGGAGAGGACAACGTTAGTACCGTCAGTGAGAATGAACCTGGCGTTCACGGGCGACGCTGCCGGAGGCTACGAGCCGCTTACCTCCACGACGGCCTTGATGATGGACGGCCGGCCCCGCCGCACCTCGTTGTGCTCCTTCTCGGTGAAACACAACGGCACCCTGCCCACCAGGACCCGGGGGGCCCCCGCCGTGGGCAGCTCCAGCTGCAGGCCCAGGCCGCGGAGGGGAGCCTGGCAGCCCCTGGGGACGGAAGACCACAGCCGGCGCATGTTGTTGTTTACCGTTGCTTACTGTGAGCCTTCCTGTTACATTTCTTCTTGATTTCCGCATATATATTGAATTTTATAAAATGAGTCACATCATGCAGATGTTTATTATGTATTTATTAATGTTTTTTTTAATGTAAGCTATTAATGATTTATTCACTGAGCTTAGAGTGAAGTATTATTTATCCATGCATTGAGGAGCCGGGAGGGGTCAGACATCCTGCTGAAGGACGATAGGCTGAAGGTTGAACGTGGACATTGAATAGTCCAACCATTTATAAAAACATTGTTTGGTTTTCATTTACAGGCCCTCAGTATGAGAGATAAACATGCAATGCCTTCAATCTCACTTCCCCAGAGGCTGATTAGCTCAACGTTTCGCGGCGAATAGGGGAAATGGTCCAATGGCGCAGTAGGTGTCCCGAGCGCTTCCTAACCACGACGTCAGTTACATCACGCTCAGTGGGGTTCAACCGTTTGGTTGGTTCTTCACCTTTAACCCTATTTCGATCCAAGCACTATGCAAGTGGTGTGCGACATACTATAAAACATGTTATTAACATCTATACATATTTTTCTCTAAGAAATGTTATCCTCATTTTATAAAAATGTTATCCATACGGTAAAACAAATGAGATACCAGAGAAACAACAGAGTCCCCCCCAAACATGTGCTACCCTTGCTGAGACAATAGACCAACCCAGAACCATCTTTAGCTTGGGGAACCGTCCCTTTATAAAGAGGCATATATATACTATAACCGGCTGATGGCCCATCTGTTCATGTTGAGCTGCTGAGGGTCTCCGGGACCACCGACCTGAGCAGCCTCAGCTCCTCCTCCGTCACGCTCAGCTCCAGCGGCGGCGCGACGCTGGAGGAACACAGGCGCCGCTCGCCTGGCGTGTCGGGGTCGTCCTCGTAGGAGTCTGCAGAGGGAACCGCACACATCACTAGAGGGTGACAACTTGTTGATACAGCAAATTACATCCGGATATTGCTCTCTAACTATTTAAATCCAACACTTAGATATCTGTGATGTTTCTATTAACCCCATAACCTAGACAATTCTTTTATAAACCAAATTATTAAAAAGGTTTTGCCTCCATGCATGTATTTGAATTATGGCACCCATTGCACTTCTGAACATCCCCGGAATGAGGGACCCCAAATCGATGTTCCTTTTCAAATATCTTCCTTGCTAATAAGGGAGTTTTCTCTTGCCCACTGGGGGGCTAGGGTCAGGGGGGTGTCATAAAGGTATAGCCGGTTAAGCCCTCTGAGACTGTAGCTGTGATGAAAGGCTTTATGAATGAAATCAAATTGTACCTGCAATAAGCTTTTCCAGGCGGACTCGTTCATGTGCAGCGTGCTGGTCCACCAGTACCAAGAGATTTCCTACAGGGCCACAGAGGAGGGGAAACATTCAGCACTGAGTCACTCCAACGCGGGTCAATCTACCGTTTCACCCGTCAAAGACTCATTGTTTCAGAACACCACAGGGCGATGTCAACGTCAGAGCGATACCTTCAGTTCCCGGGTCCTGGGCCGACTCTGTGTCCCGAGTGTTAATCAGACACGCAAGGAACTTCCTGTCTACCTGATGAATCACCTGCAACATAATTTACCCATGTTTATATATTTGAACCATATTTATTTATTTAAATATCCAAGAAATCTTGTTACACATAATGGACCGGATTTCTTTCCAACAGCACATTTCATAAAGTTTCTAAGGACAAAGCGCTTAGATAAGATTTGAACCGGGTTCACCTTCATCGAGGTAATCATGGCTTTAGAGAAGCGGTATGGAAACAGGATGTTGTGGATCTTGACAGCCAGTCCGTCAGCTTGGTCACTGCATACGTCTACACCGACCTGTGAGCACAAAAACTATCAAGCTTCCCTCTTCAGCTTTAGAATCTGCACAGTAGCCCCATCACCATCCCCTTGAGCACTCAGGGGAAGAAGCTGACTGGATGGGCACTGTCTAACGGCATTGTATTTTAAGGGTCCAGAACGGTCATGCACATATTAGTTAGTGAGACGTTCAGCTTATCACACGAGCAAAACAAACTTTGATCTTACCACAGGAGGCCTGTCAAACACAGGGTTCTTCCATTTAGAGTACATGGAGGAAAGAGAGTTCTCCAGCTTATCCCCTGTAGGAACAGATGTGAAGAACATCATACATGCAGAAAACACAATGGTTGGATTGCTTGTGTTGGACCCGTTGATCCACTAATGTTTTAATGAGAGCGGGTACCTCCGTTTTCAGCCCCTGAACTGACTACTCTTTTGTCTCTGGGAAGGAAGGCCAAGATTTGCTCCATCTGAAATGGGTAGCATCTATATTCGAACCCTATGTTTAAGGGAGGAGATCAGGCAAGAATGAATAGAAGCATTAAAACTCTTGACCGGAAATATTCACTATAAAGGCCTAATATATCGAACACTTCAATTCCCACCCAACTTTTCATAGGACACCTTCCTATCATTTTCAAGGCATCATAAAATAACCGAGGTCAAGACTTGTACTCATGACCGTAGCCAACTATGCAGGTCCGGACCTCTGTAATTATTTCCTCAATTATATATATTTCTTTATAGTTCATTACGTTAACATTACACATTCACAAAAAAAGTATTTTTGGAAACAAGTCCCCCTGTATCCATTTCATTTTAGATAATTTGTTTGTGTGTAGTGTATAGCTTGGGTTGTGTTTGTAGGTGTCATACTGGCATGAAATTGAAAAATGAAAAATCTGGACCCAAACCTTTAGGGCCTAAATTGATTTCTAAACCCTGGCTGCACCTACTGACCTGTCTCAGTGACAACGTTCACTGCCATGCGTGTGACATCCGAAGTGCAGCAGACCTGGGCGTCCCCCGTGGCTGGGACCTCGTAGCGGCTCAGTCCGGACACCTGGTTGACGGACACCGTCCGGCCCAGTGTGTCGTCAAAGTGATCCAGCCAGTCTCCGGACGCTGAGCCCTCCGGCCCGGTCGTTAGTTCAGGCCTTGAGCTGCCGTGTAGGGCAGACACTGGGCTCTGTGCTGTAGGTCCACCACAGGTCCGGTTGGGAGAACAGTTGTTGTTGTTGCTGTCTTGGACGCTGGCGTCTACCTTAGTATCTATAATTTCAGACTGAAGAGGGCTTTGGCGATGCAGGTTAACCACTCGCTGTTGTTTCAGATGACTAAGCTTTGATGCCAGAGAAACTCCACCACCTCCAGGCTTGTCCAAGATAGGCTTCCGCTTGGTGAATATAGAGACGGTAGGTAGGATTTGAACATCGCTCTGAATTACTAGAGGGTCCGGAATGTCTGTATTTTGAGCCTCATTTTCAGCAATGGGGAA
This sequence comes from Pollachius pollachius, assembly GCF_949987615.1. Taxonomy (NCBI): domain Eukaryota; kingdom Metazoa; phylum Chordata; class Actinopteri; order Gadiformes; family Gadidae; genus Pollachius; species Pollachius pollachius. Next base: position 12,750,256 of record NC_136948.1, on the reverse strand, counting down.
GTCCTTGCCAGGGACAAAGATGTCCCCAGTCTGAGGCAAAAGGGAATGTCGTTGCTTGCTGCTACTGAAGGCTGCAATAGAAAGTATTTTCTCCCCTATTGGCTTGCAGTATGTGCTTCGAAACCTGTCCAGAGATGCAGATTCCTTGGACAATAACTTCCTAAAACATGTAAGCTTGGGAAGCTTTGAAGCAATGTTATAACCATCGTCCAAGCATACTTTCTGACTAGACTGGATGTCGTCAACTTCCGACACTTTGCGTTTCATCAAGCCTATGTTCTGTTTACATGTTTTTGTTGTGGAAAACGTTGGCCTATCATCGCGGCTCTTAGCTGGCAGACTTTCATGAATGTATGCATCTGCTAGACTGATCTTTCTGAACCCTTCCACGGATTCTCCATGTCTATTTGAGCTCTGTTGATGAGCTACAATTCGATGCGCAGATGTTTCTTGTGCATTGTCTAGCGACGCTGTAAGACTGCCACCTTTGGCAGCGTGCCAAACCTCTCTCTCCCCATGGTCTTCCACTGGACGGCCGTCCACCTGATCCACTCCACTCACGCACCCACTCCAATGAGCCCCAGCTCCACCCCTGGATTCTAAGCTTGCGGGCCTTTCGTTTCGTATCGTCTCCATTTCTGCCGGACCAGCGTCTTCCTCGAGTGGTTCCACCGTGCCTGCCTTACTGGAGATGTCGTCTTGAACACATGTCTGTGCCACACTTTCTTCAAGCACACCGTCGACAACAACAACTTTACGATGAACCGGCCCGGATGAAAGCGTACCGCAGACAGCGTGGCTGAGCGAGGTCTCTGCTGTTGTTAATTGGGTACCGTGGAAACCTAATTTCACTGGTTTCTCAGATGAACACAGCAGGCTTTGAGGAGCGCAGTCTAACTCTTCTTGTGAGGGGTCAGCCAACAGATTCTCTCTGCTTAGAAAGGCATTAACAGCCTGTTCTATACAGATCAAAATCCCATCCCAGTCTTTAAACTCTATGAGAGTTTTGGCTGGGTCAAGACAAATGTCATATTCTGAGTAGCAGCATTTAATATTTAAGATATATATTGCGTGTAGTTCTTGGCCCCTTTTCTGCTTTGGGCTCCTGATTATCGACTGGCCGTCTGGGCTATCATTCTTATGACCTGAACTGTTAAGCTTCCGGAGGAGGAAATTAAGCAACTGGTGAAGGCGTGTTTTTAGAAGTAGCCTTTCATTCACATACAAGAACTGTAAGCTTTTGTTGTAGTGACCCTCTAAACCTACGTGACCGCTGATTTTATATTGTGCCTGGCTGTGACTGATTTCTCGCAGATGCTGTCCTCGCCCTAAGCCATAGATCTGGACAAATCGATGGTATGTACTTCTGGCTTTTGAGAGCTGGGCCAGCATGGCCCCTGTCACATCGTTTTTCAAAGTAAAAGACACAGACGGGTGCATCAGAGAGATGGCCTCCACCCGGTGCCTGATGCGCTCCGCCTCAAGGACGGGGTCCATTCGGTTCCTCCTGACCGGCATGTTGTGGAAAAAGTTGCAAATGGTCAATGTGGTCCCGGCGGAGGGACGGGAAGACTCCGCTTCCAAGACACCCAACCCCTTCCCATCCTTGAAGACCTTAACGTGTGTTTTAACGGATAGTCTTGTTCTTGATGATATCTCTACCAGGGTCGCTAGAGAAACGATACTTGCAAGTGCCTCCCCACGAAACCCATAAAACCTTAGATTCTCCAAGTCCTCCATGGAACTGCATTTACTAGTACAGTACCTGTTTCCAACCCTCTGCAGATCATCCAGGTCCATCCCTGACCCGTTGTCCACCACCTGAACCTTGAACGCCTTCATGTCCATCCGCACCCCCACGCATGTCGCCCCCGCGTCCACGCTGTTCAGGAGCAGCTCTTCAACGCCTTGCTGAAGCGAGGATATGGCGATTCCAGAGCGAATTTTGCACTGGACATCTGCTGACAAACATTTTATCATGGCTTACGATATGGTAAATACCGAATGAGGTAAAACACTAACGTTACCGGCTGCTACTAACCCCCGGCCGGGTTAACGATGGAGACGGACCTTATTAGGTCCGTTGGCTTGTGGGGTTCGACAGTTGCCTGACTACTGCTCGACCACAAAGACATGACAAGACGCATGTTTTATACGTTAAAAAATAAGACCACCATCGGAACTTCAGATACCCAGTACGCCAACACGTTTAAAATCACACGTCAAGCCCACTGGCTTGTTTACAGTCAACGACGAAGCCTTTCCCGGTTAACCCTCCCAGCCTAGCCTGTCCCCTAGCGGCTGGAGTCCGCAGGTGTTCTCGTTCCTAGTGGTGGGCTTTTTTACAAGATTACGTTAACCTTGTTAACCTTAAAGATACCAAGAGCCATCAAATGTTGCATGTTGTTGCCAATGTTTTATTGAATGATTGGGGTACTTTAAGAAGTCTAATAATTCTTGTTGAAAAGAGATGTGCATTTTAAGGGGGGATAGATGAACAGGTATTCAAGGGAAAATATCATGTTCTGGTAATGCACACATTATTCAAAAGGGAATACAATTAGGGGAAGCATTGCTATCGAATGAAGAGTTAATCACATTATCTCTTTATAACTAAATAAATAAACATGTTGGATGCACGCATATGATGCAATCCATTCATTTAAATATACAAATAAAGCAATCACATATCTACGGGCCTATGAGCGCACTACTTTAAAAGTTGAATGCTCTAGACATTTTATAATCTTCTCATTCTTGAACTCTGCTTTGATGATCTTCGACTGTGGACTGCCAGTGGTGCGCAGCCAGCTTTGCATCTCTGCCACCTTGCTACCGGGGCCTTGCAGCTGTCCCTCAACAGTCCCTGCCTCCGTGTTTCTGACCCAGCCAACCAAGCCCAGCTTCTGCGCTTCTGCCTGAAAATGGGAAACAATTGATATTCACCAGGAAGTCCAGAAAGCCATCAAATTTAAGACTGAATAGTGTAATTGTTAAATCAAGGAAAATATTCAGCTTTTTTTTCTATGGGGGATATGACAGTCAGCACATGTGACTGTCATGCATGAGCTTTTATTACAGCAACAATAACTTGGTATGGTACAGTACTTTTAACTTACCTGAGTGAACTTTCGAAAAAATACACCTTGCACTCTACCAAACACTTCATAATCCACAGAAAGCAGGTCTTCACACGACATAGTGTGCCTAAACAAGGAAACCAATGTCATAATTATACACTCGTTAAAACATACTTACATGAATGTAATGTTTCCTTTCTGCCAAGTCTGTTCCACTAGATTCCACTCAATTATTCACAATAGACATTTAAGTAAGATCATTAGAACAATTTTCAAGCAAAGTGAGCGGCAGGCCATTTCGTTTAATGTGGGGGTTAATAAAACGCCAACCCCTTTATTACAATCCTAAATGGTTCATTGTCAGTACAGAACATGTGTGTCTCATAACAATATGTTTCATCACCAGAGAGCACATGAGCATCAGCGATCCCCTGTTTCAGAGAGCTATGTATCACGATATGTTACAATGATTCGAACGACTAACATGCTATTGGGTTCCCACATGAGTCCGGCTAATTATGTTTAAACGCATTGAAAACATGCCGTGTTCAGTGAGTCGTGCATGTGATGCTCGCACCACGCAACACGGCCTCCAAAAACCTGTGCAGTGAGTCATTCAGTCTAATAACTTTATAACTTAATAACACAATTAATCTAAGAGTAAAGCGAGGAAAACAACAACGCCGATTGATCTTACCAAGAGGATAAGGTTTTAGGAGAACCTGAAATTGTTGGGTCTGACCATTGACAGCCCGCCGGTGTGCAAAAACAACAACGATCTAACTTCACCGGAAGCTGGAAGGTCACGTGACTCTCGGGTTATAGACCAACCACAGGCCGCTATTAAGTATCACGTTTCTAGGCAACGGATAACAACAGGGCAAATCCTAATCGGACCATTCTCCAAATATAACGGTGAGTGCAGTTCTTGAAAGTTATTACTTTAACACTCCTTAACACTGAATAGTCGAATTGAAGAAAGATACAATATAAAATGCAATATGTATATATATGATTATGGCCACCATATATAGGTATATAAAATAATCTAGTTCCACAATAATCTGCAGCTGAAGGTCAACAGAACCCTGTGTCAGGTGATATCTACCTCCCGTGATCGGTGCAAACTCTGCATGTCTGTGTTTGTTTGAATTAATCAATTGTTTTTTCTTCATCTGATTGCATCCATTATTGTTATCCAGGTCAGCAGCAGGCAGCGCTCTGGAAGTTCCAAGTTCAAGCAGCAACATGGACCATTCAAGCATCAACAAACCCAAGATGTTTGACAGCAAACAAAAAGAAAAAATCGGTGAAGAAAAGAGGCATCAGCCACATACACCGGAGAAGTCTCAGCAACCTGGGCACACCTCTGGTACGAAGTGTACTTCTGCAAAGGAAAACCCAGTCAGCTTTAACTCTAAGGATGAAGATGTACCTGACGGTATTCCACTGAAGCCTGTCTCCGTCAAGAGAGCAGTCAACCCCAGACCGGGTCACACAGAGGGCTGCCATCGCCTCACTAACGGAGCCACAGGGGTCCAAACATCCCGACATCCGTGGGGAGATCCCGACCAGCTGCCTGATGACCAACGGCGCCAGGCCCACGCCATAAACAGCGAACAGCTGATTCTTCAGGAGAAGCTGATGAGGACAGCGCAGGTTTGGAAGACGGCCATCATACAGGACAGGGAGTCTTCAGAGACAGGGAGCAGAGAACCAGGCCGGAGGAGGGATCTGGACGTGAGGACAGAAGGGAGGGCCGGCCATCCACAGGAAGGAAAGAGGGACAGGTGGGACACACAGGAGGGCAAAAGGGTGGAGAAGTTTCCACCCAGGAGGCCAGGGAGAACGGAGCAGCCCAGCGACTACAGAACAGGAGCAAGCGAACATCTCAGCAGGTGGGCCGACGAGGGCATGGCAGTGATGGAATCGACCGGCCATAAAGAAAGAGGTAAAAGGAGCAGCGTACAGTCATCGGCCAAATCGAGAGGAGAGTCCCAATGGAGTCAGGCCAGAGTAAACGAAAAAGAGGAAGAGCCGCAGGGGAGGGAGAGGAGCTCTGCGGGGTGTCACGGCTCTTGTGGTGAGAAGGAGCAAGTGGGCCAGAGGCGTTCTGGGCACAGGCACTCGGCAGAAGGTCACGGGCGCTCTGCAGAAGGTCACGGTCGCTCGGCAGAAGGTCAAGGGCGCTCGGTAGAAGGTCACGGGCGCTCGGCAGAAGGTCATGGTGGTAGAGAAAGGCCCCCTCCCCAGCGGTCCGGGAGGCCACAAGTGGAAGATCCAATCCCAGAGAAGGCAGAAGCCAGCCTCCAGCTGCTTGCCTGCCAATACTGTGATAGAAAATTTGCAGCCGCAAGATTGGAGAAACACCTGACCATCTGTGAGAGGCTCCACCAGTCTCGACGCAAAGCGTACGACTCCTCTAAACACAGGATCCAAGGGACGGAGATGGAGAAATTCAGGCAACACAGATGTGAGACCGACTCTTCTGAGGTAGTGATCTCATCTCCCTCATTATGGATGTTTCATAACTGCACCCACCTTGTCAAGCTTATTTCGAGTGTTTGTTTGTTCTTTTCCAGGTTAAGAAGAGTAGCAGTGGTCAAAAGCTGGCGGCCAATAGGAACATGCACCTCCAGGGGGGTCTGGAGCAGGTCACATGTCCTCACTGTTCCCGCCGCTTTGCCCCCCGATCGGCGGAGCGACACATACCCTTGTGCGAGAACATCCGAAGCCGCCCTCCTCCTCCTCGTAATCGCTATTAAGCGGTACATTGTGCATTAAAGTTCGGTTTGTTGCATTAAAAGTGTGCGTGTGAATTTGAAAGTTCTGCCCAGAAATAACAAAACAGAACAAAATGTTACAAAATATATCCATGTTTTTTATTTGTTTTCACAAGCATGACACACGTGTGATCGTGGAAGAACTTAACAGTCCACTGTAACAGCACAACAACTTTATTTAAAGGGAACACAGAAGGGGTTTTTTTCAGGATGAAAACAATACACTTTTTATTTATAAAAAAGAAAAAGAATGATTTATATGCTAATCATAATTGCAGCACCTATCGGTGAGCTATCAAAGGCACTTTAAGCTTATGTTTCGGTTGACTTAGCAACTTGTGGGATAGCTTGTTGAGGACACATTTTCACTCGTAATGAACAAGAAACTGTTCAGTAGCAAACCAAAGACCACACACATATTTCGGCACTTTAACAATGATGCTAAAGAGTTTACATGTGTAATACACAAGTCTACTAATCAACATAAGAAGTAAAAAAAAAGTTTGCTAAAATTTAAATCTCTGCAAATTGATTTTGAATAATTCAAATTAAGAAATGTCGAAGAGCAAAGACTTAAATAAATTATAACATGAAAGTTAAGGGTATTCGTTAAATCTTTTTAGTATGCAAAAGATACCCCTGGCATGTGCACTGAAAATGATGAGATTATTTAATGACATTGAGTCTAACCACCTTGGTTTCCTCACACAACACATATCCCATACTAGTGGACATAGATATTGGCTATTATCCCATCATTTGGAGCTAAAGCTGCATGATGACTAAAACAGTAACCTCTCATTGTTCTTAGTAATTAAATTGACCTTGCCACACCCAGATTAAATGGTCAACATGATATGAGACTAACTCAAACAGACCTCCGGATTAAACACCATCTTTTGCAATAAGAAACATTAGGTATTACATATCTGATACATAAAGCCCTATGCTATAGTGGCAGACTTTTTGATTATGGAAAAACATTTCGCAAGGGAATATAACAAGGTGCCTTTCAATTGGGTATCAGTGCTGCATTTGAACAAGGTTAATTAGACCAGCAAATCATAAACGGACATTATTTATCAATTTGGTAGAAAATCCAGGAGAAAGACTCCTTGGATTATTTTTCTTTCTTATTGCAATAAACACGGGGGAAAAACCAAAACGGCTCTGTGATAGCAATATATCTGCTGTTAGCCAACAGCCAGTAATAACAAACAAGATAAACCATAATCGTGTCGCTAAAGGACATTTCATTGCGAATGTTGACGTCACATTTAGCCAACCGTGTAATTTGAAACAGAACCGTTTCTTTCATTACCTGAGCGAAGACTCAGGTGCCCTAGTTATCTGATGTAGCCTTAAGGTTCGCATGAACATCATGATCCCAGTGTGGCACGCCCTTGCCCAGATCAGAGGTCCTACAGTGTGTGCAGTGTGCAACAACACAACCGTCTGTGAAAGGCTCCCAATACACCACTACAACCCACTCGGATGATGTGAGGCATGCACGCGTGTGTGTGTCTAAGGCATTAAGGTAAATAAATTGTTGTTAGCGTACAAGGCAAATGCTTCCCATAATGTGTTTGGAAAATCAGACGTTAAGTCCACTTTGGTTTAAGCGTCAGCAAGGCCAACTAGAGCCTCATTGGTTAGCCACACTCATGCCACTCGTGTGCTCAGGTCAGACAGACATGAAGGGTCTCCTGAGTGGTGCTTCCTCAGCCTCTGGAGGTTCGAATCACGTGATCACGGCGGCGTCCCGTTACTCTTGGTTACCTCTGCCGCGGCGTCCCGTGATGCCAGCCGGTCGATGGCCGTCCAGAGCTTCTCGTTCTCCTTGCGCTGGTCGCTGACCTATCAGCCGCCGGGCCACAAGCGCTCTGATTAGCCAGGGTCAAAGGTCAATCACATGCAGGTGGATTTCCCAAGGAGGGAAGGAAAACAACAACTTGGGGTACCTGTTTCTCCAGGGCCTGGATCTTGAGCTCCTGGCGAGCCACCGTCTCCCGCAGCTAGAATCACCAGAATCACAAATGACCAAAAAGCTCTAGGCTTGGTCCAGCATAGGGACTAATGCTACTACTGCTTGGTGCTCAAGACACACATGGTGTGGGATGGTCCGGGGACACAGACCTGGGCAATATCACCTCTGGTTTCACAGTACGGTACCGGATCTGCTTTCTTGCAGTCTGCAACGTCCTCCAGCCCGTTGAAATGATCACAACCCACTCGTTTGGTCTGTGGGCGTCACCAAAGAAGCAGACTTAGCACAACTACATGCAAGTTCTATCATCATTATCATCTTATTAATACATTTATTGCATATCTTCAGTCTGCCATCCGTTCAGTACCGCCACCGGTTGAACTTCAAACCATTAAAAGTCATAATACTATACATTTACATTTGACATTTACATTTAAGGCATTTAGCAGACTCTTTTATCCAAAGCAACTTACAATAAGTACATTTGCCAGTAGAAAGAGAAATAACAATACATCTCTGTTGGTAGAGTAAGGATGTTCATAGAACCAAGTGCCAAGCACAACTAACAATTGCTCGGTTAACCCATTCCTTGTATACAATAGATAGCTAAGATAAGACGCTACACAATGCAAAGTAATATTTTTAAGTGCAAGGATGTACAACATACAATAGAGGAGAGAGGAGAGCGGAGAGCCCCTCCAGAGGAGAGAGGAGAGCCCCTCCAGAGGAGAGCCCCTCTAGAGGATAGAGGAGAGCCCCTACTGAGGAGAGAGGAGAGCCCCTCCAGAGGAGAGCCCCTCTAGAGGAGAGAGGAGTGCCCCTCCAGAGGAGAGAGGAGAGCCCCTCCAGAGGAGAGCCCCTCCAGAGGAGAGAGGAGAGCCCCTCCAGAGGATAGAGGAGAGCCCCTCCAGAGGAGAGAGGAGAGCCCCTCCAGAGGAGAGAGGAGAGCCCCTCCAGAGGAGAGAGGAGAGCCCCTCCAGAGGAGAGAGGAGAGCCCCTCCAGAGGATAGAAGAGAGCACCTCCAGAGGAGAGAGGAGAGCCCCTCTAGAGGAGAGAGGAGAGTCCCTCCAGCTGACCCAGGCCAGGTCTTACCGAGAGGCCTTTCTCGGCGATGGTGACGGCAGCAGCGGCGGCCGTCAGCTCCTGCAGCTGCTCGTAAGGCAGAGTCACGCTCTCCGAGTAGTTCGAGGGGCCGTCGGACGCCAGGCCCAGGGAGAGGTCAGGCATGGGGATGAACTCCGCATCCTGGAGCTCCTAGGGACCACAAGAGGTAAGTGGTCAGGGTCATGTCCTCCTCCTCATCGCTTGACATAACAAAATGGTAAATGGACTTAATTTATAAAGCCCTTTCCTAACCACTCAAAGCACTTTACAACAATGTCCTTGTTATATGTCCTTACATTCACCCATTCATGCAGAGATTCACACACCGACGGCGGTGTCAGCCATGCAAGGCGACAGCCAGCTCGTCGGGAGAAGTAAGGGCGAGGTGTCTTGCTCAGAGACACCTCGACACTCTGCTAGGAAGAACCGGGGATCGAACTAGCAACCCTCCAGTGACCAGCCAACCGGCTCTACCTCCTGAGCCACATGAGCTGGATGAAGGGTGGCGGAAGGAGGGGGGGGGGGGGGGGGATGGGGGTTGAGGGGGGGCACCTTTAGGAGCCAGGGGGGGCAGGAGCTGTCCCCGGCCTGGCTCTGTGCTGACAGCACCGAGGTGCCCGTCACGCACTCCTCCGCGTTGGCCTCCAGCGTGCCGCCCAGGCCGCGGTCCCGGACGCACGTCTCGGAGCCCTGCAGGTCCAGGTCCAGGGTGGAGGACGACGCCGTCGGGCTGGGGGCTGTGCGTTACCGTGGGAACGAGCACACAAACACACACATCAGGCCGAGCCCATGAAGTGATGGGTCACACAAAGTGATGAACAAAACAAAACCAAAATCGGGCGCAGTGTTACCGAACGAGAGGCCGCTGCTGTTGGAGCGGATGGTCTTTGAGTTGAGCACTCGTTCTGTGGGAGGGGAGAGAGAAGGGAAACAATGAGGCAGCGCTTGCATCGTGTCATCTATACCTAGCTGGTGTATGTTGGTGAGCTGAGGAGTCGCTCACTGGCTTCCGCAAAATGGTTCACTTTGACGCTATAGCCACCCCCCCTTACCCGCCGACCCTTCTTATGCACTTATTGTATGTTGTATGTCCTTGCACTTAAACATTTTCACGCAGCATTGTGTAGCAGCTTATCTTAGCTATCTTGGTTGTATATGGCGAATCGGTTAACCTAGCGATTGTTAGTGCTTGGAACTTGTCTCTATAAACATCCTTACTGTACCGACAGCGATATATTGTTTCACCTTCTTCTGACAAATGTACTTATTGTAAGTCGCTTTGGATCAAAGCGTCTGCTACATGCCCTTAATGTGAACGTAAATGCATGTACGACCGTACGGGGAGGACATAAGGGGTGAATACCGACCCCTGATGAGGATGGTATGCCATGCCCGGCACGAGAGGTCTGGCACGTGGTGCAGGGAGCCGAAGATGGGCCTGGGCAGGGCGGGACACACCTCCGACCCGAAGCCCTTGTCCGCTGGCATGCCCAGGCGCCCGTTCCCCGCGTTCCCCCACGCAAAGATCTGATTGTCTTGACGGTGGGACGCAAGGCAGAGCAATCTCGAAACAAACGATGGCAAATATTTTCACAAAAGCTATTGATTGTAGCGACCAAATAGTACCAAAGACAACCGACGAACCAAAAACACTGATTTGGCAAAACTCAAAACTGCCTTTATATTGACTTCCTCTTTGTAACCAATACCAATAGAGTTGTGGATCTTACCGTCGGTGGCAGCGATGGTGAATCCGTCCCCACAGGACACTTTGGTCACAGGGTTCCCCCCGAAGGGTCCCATCAACACCTGGACCCCCTGGTGCTTCTTGAAGTCCTTCACGCCCAACTGGCCGTACTTGTTGCAGCCAAACGTAATCAGACGGCCCCTTTCTGCCCATGTGCAACACACGCATGTTAACGCCTTAGAGCATGGCAGCATTTAGTCAGCTATCACATATTGCTGAGATCATGCCTTCTTTTGTTTTGGTCTTTTTCATACCGTCAATGGCGGCCGCATGGGTCTTCCCCTGAGAGATGAGCTGGATCTTGAAGCGGGACAGCTGCTTCACCAGGGTGAGCGTGGTTGTGTACGGGATGCTCTGGCTGGCCTGGTGGAGACATTTGTGGGTCTTGTTTGGTGGGGTCTTTTGAATGAATGTTCTGCAAAAGACTCAAGACTCACTTGTTCAGAGTTCACCTAGACTCTGTATAGCCTCCCCCCCCAATCCCACTTGGCACTTGGTTCTATAACCATCCTTACTGTACCGACAGCGATATATTGTTTCTTACTCTTTGTTCTGACAAATGTACTTATTGTAAGTCGCTTTGGGTTCAAGTAAATGGAATGTACATGTAAAATGTAATTGTAAACACCTCTCCGCAATGGTTCTTGAGGCCGGAGATGCCCTGGTTCAGACCCAGCTTGTTGAACTCGTTGTTCCCGCAGGCCAGCACCTTCCCAGCCTCGGTCAGGAAGAAGGTCCCATCGCTGCCGCAGGACACAGAGCACATGATTGCTCCTTTAGGCATCTCCACCTGGAAGAATTAGACATGGGTACTTTTATTTTTGGATGTAGTTTGAACATTTGGATTTTCTAAAAAAAAAGATAATTAATTTAATGAATGTATCGAATCAATGTGAAATGGGATTGGGAGGGGATAGGAGGTGATGCCCAGTACATTCAATAATAAAAAAACAACTTTAATCTTACTTGCATAGGAGAAGAGAAGTCATCCTCACAGTCTAAGCCCAGGCGTCCTGCAAACAGAGATCAACACAGCTGCTCGAAAAGTGTATGTAAACATGAGGCTTGTCTCCCTCTACTGGCGAGCATTAGAACAGCAACAACAATGCCTGCAGTCGGTCAGCGATCTATTAGAGACAGAGGGATGTGTATTGCTCCTCCAGGACTTGATTTACCAGAGCACTTGATAGTACTTAAGGGGACTGCTCGCCACTAATATCGATATTAATCATGGTTTGAACATAATGTACAAACACACAGAGACATTAGACTACTTTAAAAGGATGACGTGGTTTAAGAGGAAAAGTCAGTTTCATGTTGTTAAATACCCATTTGAGATCACATACTGTCCTTAACCTCTTAAAAATGTACAATTGGTAACACATTTAGTGTAATAAATCATAAAATTACCATATGTGACCAGAGTTTACGGAAACATGCTAATTAAAAAAACTGGCTAATCCAACACAACGCTATAGTTATAGCCAGTATGCTCTCCTTTAGAATCATCCTCTTTCAAATCAGCTCCATTACCAGAGCTGCGTCTACGTCTGCAATAAAAAAAATATTGCAGACGTATACATGAGCTTATCGATGTACATCTCAGGACTTCTCTTTGCTTGTCATTTTCGAAATACGTAGATAAACTTTGCGCGTCTATAAATATAATGTTGCACTTGGCGCGCCATGCGCCTGTGTTTGTTCAGTGGGCTAAACCTGAACCTAGTGTTATTTATTTCATCACCCGTTGCCCTGATGGTCCTTTTATGTCTTGTACATCACTGTCCTTGTCCTGTTGCACTATAGACAAATTCCTATTATGTTTTGCATAAATGGCAATAAAAAATAATCCTAATTCTAACCTGGCAGCCTGTGTGCTTCAGTCTGGGGGGGGGGGTCTGCGGAGGCAACCTTCTTGAAAATATTGTGAATGTCAACTTTTATGTGAACGTCACATACTGCACCTTTAACTACCGTCCCCATGTTGGGTATTTCCACAAATACTGGATTATAACTCAGTACCAGTGCTGACCGCATGCATGGCAATGGTATCATTGGACATGTTACACCTACATGTGGATATACCTATAATAACACACATGGATATTCTAATAAATCCACATCGTTAGCATCATAGCATAATTGCCGAAGTCATATTTTGCCCAAACTGTGATATCTAACCGAACTCTAATCTCGGTTTATCTGGTGATAACTGAAATTTGAACCGCGTTCTTTCCATCAAATAAAACCCGACATAAATAACACATTTATGAGAAGTGTTAAACTATTTCAGTATCATCGATTTCTGGTTTTCGGTTGATCCGTGAAGTTAAAAACGTGAATCGATCTTGTTTGGGGGAAAACAGTTTGGATTAATTGTTTTAAGAGTGTGTTAGGCGGTTCAATGGCAGATTTTCATTATGCTATGAGGCTAAAGATACGCTTGCAAGCCGCAACTCCTATCCCCGGCGTCCACGAAGGAAGAGCCGCCAGAGGGGCTTACCGTGCTCCCCGCATCCCCAGGAGTAGATGTCCCCGCGCTGGGTCAGAACCACCACGTGGTTGTCCCCGCACGACACCTGGCGGACGGGACGCTCCTCGAAGAACTCCAGCAGCACGGGCTCCAGCGCCTGGGGGCCCTGCTCGCTCTCCACACCCAGGCAGCCGTAGTAGTCCGAGCCAAACATGTACATCTGGTCCTCGTCTGGGGGGCAGAGAGCAGGCCCCAGTTCAGCAGTGGGTCACAAGGGAGGGCACCTCGCCGCGGGCTACGGCGTTTCACATCAACCTTAGACTCAAACTTGTTCATCCAGACTCTGCATAGCCTCCCCCCCCGGCGCTTAACGTACGCACGTATTTTATGTTGTACATCCTTGCACTCCTGTAACGCTGGTTAACCTAGCGATTGTTAGTGCTTGGCACTTGATTCTATGAACATCCCTTACTGTACCGACAGCGATAAATAGTTTAGCTTTTTCTTACAAATGAATTTATTGCGAGTCGCTTTGGACTTGAGCGTCTGCTAAATGCCTTGAAGGTAAAGGTTACTGTAACCGTCCCGCCAACGCACCCGTCACGCAGGCGGTGAAGTCGGCGCCGCAGGCCACCTGCCGGATGGCCTTGCCCTGGAGACAGTCCACCTTCTTGGGCTGGCGGTAGGACGACTGATCTCCGTGGCCCAGCTGGCCCACCATCTTGGCCCCGCCCTGGACGTTCTGAAAGGGGAGGGTCGGAGGTGCGGCTCGTTCTCAAAGCACTGCGATACGTACTGGTGCGTGTCTGTGTGTGTGTGTGTGACACTTGTGTAAGGTGTGTATGACGTGTGTGTGTGACACGTGTGTTTATGATGCGTTTGTGTGTGTGGGATGTGTGTGTGTGTGTGTGTATGTGTGTGTTGTGTGCGTGAGACGTGTGCGTGAAATGTGTGCGTGAGACGTGTGTGTGTGTGTGTGACGTATGTGTGACACATGCGTGTGTGCAACGTGCGTGTGTGTGTGTGAAATCCGTGTGTATGTGACATGCGTGTGTGTTACGTGTGTGTGTGTGTGTGTGTGTGTGTGTGACATGCGTGTGCGTTACGGCTGTGTGAATCATCAACACCGCTCACCGCCCAGGTGTATAGCTCCTTCTCTACCGTTACCACGGCGAAGTGGTTCTCTCCGGCGCACACCTGCTGGGCACTGTTGCCCCCCTTGAAGGTGTCTAGCTTCTGGGGCGTGAACTTCCCCCCGCCCCAGCAGTACACCTCCCTGTAGCGCGTGGTCACCACGGCGACCGGGCTCTCCGTCACGTTGCTGAGCCTGAGGAGGTGTCACATGACCGCCCGTCAGAACATGACATCACGGAGTACATCGTGACGTGGTGCTAAGAGATAAAGGTCAACGCGCCAAACACAGGGCTGTAGCCAGGGTTCGAAAACTAGTAGGTCCGGGATGGGGGGGCGGGGGGGGGGCTTCAGTTGCAGGGGTTCCGTTTGTTATGGGGGGGGGGGGGGGGGGGAATGCTCTGCTCACGCATGCACCGACAAATGTCAGACACGGCGGACACAAAGTAACAAGTCTCGACTGAATTTACTCACACATTTACATATACTCATCTCGGAGAAGATTGATTTTGTGTAAAAAAAATATAGATCTCTATAAGAATGACAGAGGTCCGGGCCTCGTGACCTAATAGCCGGCTACGGGCATGGACGCCCAGCCCGGGCGCAGGACATGCACCCCAAGAAGAACACCACTCACTTTGGCTTCTTCATCGCTGAGTTGAGCAAGGCCACTCGCTCTTCCAGCTCCCTGAAGAAACGAGAGGCATGCGTTGAACTGAAGCAAGACTTTCTGGTTTCAACTGCACACAGAACAAACATCCACAACACCATGGGCTTTAACCAATGACAAACAATCATTAGCTTTAGCCTTCCTGCAGACTTACTGTCTGGAACAGGAGACGACTGGCTGGTCTAGGATCTGGTCGGCCGAGGGTCGCTTCACCGGATCCTGGAGCACAACGAGATCACAAGGATCACACAGTGGCTCGTGAGGCAATCCTACCCATCACCAGCTCAGCATGACGACTACGACCCTTTGACCTTCCCCTCACCTGGTCCAGACACTCATACACCAGCCGGATCAGCTCAGGAGAGTACACCTTGTCGTCCACGTCCATAGTCCAGTTGCCCTGGACTATTTTCACGCACAAGTTCAAAGGGTTCTGGATTTACAGCGTTAAAAAACAGAAACAACACGTTGGCTCCAATTTCCCAGCAGTTCATATAGGATGGATTAGTTACCAAACAAGCAGACTCACTGTGGCGTCAAAGGTTCGGGTCAGCGTTAACACCTCGAAGATGACACAGCCCATGGCCCAGATGTCTGATTTGAAGTCGTACTTGACTCCTTGGCACAGTTCCGGGGACATGTAATACGGTGTGCCCACGCACTGCATGTACAACAATGGGGCAACACCGTCAACACTCTTGGACTGAGATGCCGGCAAACCAAATGTGATCGTCCGTCACGAGTTGATGAACGGTCCACTTACCGTCTCAGCCATGGCAAACTGGGAGTCCAGCTTCTTGGCCAGGCCATAATCCCCCAGTTTGATCAGGGTGGTCTTGGTCAGGAAAATGTTTAACGTTTTGATATCTCTGCAAAGTAATCGGAAAGGACGCACTGTTTTTACAATGAGGAGAATCGTATTTAACAGTAAAAAACAGTGAAGACTGAAGCCGGTGGAAACCTCTACCTGTGTAGGATCCCAGCCTTGTGAATGTGGGCTACAGCTGAGGCAATTTGGTACAGGAACCAGATTACCATCTAAGCGACAAAATTGTTATTATTATTATTATTATTATTATTATTATTATTATATCTGTTTAATTAGCGATACGCTATATATACTAGTGTTCTGCATCGTTGCATACCTCCTCTGTGAAAAGCTCCCCCTTCTGTTGGTTGATTTTATCATACAGATTTCCCCCTGGGAACAAATAACCAGGAACTTTGTAGAAGCAAGACTCATTTCACACTAATCCCAAAGAATTTCATCATATTTCCCTTCAGAGATTAATAAAGTAATCTATTATCTGTCGAGTTACCACCGTTTTACCATTGCAGTATTCCAACTCAATGAACAAGGTGTCCTTGTCCATGAAGTGATTAAAGTAGGCGATGATGTTGTTGTGCTGCAGGATAGAGAGGATGCTGATCTCGTTCATCACATCTCGCCGCTCTTTCTCCGAGAGGCAGTTCAACTCCACCTCCTTCCACACGACAAGGGAGTTGTCCTGCGATGTTCAGCACAGTGTGAAGACCATAGGTGAACACAGGGCCAAAAGGGCAAGAATTTCTAAAAAAAAAAAAAAAAAAGTATGGGAACTAGGAGCCACTTAGACCAGATATCTGAGTTCGACTGGCATGAGCAATGCGTAGGAAATTCAACGTGTAAAATAAACCACGATTGGAGTGAAGCTTACCTCTGTCCTCCTGTAGAGGGTCGCTTCACCAAACGCCCCTCTCCCAAGAATCCGGATAGGAATGTAATGCAACTTTTCTTCCTCACCACTAAATGTGCCCGACGCGGACCGCCCGCTGGCCACTGACTCGCCGCCCAGGTCCGAGTTGAGCGACGCGTAATGCCTTTCATACTCGTCGAGGGACATTCTGATGGCTATTAATATGGGGACAACAGGACACTAGACCTCTTTTTTTGTATGTAACACAGCTATAAACGCTTCTGTTGCGTTACATATCTGTAATAGGCCTAAAGGATGGTTGATTAGGCATTACGCAGACAAAGTAGAAACTATTGAAAGGATATGTTTGTTAATCGTTGATAGTATAAATTTTAAATCGTGTGGCAGGGTTGCCCCCGCAGTGAGGGAGTCGCACGCAAAACACTCGGGCTCATCTTTCTCAATAAGCATGACACTGTGTGCGTTAAGTCCGACTCCTTCAAGAAACCCGCTCCTACGTGCTAATACGCATACGACAGCAACCCGTAAGCAGAACAACGAGGCAGAAATGAAATCACTTTTCTGATGACGAACACGCTGAAGACAAAGTAGCAGAAGAAAAGACGTCCAAAGCAACGGAGTCCATGGTTTCTATTTCCATGCTCAGACCCGGAAACACTCTGACGTTACAGGAGCTGCTCGGAGACCATCAACAGGTTGAGCTGAAACAACGCCCACTAGTGACGATACAGTGGAAACTCAACTCATCCATACGTTTTATTGGTAAAAAGTACTTTATTGTAAATACAATAGTTATTGTTCAAATATTTTGCAATATGCGATATTTATTTACTTTTACTGTAATAGGTGATTTCTGGAGCTAAGAGAAACATAAAGCAAGTTACCTCAGCCTCCATCATAGCAGGCCTATATGTCTAATAGTCCAAAGTTTTATCTCGTCCTTTCCTGGATATCTCAGGCCAAGCAATACAGACTTAAAGTCAACATAGGGAATATAAACTGTCAAACAGGGTTGACATTGTGATGCTTTTGGTGTACTGGTTTGGAGTCACTGGGTCACATGGCATAGAAGCTATTGATTTTTTAAAAATAATTTCTGTAAATTAATATTCATAAAAAATAGCGGAAGCACTAAAATACCATAAAAAGAGGTCTGTCTTATGTGTCCAGTTTAGTAATACAATTGGATACTGGTTTGGAGTCACTGGGCGACACTCAAATTGTTTTGTATTCATATATTTATAATTTAATGAATCCCTTCAATAACGGGACCGATTTTACACTAAACCAATGCTGCCTTATTGAAAATAAAGATGATGTATCTGAATAACACTGGAGCAGTGCTCCTTGCCACACTCCTAGTAAGTGGCTTCAACGCTCCATCTGGCTGGTGGCTGTCCATCCCCGTGAAGGAAAGGGCTGGTCATAGCTGTCTATCACTGCTGCTGAGGGGGAAAGGGCTGGTGTTGGCTGGTGGCTGTCTGTCCCCGCCGCTGAAAGCCCAGGAAGCGACAGGGGGTAGAACACGCCACCATCACCATCAACGGGAGAGAGTCAGCAGCTTCAACTTCCTCAGGGTCCATATCAGCAAGGACCTGACCTGGACTCACCACACCAACGCCATCACGAGGACTGCAATACAGCGGCTCTTTTTCCTCTGCAGGCTGAGGAGGTTCAACATGGACACCAGGATAATCTGCAACATCTACAGGTGCACCATAGAGAGTATCCTGACTGGCTGCATCACCGCCTGGTACGGCAGTTGCTCCGCCCTCAACCGTAAGCCCTAACTGAGGGTGACAAAAACTGTCCAGCAAATAACCAGGATGGAGCTGCCATCCATGGAGGACCTCTTCACTCAGCGGTGCAGGAAGAAGACCAACCGGATTATAAAAGACCCTCATCACCCCAGCAGCAAACCGTTTCAGCTGCTGCCATTTGGTTGAAGCTTCCGCAGCATCCGGTATTGCACCACCAGAATCAGGGACAGTTTCATCCCACAGGCCATAAGGCTGCTGAACTTCTGAGCTACCTAGCTCACTATTTTACCGCTATATAAAAGTCAACATCTGTATGAAAATGTCTGTTTACATTTCACACCTTTTTATGCTGCATCTTTTTATACCTTACAGTTATTATCATATATTACAGTTATTATATTTTTATTTTATTCTAATTATTCACGTCTAGTATTGTAGTTTATTTATTTATTTGTTTATTTAGGTCTCAACTCTCTTACTAGTGTTTCTTTCATACTTTTTCTTTTTTTATATTGCACTGTTGAAGGAGCCTGAGACTCAAGAATTTCATTGTCAGCAACTGCGTCTGTAATTGTTGTGTATGTGACAATAAACCATCTTGAATCATCTTGAATCTTGATCATAAAGCAGCCTTTCTGGGTCCCTGCCCTGACCAGGAGAGATTTATGCAGGGTTGGTAGAATTGTCAGAGCAGATATTCAGGACTTGCAGGTCAGAGCGCTCTAGTATGTTTTGATGGCTGGTTAATCCTGTTTAAACCAGCCATCAACCACACACCCTCAACAAACACATTAGATTTTGTTAATAATTATTTTAATAAAGTACTGTAGAGTCATTACAGAAATATATTTGTGGGTAAACTATTCCAAACATTTGCGTGACATTGGTGAGTGATGATGACCAAATAAACACACACACACACACACACACACACACACACACACACACACACACACACACATACGCACACACATACACACATAAACACACAGACACACACACACACACATTTTTTAATATGCCAGTTGTATTCTTTATTTTTGGCTACATTGGAACTACTGTGGTGTATTGTATCAACTAGTGACATTCTACTATGACGTTGTATCAACAAACATTTCTTTATGGGGACAATAAAATGATGTCTAACTGCATCATATCATCAACTCATCAATACAATGTTATTCGTTTTTCTTGTAATCAGGCTAATATCCAATACTCGTTGTGTAACTATCCTTTCAAGCATCACTATGAAAGACCTTTCATCCAAAACGGGCTTGACACATTTGTATCTTCACATTAAACGAACAGGCCCTTGTGTAATCCCCCACCCCCTACCCTTCCCCAACACCACCCCGACCACTGATAACAGATAAAAAGGGGGAAAAGCCAGCCTGTTCTGAAATAGTGAATTCAGAGTTAAGCGCGGAGCATGAGCACAAACTAAAGTCTACAAAGTTATGTTTTCTCAAAATAACTACATGAGAGATGGCCCCTCACGGGTTTCCAATCTGCTTGACCAAGGTAGGCATGTATTTACATAAATATTCCTCTATCAGATTTGAGTTTTTTCAGATTTTTCTTATTGGCCTATGTTCGACTCATCTTCAAGGAACACACAAAATCGATCATATCTCTGTATATATAATAATAAAAAAAATATTATTTTATATTATATAATAATGCTACCAATGTTGCAAATCGAATGGCTTAAGATAATCCATTTATGTTGGTGTATGTTTAGTCAAGAAAAAAATATATATGTTTTTCTAATCTTAGTGTTTAGTCTAATCTAACTTTATGTTTATTTTATGCTAGTTGAATCAGACAAGTGTGCTGTTGAATTCTATTGCATGTTTTATCTTGAATGTGCTATGTCTACAGTACATAGGTCACGGTTTGCTATCCCAGTTCTGGGACTGCTAAATGTTGTGCTGCTGGTGACTGCTGTGGCTCTGGGGATTTACTGTGAGTACAAGCCAAAAGTGGACACTACAACAAGTGTATGGGATTCACTTTAGCATTATGTTTATTCATGAGAAGTGTTGTCTTTTTTATTGTCATGGCATAAATTAAAGTTGTCCATTTACTCATTAGCATTTCCCCTTCATATGTTCCATTCTTTGTGGCAACTCACAAAAATACTAACACTAAAGTAACTAACACTCCCGCAGTTATTATTTGTGTGTATGCTTGGGGCAACAATAAGCCCCTTCACACTTACATGATTTAATGAGATTGAAATGTCAATCAGGTAGCAAGACCAAGGAGGTAAACCTGCAACCTCTGCAGAGTTCAGAACACCTTCCCTACATCCTGGAGTTCAACTACCTCCGGGAAAACCACAGCAAAGTGGTCAAAGCTATGAAGGCGGCTGAGATGGCCTTGAGGCTGGAGGTATCAAAGCATGACGCACTCAAAAAGCAGTTGGAGAAGCAGACCAGCCTCAACGATGGCTTCCAGGCCAACATTAAAAGGGCTCACGCGGAGAAGGACAAACAACTCGCTGCTCAGCAGCACAAGGGTGAGATGGAAGTTGAGAATTAGATTCAGTATGTATCCCCTGATGTTGATGCGTTGATTTAATTCATGGTGTTTTATATGTTTTTATTCGATCGGTGTGTCATTGAAACAGAAAAGTCCTGCGGCCATTGCCCAGAAGGCTGGGTTCTCCTAAATACAAGCTGTTACTTATTTTCCAACGTTCTAACCAACCAACCGATCAAGAAAAACTGGCCAGATAGCAGGCAGGACTGCATCAGTCGAAAGGCGGAACTTGTGGTGATAGAGAGCTGGGAGGAGCAGGTGAGGCCACCATGGAGTCTGTGGGTTGAGTTTATAGTGTTATCGAACCACAGTAGACCTACTGCCTCTGGGACGTCTTTGCATTGATCTGTCGTTTGGAAGTGAACCTCATGGAAGTTATCGTACATGTATACCCTCTTTATGCAGCAACTGTTGAACGACAACGTCCCAAAAATTGCCACATCCGCTTGGTGGAGGAATGGGTTTTGGATGGGCTTGACGAAGATCTCTGTGGACAACAGATGGGTGTGGATTAACAACGTTACCCTCCAGACACCGTTGTAAGAGCCCCCCTCGACCACAATGTTGTTTTATCATGCGTTGTTAGATAGATGTTACATTTACATTGTCATGTTTCTCTATTTTAGAATACAATACAATTTGCATTCTTGCTACAATTGTGTACCGATGCCGTCATATTTTCTTATCTTAAATCCAGCTACAGGATTCAAGGGGAACCGGCCAGGCAGGGTGAGAACTGTGCTGCGTTCTACCCCGGCAGAGATGCAACACATGCGTGGTATGATGGAGACTGCCACGGACATGAATTTAACTGGATGTGTGAAATGAAGCAAAACGAACAATGAAACCCCTTATTTGTCTTGTTGTGAATGAAACAATACAATGTAAAATCTAAGTGTGTGCTTCTTATTATAAATACAAGAAACTGAATGGTTTTTATTGTTTATTGAAATGTAATTATTAGGGGAGTGCAACAAGCAGCTCTCAACTTTTGTTCTAAGGCTTTCTTTCTTTCTTTCTTTCTTTCTTTCTTTCTCTTTTTTTTTATTATTCTTTACAAATGTTGGGACCCTTCTCCTTCCACAATTGGTCACCTAGAGACTCCATTCCACTTTTAAAATGTTCATATTAGCTTGGAATCGCACGCTACTATCCATTTTTTCTTTTTTACTTTTGAAGATAGTAAAAAAACTACTTAAAAATAAATGAAATTGAATGGGTTTTATCATAATTAGTTTCAGTTAGTCTCATTGACTTCCGTTGAGGCAAGAGCGCCACCTGGGAAGCAAGGACTATGGAGATTGGATCACATTCTTTCAGCATGAGAAAATAGAATCAATATCAAAACTAATCGTGTCTGGTATGACTTTAATTTCATAAACATAAAAAAATATTATATATAATGTTAATGCTATAATGCTGTAGAGCAGGGGGGCCCAAATTCTTCCCAGTGGAGGGCCAAAATGTAATCGTGGGGAGGCTCGTGGGCCAAAATTTAAATTTTTCAGTATATTTAGTCAAATATGTGGGAGGCGGCTGAACAGGATAGAAGCTCAACAGCGCCACCCTACCATCAATGTATCACAATGTTATTCTAGGGTCAGGAATGGAAATGCACCAATAAATAATATTCAATGAGAGCGAGCGCAGATTCCAAGCGCTGATGGCGGAAAACAATAATATATACAGCGGGTAAGGCGCGGGCCAAATAAAATCGGCCCCAAATCGGGCAGCCCTGCTGTAGAGCATCAAAAGATAGTCAAAGCAAATAATAACAATATGTATTCATAAAAAAGCATCACATGGTTGATTCTGGTCAAGAATTCTACATATAAATCATATGTAACAGGCTGTCTCATGGGCTTCCGTTTCATCTAAAATGATGTGAATAATAGATGCAGCTTTCCTCGGTTTGTCAAACCAACGGTTCCTCTCGCCCCAGAGGAGAGCTGCAAACGCTGTATGCAAGGTTGGACCCAGATGGACGCCCGGTGTTACTACGTCCCGATCTCGCGGAAGATAACATCCAAACACTGGGTGAGCTTTGCGGAGAGCTGGGTTGAGAGCGGGGGCACATTGGTAGTCATAGATAGTATAGCTAAACAGGTAACGCCTTGTAATGGCTGATTATACTCATGCCTGATGGCATCACATCACCCCTTTAAGTGTCCCCTGACTGATACAGATGACCATGAGCAAGCTAATCAACAACAGTCAGCTTGACTCCAGAGCGGATGAGAGGGTGGGCTTCTGGCTAGGCCTGCGGATGGACCAGGCAGGAAGGTAGCTGTCATGGCCACAGTTGTGGTCCTGTGTGTTCTCCCCGTGTCGGCCACACCCACTGTCTCTGTGCTGTGCCTGCCACTTTCAAATGCTCACATCTGGCCTGCATCAGCTCATCAACTCCCCTTCAAATACACCTGGTTTCCCTGCAGTCATAGCCAGATCATACTTCTATATACCGTGGTAATTATTCGACCTGGCTCCAGTATCTACACTTTCTAGTTGTTGTTTCTCCTGTTGAAATCTTGTGCCTCACCTTTGTTCTCTTTCGCCCCACTCTCCAACCTGTCTCCTGCCTCGCTCCTGTTTATACCAAATAAACCTGTACGCTGGGGACATGGGTATGTCATTTTTTATCCAGTTTTCCATCCAGTTTTTGATCAGCAACCTCTTACCTACCCAACCGATAGGTCAAGAATTGCTTATATTTTGGGTTCACTTAAGGGTAATGCACTAGCGTGGGCATCAGCATTGTGGGACAGTAATTCCCCAGCATGTGACAATTTTAATTTCTTTGTTGCTGAGATGAGGAAGGTTTTTGATCACCCAGTTAAGGGAGGGGACGCCGCCAAGCGGATTATGTCCCTATGACAGGGCTCCCGCAGTGTAGCCGAATATTTAGTTGAGTTTAGGACTGTGGCAATCAATTCTGGCTGGAACGACCAGTCACTGCGAGGACTTTTTCTTTCCAGCCTTAATGAGCCAATTAAGGATGAGCTGGCTACTAGGGATGAGACAGCCTTGAGGAAGTTATCTCCTTCTCTATCCGTCTCTAACGGACCGTAGTTTGTCTGTATTGTGCACGGCATCACATCTCCGCCTGCCCGTCGCTGCCAAAAGACGAGGCTCAGCAGTGAAGGTAGGAGCCCTGTTGAACCACACCTCGTCCTTTCCAGTCCCCAACTGTTCACGCACACTGCTGGATGTCACTCTCCTGTCCCTCGGCCACCCCCTTTCTGTGTCCGCCATGGTGGATTCTGGAGCTGATGAAAACTTTTTTGATTCTGGGTTTGCTTCTCAAGTTGGCATTGCGTTGGAACAGCTCTTCTCTCCCTTAGACGCTAACACCTTGGACGGCCAACACCTTGTCCGCATTCTCTGAGCCAAGCCCCTTGAATTAATTGTTTCTGGAAACCACCACGAGACTTCAGTTTCATGTCATCCTGTTCCCTCAGACTCCTCTGGTCCTTGGTCACCCCTGGCTCAAGCGGCACAATCCTCAGTTCGACTGGTCAGCTGGCAAGGTGGTGAGTTTGAGCGCATATTGTCATTCTACCTGCTTGCGGTGCGCCCTGTTTCCAGCAGAGGGGGGTGTCCCCTCACCCAAGCAACCCCCCGACCTTACCTTAGTACCCCCTGAATATCACGACATTGGAGAGGTGATCAGTAAATCTGGTGCATTTTCCTTGCCTCCCTATCATCCCTATGACTGCTCCATTGAGCTCCTTCCCGGTGGCCCTTTGCCCAGCAGTCACCTGTACAACTTATCCCGTCCAGAAAGGGAGGCCATGGAGGAATATATTCAGGGTTCACTCTCTTCTGGCCTAATTAGACCATCCTCTTCTTTTTTCGTAACCAAGAAAGATAAGTCTCTTCGCCCCCTTGTTTTTGCCAACTTTTACCAGAGGTTCATACGCGACTACAGCAGGGTTGCAGCCCCTCTCACTCGCCTCACCTCTCCCGCTCTCCCATATGCCTGGACGCCAGAGGCAGATGTTGCCTTCTCTAGACTCAAAAGAATATTCTCATCTGCTCCTATTCTGATCCAACCTGACACCTCCAGGCAGTTCATCGTGGAGGTTGATGCCTCAGACACTGGAGTGGGGGCCGTTCTGTCCCAGCGTTCTCCTGCCGATGAGAAGATTCATCCCTGCCCCTTCTTCTCTCGCCGGCTTTCACCTGCTGAGCGCAACTATGACATTGGCAACAGAGAGTTGCTTGCTGTGAAGCTGGCGTTGGAGGAGTGGCGGCACTGGCTGTAGGGGGCGGAACTGCCGTTTGTGGTTTGGACCGACCACTAGTATCTGTCCTACTTACAGACAGCAGAACGCATAAACTCCCGCCAGGCCCGGTGGTCCCTGTTTTTTGGGCGGTTCAACTTCATCCTCACTTAACGTCCTGGATCCCGGAACATCAAGCCAGATGCCCTTTTCGTCAGTTTTACTCTGAGAACTCGACGGCTCCTCCTGACACCATCCTCTCTCCTTCCTGCCCCAAGGTGGCGGCTGTCACCAAGGAGATTGAGTCCCTTGTCTGGAGGGCCCAAGCTACAGAACCGGATCCGGGTTGCGTCCCCCGAACCGCCTTTTTGTCCCTAGCTCTGCTCGATCCCAAGTTCTGCTGTGGTGCCATACGTCCCACTTTGTCACCCTGGCATGAGTTGCACCCTGTCCCTCCTGAAGAGGCACTTTTGCTGGCAAACAATGGACACCAACACACGTCATTCGCCCAAGCCTGCACTGTGTGTGCTCGGGCCAAGTCCTCCAACCAATCACCTGCTGGCTTGCTATTCAGGTCCCAATCCCAGGTTGGCCCTGTTCCCACATTGACCTGGATTTTTTAACCAGTCTTCCCCCCACTAATGGCCATACTGTCGTTGTCACCGTCGTGGACAGTTTTTCCAAGGCTGTTCCCTTCATTGCCCTCCCAAAGCTCCCCAATGCCTCCGAAAACCACGCAGCTGCTTGTACAGCATGATTTTTCCCTCCATGGGATTCCTGCCGAATCCCCCTAGTCTCTGACCATGGTCCCCAATTCATTTCCCAGGTATGGAGGGCTTCCTGCTGGGCGTTGGGGGCCTCAGTCAGCCGTCTGGTTATCACCCACAGACTAATGGGCAGGCGGAGAGAGCGAGTCAGGACCTGGGAACCGTGCTGCGCTGTGTGTTTGCGCGCAACCCCTCTGCTTGGAGCGAACATCTCTCATGGATTGAGTATGCGCACAACTCAGTGTCCACTGCAGCTACTGGCATGTCCCCTTTCGAGTGCTCCCTGGGCTACCAGCTGCCCTTGTTCCCCGCTTAGGAGGAGGACATCTCTGTTCCCTCTGTTCAGCACCATCCCCGCCATTGCCGCAGGGTGTGGAAGGATACGAGCAGAACGGTTCTGCTGAGCAGGACCGGCGTATCGCTGACCATCGCAGAGTTATCGCTCCTGCCTATCGAGTTGGTCAGCAAGTGTGGCTTTCCTCAAGGGACCTACCTCTTCAGACTGGCTCTAAGAAACAAACCCCTCGATTTGTGGGTCTCTTCCCTAGTGATGCCATCATCAATCCGTCTGCTCTGAGGCTCAAGCTGGCTCGGTCAATGCGTGTTCACCACACTTTTCATGTATCTCAGGTAAAACCAGTCTCCACCAGCCATCTCTGCCCCCCAGCCATCCCCCCCCCCCCTCCTCCCTATTTGATAGATGACCACCAAGCTTTCCCCGTCCAGCGGTTACTGGATATACATCATCGGGGTAGGGGTTTTCAATACCTCGCAGATTGGGCGGGACATGGGCCCGAGGAAAGGAGCTGGGTTTCGCCGGGACTCATCCTCGACCCCTCTCTCATTTGGGACTTTCATCAGGCTCGGCCTGAGAAGCCTAGGCCTCCTAGAGGCGTCTGTTGAGGGGGAGGTCCTATTATGGCCACAGTTGTGGTGCTGTGTGTTTTCCCCCTGTGTCGGCCACACCCACTGTCTCTGTGCTTTGCCTGCCACTCTCAACTGCTCCCACCTGGCCTGCATCAGCTCATCAACTCCCCTTCAAATACACCTGTTTTCCCTGCAGTCGTCGCCGGATCGTGCTTCGATATAACGTGGTAGTTATTTGTACCTGGCTTCATTATCTACACTTTCTAGTTGTTGTTTCTCCTGCTTAAATCTTGTGCCTCACCTTTGTTCTCTTTTGCATATAGTTTTGTAGATCTACACCTCAAGCCAACCTGCTTCACTTCCCAGCCTGATGCGGCCCACTCTCCAACCTGCCCCCTGCCTCGCACCTGTTTATACCAAATAAACCTGTTCACCTTCACTCCAACTCCTGTCCTGTCTCTGTGTTCTGCTCTTGGGTCCAACAGCTATCGCCCCCTAACAGTAGCGGTAGCTAGTGGGCACCGGGCTCATTACTGGGTAAGGAGAAAATCAGGGCCTCTGGGGTTCAGGATTTGAGCAAAGGCTGACCCAAAAGGCCCTGTTCCCAGTAGGAAAACACAGGTGTAGCTGATAACACGAATCCTCCTTCAGTTCATTGTATAAATTAAATCAAGTCATATTGGCAGTGCACCAGCGGACAAAGCTACGTAAAGTACATAAACATCGACCATGCTGGTGCTACGACAGACAAATTAAACAAACCCAATTGTAAAATGACAGGAACAGAAGGTTACTTTACCCTACTGATGACCTGTGAAGAGGGGAAGCGTCGTTTTGGGCCAAAAACAGGTGTCACCCATCACACTGATTCTGCACCTTTTATGTTCTAAGGCCCAGGCAGTATGCTACATAGATGTGAGGACAAGTGAGGTCATATGAGCACACTCATAATGGGTGTTCACCCACCTCGCTGTTAAAAGGGTCCATTTTTACAGAATAAACAACTGGGTTTTACTTTGGAACAGTGCAGACACAAACAAAGAGAACTGTCAACTAGAATAGATGGTGACACTCATCCAACGAGACACAGTGAAAGCCGTTCAGACTGGGACAGGACTACACACAGCGCCATAATGCATTTGAAAGCGTATCTTTAAATCTATATCATGTCATTTGTTTAAAGGTATTGGAAGTCGGGAGAACACACTGGGCGCCTGCGGGAGAGCTGTGTTGCTGCTTATGCCAGTAAGGGAACGTTGCACACCTGGAACAACACTGAATGCCAACGATCAGTCAGCTGGATTTGTGAAATGGGCACGAAACATTGACACTGGGAGACTCAGTGTTGGCCTGCCCGTAAAACAGGGTTGACGTTGTGATGCTTTTAGTGTAGGCCTCCACAAAAAGCATGTAAGCATATACAAATATATATTTTGCTTTGGTCCTTCAGTGTCCTTGAGTCGCTCTCACTAGGGTTGTAACGTGAGCGTTTGGCTGAACCCAAGTGCACAGACGGGCGAAGAGCGTGGAACAGTGTCAATCGTTTATTCGGATTCAGGATCGGCAGGCAGGATAGTCAGACAGGCGGGGATCAGGAGCAGGCAGGGTAGTCGGACAGGCGGGGATCAGGAACCGGCAGAATAGTCAGACAGGCGGGGGTCAGGAGCAGGCAGGATAGTCAGACAGGCGGGGATCAGGAACCGACAGAATAGTCAGACAGGCGGGAATCAGGAGCAGGCAGCATAGTCAGACAGGCGAGGATCAGGAGCAGGCAGGATAGTCAGACAGGCGAGGATCAGAGAGCAGGCAGGATAGGTGGTAGGTCAGGATTCGAATCGCGGGAAAGCATTGTGAAACACAAGAGACAATCTGGCAGGGAATGTTTGCGAGGAAAGGACTGATATAGGGGAAACACAGGTGAAGGTGGTTGGGTTAATTGGGAGTGATCAAGGTGACAGGCAGGTGAATGGGAAAACCAGGGGCGGATCATGACAAGGGTAGGTTAGGGTTGAGTAATACAATGAGATATTGGTTTGGAGTCACTGCGTCACATGGAATAGAAGCTATTGAAAAAAAACAACTGCATATTAATATTCATAAAAAATAGAGGAAGCACTAAAATACCATAAAAAGAGTTGTGTCTAATGTGTCCAGTTTATGAATACAATTGGATACTGGTTTGGAGTCACTGGGTCCCACGACATGGAAACTATTGAAAAACAATTATTTTGTATTCATATATTTATGTGATGAAATTTAATTCATATATTTAGTGATTACATTTGTTTTTAGTGATTCAATTTCAAAGAAGCAAAGTTGCCTCAGAGAAAATAAAGATGATGTATCTGAATAACACTGGAGCAGTGCTCCTTGCCACACTCCTAGTAAGTGGCTTCAACGCTCCATCTGGCTGGTGGCTGTCCATCCCCGTGGGAGAAAGGGCTGGTCATAGCTGTCTATCCCTGCTGCTGAGGGGGAAAGGGCTGGTGTTGGCTGGTGGCTGTCTGTCCCCGCCGCTGAAAGCCCAGGAAGCGACAGGGGGTAGAACACGCCACCATCACCATCAACGGGACGACGGTGGAAAGAGTCAGCAGCTTCAAGTTCCTCAGGGTCCATATCAGCAAGGACCTGACCTGGACTCACCACACCAACGCCATCACAAAGACGGCAAGACAGCGGCTCTTTTTCCTCCGCAGGCTGAGGAGGTTCAACATGGACACGAGGACACTCTGCAACTTCTACAGGTGCACCATAGAGAGTACCGTATTTCCCGCACTATAACGCGCACCGGATTATAAGGCGCACCTTCAATGAATGACCTATTTTAGAACTTTTTTCATAAATAGGGCGCACCGGATTATAAAGCGCATAGCATAGAAGATACTGCAGTCAAACGTTTGACTGGGGATGCGTTATGCATCCACTAGATGGAGCTGTGCTAATTGTATAGCTCGTCACGCGCAACGCAACTGTGAGGACGAGTTGCTGCATTTAGCAGATATAAAACTGGAACCTTTATGACAAAAAAGTAAAACACAATTACGCAGTTCCAAACCTTAGATTTTTTAAATATCTTGCAAACGTGAATGATACAAAGTAGAGCATCGCACCTTCGAATCTTGTAGTGTGGCCAGTCTTCCGCCCGATTTTCTGGCTCTGTGATCGTATAGTGTGACCTTCCGTGAGTAAGCGCAGTAAAATGCTGTGTGCACTGACTACGATAGCCGTAATGCGGCAAGCGGTGTGGCTTTATCGTAGTCGTAGTGAAACATTTTATTATTATTATTAAATTGTTTTTATTGGTTTTTCATACTGAAACATTTTGACAGAGCGCCGTTTACAACCAGTATGGATCAACCAATTAACCAATTGATCCATATATAAGGAGCTCCGGATTATAAGGCACACTGTCGTTTTTTGAGAAAATTCCCGGCTTTTAAGTGCGCCTTATAGTGCGGAAAATACGGTATCCTGACTGGCTGCATCACCGCCTGGTACGGCAGTTGCTCCGCCCCTAAGCCCTTCCAGAGGGTGGTAAAAACTGCCGAGCACATTACCTGGACGGAGCTGCCATTCATCGAGGACCTCTTCACTCAGCGGTGCAGGAAGAAGACTACCCGGGTCATTAAAAACTGTCATCACCCTCATCTTGTAGACGCTTCCACAGCATCCGGTCTTGCACCACCAGACTCAGGGACAGTTTCATCCCACAGGCCATAAGGCTGCTGAACTCCTGAGCTACTACCATTATGCCGCTATATAACAGTCGAAATTTGTGTAAAAATGTCTGTTCACTTTTCACACCTTTTTATGCTGCATCTATTTATACCTTACAGTTATTATATATAACAGTTATATATATATATATATATATATATATATATATATATATATATATATATACAGTTATATATAACAGTTATTATTCACGTCCAGTATTGAAGTTTATTTATTTATTTGTTTATTTAGGTCTCAGTTCTCTTACTTGTGTTTCTATTATACTTTTGCTTTTCTTTTATATTGCACTGTTGAAGGAGCCTGAGACTAAATAATTTCGTTGCCAGTCACTGCGTCTATCATTATTGTGTATATGACAATAAATCATCTTTAATCATCTTGAATCTTGAATCTTGAATCCCAGTGCATCGTAAGGAAGCCTTTCTGGGTCCCTGCAGGGGTCAGAGAGGCCCCACATCGGGCACCAGTGTAGCAGTGCCCCCCGCCACACGCCAGCTAGATGGCTGAGCTGGGCTCCTCCGATGACCAGGACACAAGGTCATTCATGCAGGGTTGGTAGAATTGTCAGAGTAGGTGTTCAGGACTTGCAGGTCAGAGCACTCTAGTATGTGTTGATGGATGGTTAATCCTGTTTAAACCATTTATTAACCACACACCCTCAACAAACACATTGTATATAGTTAATAATTATTTGAATAATGTACTGTAGAGTCAGTACAGAAATATATTTGTGGGTAAACTATTCCAAACATGAGCCTGATATTGGTGAGTGATGATGAACAAATAAACACACACACACACGCACCCACACACACACGCACGCACGCACGCACACACGCACGCACGCACACACACACACACACACACACACACACACAGCTGTGGATTTTTAAATATGCCAGTTATATTCTGTATTTTAGGCTACATTGGAACTACTGTGGTGTATTGTATCAACTAGTGATATTCTACTATCAAGTTGTATCAACCAACATTTCCTGATGGGGACAATGAAATAATGTCTAACCTCATCATCAATACAATGTTATTCGTTTTTCTTCTCATCAGGCTAATACTCAATACTTGTTGTGTAACTATCCTTTCAAGCATCACTATGAAAGACCATTCATCCGACATGGAATTGACACATTAGTATCTTCACACAGAAAACGGAAAGGCCCTTGTGTAATCCCCCACCCGCTACCCTTCCCCAACACCACCCCGACCACTGATAACAGATAAAAAGGGGAAAAAGCCAGCCTGTTCTGAAATAGTGAATTCAGA
Organism: Pollachius pollachius; assembly: GCF_949987615.1. NCBI lineage: Eukaryota > Metazoa > Chordata > Actinopteri > Gadiformes > Gadidae > Pollachius > Pollachius pollachius. The sequence continues at coordinate 12,718,403 of NC_136948.1, read as the reverse complement.
GTCAAGCGCAGAGCATGAGCACAAACTAAAGTCTACAAAGTTATGTTTTCTCAAAATAACTACATGAGAGATGGCCCCTCACGGGTTTCCAATCTGCTTGACCAAGGTAGGCATGTATTTACATAAATATTCCTCTATCAGATTTGAGTTTTTTCAGATTTTTCTTATTGGCCTATGTTCGACTCATTTTCAAGAAACACACAGAATCAACCATATCTCTGTATATATAATAATAATGATGTTATTATTTTATACTATATAATAATACTACCAATGTTGCAAATCGAATGGATTAAGATAATTAATTTATGTTGGTGTATGTTTAGTCAAGAAAAAAAGAAATATGTTTTTCTAATCTTACCGTGTAGTGTAATCTAACTGTCAATGTTCATTTTATGCTAGTTGAATCAGACAAGTGAATTGTCTGCTGTTGAATTCTATTGCATGTTTTATCTTGAATGTGCTATGTCTACAGTACATAGGTCACGGTTTGCTATCCCAGTTCTGGGACTGCTAAATGTTGTGCTGCTGGTGACTGCTGTGGCTCTGGGGATTTACTGTGAGTACAAGCCAAAAGTGGATCCTACAACAAATGTATGGGATTCACGTTAGCATTATGTTGTCTTGTTTATTGTCATGGCAAGAATATGTTAATAATTTATATTGGCCACTTACCCTAAAGTTGTCCATTTAGCCATTAGAATTTCCCATTGATATGTTCCACTCTTTGTGGCAACTCACAAAAATACTAACACTAAAGTAACTAACACTCCCGCAGTTATTATATACAATGACACCCACTTAATATAAAAACTGGTAGTTTGTGTGTATGCTTGGGGCAACAATAAGCCCCTTCACACTCACATGATTTAATGAGATTGAAATGTCAATCAGGTAGCAAGACCAAGGAGGTATACCTGCAACCTCTGCAGAGTTCAGAACACCTTCCCGACATCCTGGAGTTCAACTACCTCCGGGAAAACCACAGCGAAGTGGTCGAAGCTATGAAGGCGGCTGAGATGGCCTTGAGGCTGGAGGTATCAAAGCATGACGCACTCAAAAAGCAGTTGGAGAAGCAGACCAGCCTCAACGATGGCTTCCAGGCCAACGTTAAAAGGGCTCACGCGGAGAAGGACAAACTACTCGCTGCTAAGCAGCACAAGGGTGAGATGGAAGTTGAGAATTCGATTCATTTTGTATCCGCTGATGTTGATGCGTTGATTTTTTTCATGGTGTTTTCTATGTTTTTATTCGATCGGTGTGTCATTGAAACAGAAAAGTCCTGCGGCCGTTGCCCAGAAGGCTGGGTTCTCCTAAATACAAGCTGTTACTTCTTTTCCAACGTTCTAACCAACCAACCGATCAAGAAAAACTGGCCAGATAGCAGGCAGGACTGCATCAGTCGAAAGGCGGAACTTGTGGTGATAGAGAGCTGGGAGGAGCAGGTGAGGCCACCATGGAGTCTGTGGGTTGAGTTTATAGTGTTATCGAACCACAGTAGACCTACTGCCTCTGGGACGTCTTTGCATTGATCTGTCGTTTGGAAGTGAACCTCATGGAAGTTATCGTACATGTATACCCTCTTTATGCAGCAACTGTTGAACGACAACGTCCCAAAAATGAGCACATCCACTTGGTGGGCGAGTGGGTTTTGGATGGGCTTGACGGAGATCACTATGGACAACAGATGGGTGTGGATTAACAACGTTACCCTCCAGGCACCGCTGTAAGAGCCCCCCTCGCCCACCCTGTTGTTTTGCCATACGTTGTTAGATAGATTTTACATTTACATTGTCATGTTTCTCTATTGTAGAATACAATACAATTTGCATTCTTGCTACAATTGTGTACCGATGCAATCGTATTTTCTTATCTTAAATCCAGCTGCTGGATTCAAGGGGAACCGAACAGGGAGGATGAGAACTGTGCTGCGTTCTACCCCGGCAGAGATGCAACACATACGTGGTATGATGGACGCTGCCACGGACATGAATTTTACTGGATGTGTGAGATGAAGCTAAATGAACAATGAAACCCCTGATTTGTCTTGTTGTGGATATAACGATACAATGGAAAATCTACGTGTATGCGTCTTATTATAACTACAAGAAACTGAATGGTTTTATTGATTATTGAAATGTAATTATTAGGGCACTGCTGCAAGCAGCGCTCAACGTTTGTTCTTAGGCTTTTTTCTATCTATCTTTCTCTATTTTTTTATTATTCTTGACAAATGTTGGGACCCTTCTCCTTCCACAATTGGTCACCAAGAGACTCCATTCCACTTTTAAAATGTTCATATTAGCTTGGAATCGCTCGCTACTATCCATTATTTTATTTGTTTTACTTTTAAGATATTCTACTTAAAATGTTTTTATATTAACTTAGGTTTTATAATAATTAGTTTCAGTTAATATAAACAGCGTCAATATTGGTCACCCTGGAGGAGGGCGTTGTCTGAGACCACCTGGGAAGCAAGGACTATGGAGATCGGATCACACTCTTTCAGCATGAAAAAAATAGAAAAAATATCCAAAATTAATCCTGTCCGGTATGACTTTCATTTCATAAAATAAAATATGATTATATATAATGCTAATGCTATAATGCACGAGAACATCAAAAGACATGTCATAATAACAATATTCCTAAAAATGCATCACATGGTTGATTCTGTACAAGAATTCTACATATAAATCATACGTACTACAGGCTGTCTAATGGGATTCCGTTTAATCTAAATTCATGTGAATAATGTATGCAGCTTTCCTCGGTTTGTCAAACCAAGGGTTCCTCTCGCCCCAGAGGAGCGCTGCAAACGCTGTATGCAAGGGTCAACCCTGGTGGATGCCCGTTGTGCTACGTCCCGATCTCGCGGAAGATAACACCCAAACACTGAGACGGCATCACATCACCCCTTTAAGTGTCCCCTGACTGATACAGATGACCATAAGCAAGCTCATCAACAACAGTCAGCTGGACTCCAGAGCGGATGAGAGTGTGGGCTTCTAGCTGGGCCTGCGGATGGACCAGGCAGGAAGGTAGCTGTCATGGCCACAGTTGTGGTGCTGTGTGTTCTCCCCCTGTGTCGGCCACACCCACTGTCTCTGTGCTTTGCCTGCCACTCTCAACTGCTCACACCTGGCTTGCATCAGCTTATCAACTCCCCTTCAAATACACCTGGTTTCCTACTGGAACAGGGCCTATTGGGTAGTATTGGCAGTGCACCAGCGGACAAAGCTAGTCAAGTACATAAACATTGTTCATGCTGGTGCTACGACGGACAAATTAAACAGACCCAATTGTATAATGACAGGAACAGAAGGTTACTTTACCCTACTGATTACCTGTCAGGAGGGGAAGCGTTGTTATGGGCCAAAAACAGGTGTCACCCATCACACTGATTCTGCACCCTTTATGTACTAAGGCCCAGGCAGTATGCTACATAGATGTGAGGACAAGTGAGGTCATATGAGCACACTCATAATGGGTGTTATGAGCAACTGCTGTCTTTGCCCTCCTTCACCCACCTCGCTGTTAAAAGGGTCCATTTCACAGAATAAATAACTGGGTTTTACTTTGGAACAGTGCAGACACAAACAAAGAGAACTGTCAACTAGAATAGATGGTGACACTCATCCAATGAGACACAGGGAAAGCCGTTCAGACTGGGGCAGGACTACACACAGCGCCAGAATGCATTTGAAAGCGTATCTTTAAATCTATATCATGTCATTGGTTTAAAGGTGTTGGAAGTCTTGAGAAAACACTGGGCGCCTGCGGTAGAGCCTTATGCCAGTGAGGGAACGTTTCATATCTGGAACAACACCGAATACCAATGATCAAAGAGCTGGATTTGTGATAGTCATGTTCAAATATCAGACACACCGGACATAGATCAGAGACAAAGATCAAAGTCAAAGGATAGAGTTAATATATGACCCTGTCATTTGTGCATGGATGCAAAGGTCTTTCTTTGTATGATTTATATTTATTTTCATATCTTATCAATAAATGAAAACATTTTAAAATTTCGATTTATTGAAAAAATAATACTGTTTCTAAATTTTGTTTACTGAAGAAAAAAACATGCAGATGGTTTTCTTTAAAAAGTAATGACACCAAGATTTCAGTTTCAAACATTTGGACAGGAAAGGCCGACATATTTACTGATGTCTTAGTAGACATGAAGTGGTTGTGGTGACCAACAAGAATACATTCAGCCAGCTGTGAAACTCACTTCACTTAACAACTCTGGGTAGCATGAACCATCTTGCCCAGCAGTGTCTGGGCATCAGTCCAGAATATCTACAACCTAGAAGACTAGTAAACCTCCCCACCTCCACCACCCTGAATCGTTTTCTACTCTGCATAGTGTAGTTTGGGTTGTACCCATAGCCAGACCTTTGTGTGTTTCCTGTGCAAAACAGAAGCGTGACAGCAGTCAGCCTCTGATCCAGGTCAATCTCAATGGTTTGTTTGATTCAATTAGACTCAACAACTGCTAATGATTTTATTTCCGATTCCAAATGTCTGGGTTTTCTAAACCAGACTTCTGATTTATTTTTTGATGCTTTGAACTAATCTTTGGATTAGGCATTAATGAAAAATAAGTAATTATTTGCATTTTTCTGAAGTGCAAACATGGTTGAGTACCTGTGTTTACACAGGGCAATGTCCTGTCAGATGGACCCTTCTGCACTCCCTGAACGCTCCCATCCACACAACCAACATGGAGATCCCACCGAAGGCGGCTCCCACATATGGCAACATCAACGATAAATTGAGTGATGAAGAGGATTTTGCGGATACACAGAACCAAAATGGTATAGTACCGAAATACAAAAGATATTCTAAAAGTAAACTTTGTAGTAGCAGTGTCTTTGATAGTGTCTCATAATATAACGAATGCTCAAACTGACGATGGAACAATTCACTTGACAGTGACTGAGCGTTGATGTACTGTTTTGGGACCCTAAAGTTGACCACCGCCCATAACCTCTCTGTCCAGTGTCTATCTCTGTAGGAAGCAGTGGTGTGAGATCCGGAAAAGCAGCAGTATTGTGCCTCATCGTGCTTGCCGTTGTTCTGTTTACGGTAGATGTGAGCCTGGGAATCTACTGTAAGTTACATTTAAAGATATAAACTGTATGTATGGTCATATTTTATAGTAATTAGAAACATTGATAACTTGCATTACCAAAATGGATTTAGCCATGGGAATTGACCTATTGTGGACGAAAGGGTGACAGGTGTCACAAAAGGACAACTGAGGAATGCCACACAATAAACCTATAAAACAGGAAACATGCTGCATGTTGCTGTTACAATCCTTTAAGAGAGAGACAGCAGTGATATTGCATTCCCTTGTTTCTTCCAGACAGCCAGCAGACAGAGGCTTTGCCTCAGACCAGTGAGGGTTTTCACAAAATCTTAAAAAAATACCAGAACACAGTCGAGTCCCGAAACAGGGCAGTCCGGCAGCTGGAGAAAGAGAAGAGGCTGATTGACGTGACCAGGTGGGAGTTGGAGCACCAGAAGAGAAGAGGCAGGGACTACAACACAATACTCGAGAAGGCTAACCAGGAGACTGCAGGACTGCAGACCAAAGTGAATCTCATGAGTAGGTCTACCGGGTTAACACACGTTGCTAAGAATACAACGCTTGACGTTGTACAATAGAACAATGTTAATCATGTTATATATGATGGAAATACATTCACAAAATTGCAATGTTTTTGTTTGTTTTCAACTATTCTGCGTGTGTTTCGACTCCAGCGATGGACTGTGGACATTGTTTACCAGGTTGGACTCACATCCTATCCAGATGTTTCTACCTGTCTGGGTCCAACCAAGCGAAGAGATCCTGGACGGAGGCTAGAGGTGTCTGTAAGAGGGCTGGAGCCGACCTGGCCATCATAGACAACAGTGTTAAACAGGTGGGAATCCATTTATACTATATATGATATATGATATGATTGGAAGGCTTATGCAATCATCCTGTTTAAATGATCATCAGTGTCTTGTCTGGTATCCCGTTTTGTGAATGGACACGATTGTGTGTTTGTTTCAGTCGACGTTGCACATGCATATACAAGACAGGAGCGATCCCAGTGCACCGCTGTACGTGGCAGCCTACTGGATCGGACTGAGAGACGTGGATGAGGAAGGCGTTTGGAAGTGGTTGAATGGAAAGCTGCTTGTGGATAGGTAACAACCCGACACTACACACACCACACAAAACCTCACACACAGCACACCACACAGAACATCACACACAACACAGAACCTCACACACTGCCCAGAACCTCACACACAGCAGACCACACAGAACCTCACACACCGCACATAACCTCACACACTGCACAGAACCTCACACACTGCAGACAACACAGAACCTCACAGACTGCGCGGAACCTCAAACACCACACAGAACCTCACACACCACACAAAACCTCACACACAGCACACCACACAGAACCTCACACACCGCACAGAACCTCACACACCGCACAGAACCTCACCCACCGCACACTGCAAAAATCTCACACACTGCACAATCCCTCACACACTGCACAAAACCTGACACCACAAAAAACCTCTCACACTGCACCAAACCTCAAACACCACTTTTCTGTGTGGCTACTTTTCTTTTGGGTTTAAAGAACATACAGGTTGGTAGTTGGGTTGTGGTTGTGTTTGGTTGTGTGCACCGTTACTCGTATCAGGAATCAGGTCTCAAATTGAAGGTGCATATCCTAACATAAAGTAAGAACCAACTCTCAAGAAAGAGGATTTATATTGAAGTGTTACATTGTATTGTTTAAAGTGCCTAACCGATCGGCAAAAGCTTATGGAATGTTTGATTAAATTCTACTTGTAAGTTGCTTAATATGTGCGAAGGTTTTATGAGCATTAGTTTTATGTTAAGAATGTACTTTCCTTTTGTGATGGAAATTTGCTTCATGGGTCGGTTATAAAGTTCCAAATAACCGTCCTCTACCCCTTCATACAGCTATTGGCATTTTGGAGAGCCAAACGATCAGGGTAGTTCAGGAGAAGACTGCGCAGGCGTCTATCCCGGGGTGAACCCCTTCAGCGCCTGGAACGACGTTCCCTGTTCACATGCGCTCAAATGGATTTGTGAAATGGACTCTCAAGACCTGTAATTATCACCCTATGATTCAATGACTTGTGGTTGTGGATTCATACCAACTTGGTTACGTTGTTGAGGTCACACAGGGATTTTTTTTCATTGTATTCAAATATCAGACCAAACAAAGATCAAGAAGTCAAAGAATAAATGATTTATTGTAATTAATATATGACCCTGTAATTTGTACATGGATGTCGAGATCTCTTTTCTTTGTACGAATATATTTATATCCATATCTTGTCAATAAATGCAGGAAATGCTTTTTTGATGAATTGACTTAATTATATAAAAACAAATACTGTTTCTACATTTCATTTACTGAAGAAAAAACATGCAGTAAGTTTTCTTTCAAAATCACTGACACCTAAGTATCACAACAGGTTCAAACCGTTTGACAGGAAAGGCCAACATGTCTACTGACATGAACGATGGTAGCATGAACCGTCTTTCCCATCAGTGTCTGGTCATCAGTCCAGATAACTTCAACCTAGAAGACCTCCACCTGCCTGAATAGGTTTCTACATTGCATAGTGTGGTTTGGATTGTACCCATAGCCAGACCATTTTCGTTTCCATTGCAAAAACAGAGCTTTAAAGCAGTCAGCCTCTCGCCCAGGTCAATCTCAATGGTTTGATTCAATTAGACTCAACAACTGCTAATGCTTTTATTTCTGATTTAAAATCTTAAGACATCTGCTTTATAGTTTGAACTAATCTTTGGATTAGGCATTAATGACAAAAAACTAATTATTTGCAAGTGCAAACATGTGTGAGTACCTGTGTTAACACAGGGCAATGTCCTAACAGATGGACCCTTCTGCACTTCCTGAACGCTCCCATCCAAACAAGCAACATGGAGAACCCACATATGATATGTCTTTGATGAGGGTAGCATACTTGTGTCTAGTTTATTGCAAGCATAGCCTCTGCAGGGTCAGTTATCATTTTAATCCAAAACCAGGTTACGGCACTATAGATGGCCTGCAATTCTGTACTTTGTATCAAATGAAACAATTCTGTTTGCACAGGCTGGAAGTCCATAAAACCCAAAGAAAGGGCCAATAAGGACTCCCTGCTGCTTCTTGTGAACAGCTTGGTCACTATAGGAGGACTAAAGAAAACTGCAGGGCTGAAGAGAATAAAGTAACATATCTAAAATGCATTACACTCACAATTTTGCCCTCTGTCTATGAAGAATAAATTATAAGCACACACATATGTTTTCACAGTCATTTATCTGAATGGAATGCATAAAAATGACAATATATCTCTGAAACTATGGAAATACAATCTCATATCAAAGACACCATATATTCAATTTATTACAATAAATGTGTGTTTCATACATTTTTTTCTTTACTATTTACATGTTAGCATGACAACCTTTGTCCAGACAGATGGCGTTCCACTACCAACACGGGCCGGGACCGTGGACTACATGAGCCCTGGGGGTCTCAGAGCACAGCAAAGTGCTGCCGCAGGTCTCTGAGGAGCTGCTGCGTGTCCACGTGCTCCGGGAAGTCGTCCTCAGACTTCTGGGCGGCGATGTAACTGCTCTGCAGATCTCCAATCTGGACACAGACACGCAACACACACACCTTGATTAATCCCGAGGGAAATCCTTTCTGTCACGATTGCTCTGGTCAAAATTAATAATAATAATAATAATAATAATAATAATAATAATAGAGAAAGATGACAAAAAAATACTGTAAGATAATACATACATTAAATATATAAAAATGAGCATATATATATACGCTACAAAATAATATACATTAAAAGGATGCAACAAGTGTAAGGGCGCTTTCACACAGTTGGTTCTGGGGTGAGATTGATTCTTTGTTTCTTTGTTTTTTCAGTTTGCTTTGGTTTTCCTACAATTAAAAAATAACCCAATCACCTCAAACAGTAAAGTGTACAGAACCAGTTTACTTGGATACGGAGCAGAGTGCGTGTGTGCCGCTGCACCAGAGTTCGAGTGAGCGTTCACACCACCAGGGTTAGGGTTAGGGTTAACCGCTTCAGGTGTGAGGCACCCTTAGATCACAGAAGCAGTGTAGACGACTAAGGAGGAAACACCTTTGGATGGGATGCACATTTTGTTTTTGCAAGTTGCAAATGAGGTGAATGCTGTGTCTGAAAACAACGGTGTTACCTTTTCAGAGAGAGTGGCGAGGTTGAAGTGAGGCTCGTACATGTGAGGGGCCAGGGATGCAGCGGTCTGGAGGAAGGCTTTGGACTGCAGCAACATAACAACACATACAGTGTTAATCATAAGCACCACCGTGACATTCACAAGTGTTGTCCACTGTATTCCATCCAAACAACCCAAGAAGCTGACATTTCTACGAAATTATGGAATGGTTTGAAATGACTAGAATGTTGGCAACTAGGTCAACATTCCCTTAGGTTTCGGATTGGAAGAACCAAGAAACTAATAATTATTTATTCAATCCTCAATTATGTTCCATTTGTTTATAACTGCGTCCACATCTAATGTTACTTATACCAAACAGGTTGATCACTTTAGCTGAGATGTGTTCAAGAGCTCATGGGACACTCACCCATTAGCGAGCCCAAGTCCTGTGGGCTCTAATGAGGCTCAATAACAAAATGCCAAATCAAAGACGCCGAAGTGCTCACCTGTTGGACGCGACCCTTGCGCAGCTCAAGCACGGCCAGGTTGTTGTAGGCCTCGGCGTGGTCGTTGTTGAAGGCCAAAGACAGTTTGAAGCACTGATAGGCCAGCGTCAAGTCTGCTATGCCCTGTCAGGAGAGTATGGAGACACACACACTCGGCAGTGAGTCAAAGGCTTCCATTGGTTAGAAGAATTATCAATTAGGATTATTTTGCACTATTTCGATTTTATTAATTGTAGATATTACTTTTTTTATTTTATCAAATTTGCTCCTTTTCTCCTTATTCCACCATGGCCCAGAGAAAAACGCAATTTCGATTGCTAGAGTTTGATTCCTGTCTAGCACATATTGGAATTGACAATAAATCTGACTTTTACTTTGAAAAGAAACATAAAGAGTTACGCATTTTCCTTTTCAGAAACAATGTCAAAGTGGGCAGGATAGTATAGCGGCTAGGGTGTTGGATCCCAAATGGCCAAAGCCAACCAGTTAGCATCCTGAAGCTTCACGTCTTTCCTAACCCTTCAACCCCCCGCCCCCTCCCCCCTCCATCGTAAGCCACTTTGGCGGTGAGCCTCTTACAGCTACAGAGCATGGGTAGAAAGCAGCGTTACCCCTCCCTGATCTCTTACCACGGCCACGTGGCCGATGTTGTACCAGACGTCCGCCTGCTCCTCGTCATTGGCCGCCAGTGCCAGGGCCCTCTCGAACGACGACAGCGTCATGTCGTACTGCTGGGCGTAGAAGCAGCACAGGCCCAGGTTGTTGTACAGCTGGCAGTTGTACACCCCCATCTGGAGCAGCCGTCTAAGGGACCGACAGGATTAAATAAACAGGCGATAGGAGCGCGTGCCATCGCTTGTTAGAATCCGAATTCAGGATTTAATCGGAATTCAATCCTAACAAGCAATGGGAGCTCAAGAGTTTGGTGCCGACCTCTTGAGCTCCCATCTCTTGCTGGAATCGGAATTCAGGATTGAATTGGCATTCAGGAATTCAGGATTGAATTGGAACAAGCAATGGGAGCTCAAGGGGTTGGTCTCATGCACGTCACCTGTAGAAGCGCAGTGCGACCTCGGGCTGGTCCGTGTAGAAGTGGTTGCTGCCGATGCAGGCGATGGCTTCCACGTGAGTGTTGTCCTGTTTCAGGACGTCTTTGTAGTACTCTGTGGCTGAGGGAATGTTGTTCATCTCCTGTTAAGGAGACGACAGCAAAACAAACACAGGTTACAAATACGCGCAATGGACTAAAAATATGGCGGGAGTACGGTCCATTTAATTAGGATGTGTGTAATGTTTTTTGGAGGTTAAGATGGAGGAGACTTTAAAACACAAAAGATTAACCAAACTCGCCTCGTGAATGCGTGCGATTCCCGTGAGTAGAGTGACCTCTCCTGGGAAGCGGTCCAGGCCTTGCTTGAACAGGTTCAGCGCTGTGATTGGCTGGTCGAGTCGCTGATACACCTAGTGTTAACGGGAGATAACAGGTTCAGCGCTATGATTGGCTGGTTGAGACGCTGATACACCTAGTTTTAACGGGAGATAACAGGTTCAGCGCTGTGATTGGCTGGTCGAGACACTGATACACCTTGTTTTAACGGGAGATAACAAGACGTCAATCAATTTAACTATTTGTGTCCCAAAGATTACTGCATCTTTGTGTTATCTTCTGAGCTGTGATTGGTTGTTAGGACATCTCAATATAAGAGTACCTTGGCAAGATAGAGGTAAGTATCGACCACCTCATGGTGATTGAGCGCGGATCTGAACTGTTTCTCTGATTCGCGATGCAAACCAAGTCTGAAAGAACAACACACAAAAGATAACCCCTGTAATGTTGCTTGTTTTTTTACTTTTTAATTGAATAGCAGCTTCTGATAATAAACCTTAAATGTGATTTGTAATATAATCTTGAAATATTATGTGATAGTAACATGTTTTTAATACTTGTGGTTGATTACCTGTAGTAGCATTTCCCCAGCTGAACCTTCCACCACCAGTCTTTGAACTGAGCATGCTCAGTAGCCTGAGCAGCCAAATCTAAAGCCTGGGTACAGAACACAGGTCCTGAAGCATGTGGAAGGTACATGTACTGCGGTACATTTGTATGAAATCAATACTCAAGCCAATAACTGTCCTTCAACTTACATTTTTCACATCATTTTCATGATGGAAGATGTACTCAAATAGAGTCTAGAAGACAAATAGGCACATTGATTTGAAAATGTTATGCTTACGATTGTATTATCAATAAAGTTAAATTACAAAACTATTCATAGTCTTACCTTGGATAAATTGGGCTTTTGGGAATACTTGGAGAAATTGAGTCTTGATAAATGTATAAATGGTCCCTCTGGATTGGTTAACATGGAAGCCTGGGTGAACACAACAACACAACAAAATAAGAACAAAATACACAACACTGAACATCTGTATATGTACATGGAGGGCTGGCTGTGTGTGTATGTGTGAATGTCTGTCATGCGGAGCCTTGCTGTAGACTTGGCGGGTTGGTGGGGGGGGGGGGTAGAAGTGGGGATGGCGGTAGATTATCTTTTATCCAGGGATGTAAATGTGATAATGACTACTATTATGACTATGAAGAAGCAATAAAGTCATTATATGGGAAACAATACATTCTGCACAATTAACTCTCAGTGCATTCAATGTGCTACGTCTTCCTGCAGACACACACAAGCTAATGGCTGGATCTGGTTCTGGTTGGACATCTGTTCTCTCCTCATCAGGAATAATGCATTTGAACTCGCTCCCTTGGGGAAACACCATTGTATTACCGTTCCCAGGCGAACAAATCTCCCGGAGGCGCTGGTGATGGGCCGGGCCGTGCTGGCCGTGCGCGGGGTCCTGATGGCCTGTTCCATGGTACCGGGTCTCCCTGACTGGGTGCTGGGTCTCACAAACCCTGTGATGGGGCGCCCCGACTGCGTCATGGGCCTTCAGGTGGAATGAACAAGGAAATACTAATATTACAAGCTGTTGCTTTGAATGAGTTCACCATGCTTGGCTTTAAGTGTTGAACTGATGGATCTACTCTCTGCCTGGGGTACCTGACAGCGGGAGTGGGTCCACCACCGTGACTGGTTCCTGGGAGTCTCAGAGATGTCCCAGGTCCTGGAAATTAGTAGAATAAGTAATTGTATATTCTCAATTAAGCTGACATAAAGCATTATTTTGGGCAGTGTGAATAATGAAACACTGGTTCTCTGATGCCCCACCGCCTCACACAGGATCAAACCAGCAACCCTTTGTAACAGCTTAGCCAAAGGACTCAGTGCAGCCATTGGGGCAAAGGCATTGGGGGTGGGGTTCACCTTAGAGGACCCTTCACTCCGTTTCACCTGCGGAGCAACTTACGAGCAACCTGGGCGATGGAGCTCTCATCCAGCATCATCTCAGCGATGCCTTCCTGGTCCACCTCGATCTCGTCTATGTACACCATCTCTGTCAGCGCTCTTGTCTTCAGACTCCACGCAGCCTGATGCAAGCGCACGCACGCACGCACACACACAGACACACACACACACACACACACACACACACACACACACACACACAGTTTATATAAATCCCAGTGAAGGAGAACAACTTGACAAGAACTACGTACTTAGCTATTTCTCCATAACACGATACGGCTGATCATATTTTTTATTAGACTACATTTATTTGCAAGGGTAGGGGATGGGAGAGTCACACTCGTCACTCGTTACTACAACATGTACTCGGTTTGCAGGGGGACTGCATATATATTGCCGTATCCAGTGTTAACAGTGCAGGAAGACAAAGGATTGAGGTTACCTCAGAAATAAGCATTGAGGAGCCAGCGTCCTTGAGAGAGCATGATTGAGTTAACAAGATAGCATATGTGTTGAGATCAGATTGTAAAACATTAAGAGGGGAGCAACAAACATCAGAGAAAGAAATGTTGCAAAGTAAAAATGCAAATAAAGAGATAGGCGCTTTAAGGTTAAGGAGAAGAGAAGGTTAAGTAATCGTACGAGTCCACCAGAGATGATCAGGATTATGTTTACCACGATACCAAGTCAGCCGATCCAGATCCAGATCGCTAGCATGCTAGGCGACTTAGCTAACTACTTTACGCCACATTACCTGATCGTAGGGACTGTCCTCTAATATTTTCGAGCAAATATCAGAGCATGGTTGAAATTTTCTTCTCCGGAAGTAGCTCCACGCCAGAAATAACGGATCCATTGTCACTTCCATGGTTTAAGTAAAACGAAAAAGAGAAAATCCCTTGGAGTTTCAACAGAGAGCTTTCAGGCTAACCATGGATGAACTGCTAAAGCTTTTTCCTGTTGCTCGGCAACGGACAGGGGGCGGGGCTTCATTGGCCCTACTTCAGTTTACTGTCGTTCTTTCCCCTTTATTCGTTTATACCATGATGCATTACATGTTACATTATTACCTATTACCTCCGGTCTATTGCAGTATTTCCCTAAAACAATAAAAAAAAATGATGTCACTATACAATACATGTATTGGAAGAAAACGTTCCCACCAATTCAAAACTTGCTCTATTTTATTTATTTATTGGTTTATTTCTGGGACATTGCACACCAATCAACAGTCAAACTGTAAGTGAGCCAGAGTTAGCCTAAGAGGCTAGTTTACATCCGTTGTCCCCGGCCAGGTATTCAAAAGGCTACCTAAAATTACTGAAATAAAATGCATGCATAAACAAAGACAAAAAACAACATAGGTGACTCAGAAGAGATATAGTAACACATAGTAAGAACGAATCGACAGACAATTGCAAACAGACAATAAATTATGCAGACAATAAAAGCTCATAGAAAAGTGCAGTAGATTAGAGCAGAACACATACAATAAAAGCACTCTATGTTTGTATCTCTAACAATTTATAATATGCAGGGTACATTAACGGCAATATTTGACTTTATTTTAATTATATTTCACCTGTGATTCATTCACATCCCGCTAACTAATGATGAGTTGCTTTAACGGGTTTTTGACGAAGTGTTTTATATAGAAAACGGTGACTCAGAAAGCCTTCGCACGCGAACCCCAAACCTTTGTAATCGGCGAGCCTGTGCGTCTTGAATTCTCCTTCTCGGATGAGGACGGACCTGATTGGCTCGGCCCCTGATCTCGCATCGATGTGGGCGGGGCTTGTGGATAACAGTAAAGCTCCATCTTTGTGGGATTTGACAAGAGCTTTGACCTATGTCGGAGAGCGTTGCGATGCCGGAGCCAAAGTATGATGAGTAGACCTACCATCCCAAAACATCTGAAACAGCTTATTCCGAAGGAAAAACAGGAACCTTTCACAGAAAATAAATTAGGATAGCCTTCTATCAAAGCACATGAAACATCAAATAATTCATTGTGGCAACGCTCTTGACTGGACATCCAACGGAACTAATGGGACTCATACTGGCTTAAAGAACCATCCTTTCTGGTGAATGACCCTGTCTCCTGCACCAGGCGCTAGCACCAGAGACACGGAAGTACGGACATGGCTGACAGGACCGCTCCGAACTGCCACCTGAGACTGGAGTGGGTCTACGGGTACCGGGGACACCAGTGTCGCAACAACCTGTACTACACGGCGGCCAAGGAGATCGTGTATTTCGTCGCCGGCGTGGGAGTTGTGTACAACACGCGGGAGCACAAGCAGAAATTCTACTTGGGACACAACGATGACATAATCAGGTAGCGTTTTTACCTCACTCCCATCACAACACTGACTGAATGCACGTCAATCCCTACGTTTCAGCACCAAGGACAGAGGCAGAAGACGAGCGTCATTGGGGCTGATGTTTCATCTTGCACATCCTCGTTTCGCGTCTAATGCGTGTGCCTTGTCTGACGTGTATGGGTTGGGCGAACAAGTTTGGTAAAGAAAGTGTCTGATAAGTGGACATGTTACATGTGTGTTTGTCCTTGAGGTTTTCTGTCTCTCTGGGGTCCTTTTAACCCCGATTAAAGCAGCCGTGGGAAACCTTAAACCAACTGGTCTAGAAATGAGCGAAGAACGTCTCACAGCAACTCGTGGTGGTGCACTACAAACTCAACAAGATCAAGTTAATCTCCTGTATACAAAGTTTATCCATTACATATTTCCTATTTAGACGGTCATTCTTGTATTTTCTTTTGCCAGCAACTTAACTACACCCACTATAGGACCCATGTCTAATGCTTCAGTGCTTTTGTTGACATGCCTTGGGTTGGCCTGGAGATGACTAGAGTTATATACTGTGTCGCTAGTCAGCTGGCCTACGGCTCAATTATTAATTGAAGAGCGTGAACTCCACCCATGTGCTCCCTAAGTTGAAATGCTTGATTGGAGCACATAATTGGTTAGCGCGGTATGGGGAAGATGTACTCAACATTGCAGCAGTCAGTAAGTGATACACAACCTAATATCAACCCAAATTTGTCTTAAAATTCTAGTTGATACTCTCACTATAGCCTAATGAAGAAGTTCATGTTGCAGGAAGGTCTCAGCAGAGGCAAATGTATTCATACTCTAAACCTAATACATTTTGTCTGGGTCCCTGGGGTGCTTGTGTATTATGCATGTGCCGTAGGCCTACATTTCACCCCCACTCTGTGTTGGTGTTGTCACTGACTGGTCAATATTATTAATATTGAAACACTCTCCGGGGACAGCTTCATAGACCCGCATTTTCACACACACAAGCACTCACGCACATGCACACACACACACATGCATACGTAAATGTTTGTGTTTTTTACTACTGTAAATGACATTGTGCAATTTAATGACGGAATCAAGTTTGTAAGACGAATGCCTTCCCTCAATCCCAGATCACTTCATACAGCTGCCATGTAGGTCATTCCCAAAAGAGGGAAGTGGGTCCCCAGGCGGCCAGACGCACAAGCATGCCAACATAAAAAACTGTTTTAAAGAAAATCCCAAAACACATTGTTGTCTATTTTCTGGGGACAGAATGGTGGACAGTGCAGGGTGGGTTCTTCCTCTTTGAGTCGTATCGATCTGTCTACCGTAGGAGCCCCAGAACTCCCTGAACCACATCATGTTCAAGTCTCTCTCTCCCCATCCTCCCCAGTCATACTACTTCACCCTACTACCACTACATCTACATTCCTCCTGTCCTTCTCGTCCCCCAACGCCAAGCCCACACCCGTCTGTAAGCCTTGTATACTTATGATATTGATTTCGCCAGCCTCTCTTAATCGGAACTCTGATCCACGCACTAATGAATGTGTTCATTAAAAGGGTGTTAATGAGGATACAAGGGTTTTTAGAGGCCGAGGGTTGATATCTTTTCATCAAGCTTTACTGAGTCCAATGGGGCATGGGTTCAGCGACCGTCTTCAGAAAAACACATCAGGGCTCTCCGGTCAGAATACAGGAAGCAGATATATGCAATATATATTGTATGCAAATATGAAAACATCTCAATACTTCAAGCTATTTGGGTTTTACTGCTTCAGATTCAGTCAGTTGAGATATGAGGGCTGATGTTGTGAACAAAGATATGTTCAAAAGCACCTAAAGCCCAGAGCATGTGAGTATTGTTATTGGCATTAGCATCTGTATTTATACAGACGCATATAATTGGTATAGCTGCACAGATTTTTATAAACATCTGTGCTGTTATATCAATTATAGTCAGAGGTTAAAGCGTAGTGTGTGTCTCCACATCACCAACCAATAATTGCATCATTCTTTGCCATAATTAAACCCCAAGCTGGGTTTGTGGTTGTATTTGTGTTGAACTGTAATTCAAAAGGACTCTGAAAACCTTTGATTGCCATGCCATCTAGACTTGTTTGGCGTTTGGCTATTGAGGTTGTCCTGCACAGTTGCCACAATACCTTTTATTATTCATCAGCAGCCTTTATCCAAAGTGACCCATACTGAATTGACATTCAAACATGTTCATGTCAAAACAAGAAGGTAGGGATGAAACATCCTACCCCGTCACAAACACCCATAGGGAGACTCCAAGGCCTGGGAATCGACCAGCACCTTTTTTGACTTGGATTCAAACTCCCTAACCACTATGAGAAGCTCATACAGTGACAAGTATTTTTTCGCAGGCTCTGTGCTGGCGTGTCCTCGGAGGCTGGGCCGTGGAGTGAACGGTTCTCCCGTCTCTGGGAAGAGCTGCCCTGGCTCTCTGCTCAAAACTGGTATCTAAAGAGCAGGTCTGTCCACACCGATTAGGATCCTCCCCGAGTTACTGAACAGAGCCGGAACCAATGAGCGCCGCATGCTTTAACCATCACACCGGAAACATAGATAGTTAGTGAGTAGTTTGATTTGTTCAGATGTTTGTTGCTTGAACAAGTTACAAATGAATGCTTTGGGTGTGGATTGTTAAATGGTCGCAAGATACATCGATTTATAGATTCATAGATAAAAAGATACAAGATGTCAAGATGACCGTCACTCTGTTCATCGACCACGTTTTGTTGCACTGTACTTCTCTAAAAACCAGTGTTTGCTCAGCGGTAGTCAAGCAATTGGCAGCAGGATTAGAGCTGACCTTTAGACATTTGCAAGTCAACTCAAAATCCCTTTAATCCAATCAAGTGTAAATCCCAACATTTTACAACTATACTACGTTTCTACTTTAATATATGCCTCAGACATTCTGCCTGCTAAACACATCCCTGTCACAGTCAGGGGCCTACAGCATCATCAATCACATTGAATAAGAACACATCGGCTTACTGTCCGATCAATCCCACCTATCATTCATAAATACAAGGACAATTATCAATGTGTTGACTGTAAATTAGTGTCAGGGCTGTTTTCTCTATGATCACCTGCCAATAACTACTTCTTACCAGGTTTATAATTAACTATACGGTTTAGCTATTCATCACCGGAAATGTCAATTGAACTTGACTTGAACTTGAATTGAAATACCTTAAACTATTCGGTATGAAAGATAAAAGATATGCCATTAGCGATGCTCTTTAGCTGATGGCGAAGAAAGTAAAGCTCACTGAAGTGAGACCCGGGGCGTTTTCTTCCTGAATAAGTTGAGCTTAGTGGGTGGAAATCGCTCCTCAGTGTGTGAATAAAACAATCATAAAAAAAAAAAGCTGCACATTTTTGAATCATTAAGCTTGAAACTTCGCCCATTATTTTTGATGATTGAATTCGTATGGAATTCTCTAGTTTTTTTATTTGATGAAATGAAGGCATCACTGACAAAAGCGACGTTGTGTGAAGGATGTTTGACTTCCAGCCAAAAGGCACAAGCTTTGACTCTCGAATGTCAGCAGTCTAGCGGTGGGCATTAGAGGAAGATGTCCCTATCTGCTCCAAAAAGACATCCATCTCACATTTCTCACTGAGTCCTTTTGGATGAAAGCATCTGCCCAGCAGAGAGTAGTATGATAATACTTTCTGCTTTATACACAGTCATATTAGTCCTGCTGTTCTAAATGGAACAAATGGCTCAGCGATTCAGCACCAGTCCTTGCCAAAGCTACATTTATTTTATCTGCCACGACATGTTGTCTACAATTTTAAATACTTAAAATCAGATTCCTTGTCTTTCCAGCTGCTATATTTAGAATGTTATGCTCTGATTATGTAATTCACATGAAGCAATCCGAGAAGTTGTGTCACGGTGTGGTGGAGTTGAGCACATATAAGGTGTAGGAGGAGTGGGGGTGATGGTGTTGATGAGAGAGAGAGAGAGAGAGAGAGAGAGAGAGAGAGAGAGAGAGAGAGAGAGAGAGAGAGAGAGAGAGAGAGAGAGGCCAAGTAAACCATAAAGACTCGGGTCCATTTGAGAATGTAACCCCCCAGAGTATCACCAGAGACAGGGGGACACAAGCATACACAGCGGGTTGGGAGCTGTCTTGGATTGCAACGAAAAAACAGCAAAATCAGAATTTGTTTGTGAATGCGTTTCTGTGCGTGTGCGTGCGCTTGTGGCTGTGTGTGTGGAGAGAGAGAGACCCGGGGCGGGAGGGGAGTGGTACAGAAAGAGCACCGCCTCGTCGTGGGCTGATGACGGGAGTCTGCCGCTGCCCAGCCCGGCCCGCCCGCTCCAGCCCTCTGAATGCCCGCCAGGATTAGTGGAGGGACGCTGGGCGCCGGTCGGCTCGGCAACACAGCCGACCTGATTATGATGGAGGGAGCGCCGTTCACTATGTAGGCCAGGACAACGGAAGGGAAGGGAATTGCCCAGTGAATCAATCAGAGGATCGGAACGTGACAGGCGGCTGCAGGGGGGGCTGGGGGGGGCTGAAGGGAGGGGGGGGGGGGGGGGGGGGGGGGTTGGGGTTAAAGAGCTGTATAGTACAGTAGGCTGTTGCTCAGCTGCAGAGTGGGATCGCGTGCGTAGCCCTGAGTGGTGGCAGTGATGGTGGGGGTGTGGACTGGACCAAAATGATGTGGAGGGTTAGTGGTAAATGATTATGTAAGAGAATGAGCATATGCTGTGGGAAGTCAAGAGACCCCGGAAGAGGAGCTGGAGGGGGAGAATTCAACGGAATGACTTAATAGGAGGCAGAGTAGCACAGTTGAGAGGGAGGCTGTTCCATAGGCAGCAGCAGGCATGGGAGGGGGGCGGTGGTGCCCTGTGAAGGTATCTGACCATGAAGAGCTGAAGTGAAGCATGCCACCCCCAAGGCAAGGGGGCAGGGTGGGAGCCAGGGTGGGGGGGTCGTCCTCTTCTGCTGCCAGGTGCTATCCTGGCACTGAGCCGCACACACACATACCCATACATACATACATACACACGCACGCACGCACGCACGCACGCACACACACACACACACACACACACACACACACACACACACACACACACACACACACACACACACACACACACACACACACACACACACACACACAGACGCAGATGCAGATGTTCGCTCACTCTCACATCTATACATACATAAACACAATGCAAATACTCTCCTTTCCTTTCGCTTTATCAACCCTTCCCCCCACACAAAGCCCTATTCTCTCTCTCTCTCTCAGTCTCTGGTTGTGTCTCTTGGTCACTCATCCCTCCCCTTTCCCCCCTGCAGTCTAGCGCTGCACCCGGAGCGCGTGCTGGTGGCCACGGGGCAGGTGGGCAAGGAGCCGTACATCTGCGTGTGGGACTCGTACACAGTGCAGACTGTGTCCATCCTCAAGGACACGCACACCCACGGCATCGCCTGCCTGGCCTTCGACCTGGAGGGACAGGTACGTCCGCGGCCCCATGGTCATGTTCCTGAGGTCAGGGGGGCAACGGGAGAGTTACAGAGGGTGGATGCTCCGGTGGTTTGGCATCCAATGTCCACCCTCCACAGTGCCCCAATGTCCACAGTCCAACAGGTCATAGGGTCCATAATTAACGCCTGCCACTAGCCAGTGGCGGCTAGTAAAAACATTTCAGGGTTGGCTGTTAAAACAGTCGCTTGGCCAGTCGGTTTTCCTATTCTGACATTGGCAGGTAAAAAGGCATAATTCTCAAAGTAAATGATCCTGGCTGGACCTGCTTACTAACGCTCATGTCTCTACATTTGCTCTCAGTCACCTTGATTAAAATAAGCCTCTGCTAAAATTTCTAAATAGTGGATAAACACTTTTGCTGGCACCCCTCTACTTTATGATTAGTCCAAATAACCTCTGGCCCAGTGTTCATCCGCCTAGCACCCTGTGTTCGTGGTCCTCCCAGCCAGGCTGGGGATGAGAGGGAGGCTGAATGTAGGACCTAGCAGTTGTTAGTGGAGTTGTGTGGCAGTGCTGCAGCTGCTGCCCCTCTCTGGGAAGCTGTGCGGAGCTGGTAATTGGGGATCGCCTGCTGGGCTGAATCTCTAAATGACACATCTGTGATTACTCCTGCAGTATTAGCCGGACAGCTGCACACAAACACGCGCATGGACACACGCGCACACACACGCACACACACACGCACGCACGCACACAGGCACGCACGCACGCACGCACACACACACACACACACACACACACACAGGCAAACACACACACACACACACATACACACACACACATATAGGCACATACACATCACCCATTCGGCTAAACTCCGAACAGTCAGCTGAATGACTGTTATTTGCTGTCGCTGCTGTGTTTGACGGCTAGTCCCTGCATTCAGGTGTCCTCCTCTGGGCGGGGGGGCTATTGGCCTGGAGGAGCTTTAAAATACTCATATGTAATTTATGGCTGCAAAAAGCACAAGAGCAGTTCCACTCCTTCATAGTTCTCCCTCTAGTAGGGTGAGTGGCTTGGGCTGATGATGCACAATGATCTGCCTGGCCAGTGATATTTCAATTCCAAACGACCTTTGCTTACAGCCTTCGGCCAAGGCAGGACGATATTGTTTGGAACACTCAAATGTTTATATCTAAATATATATTTCATACATAAAACACTAGGGATTCATCCCACCAGTCTCTCTCTGTGTGCCCCAAGGGCCCACCATCAGCAGAGTCATATACCTTGTACATTTGCTGTGGTGGAAGACAGGGAAATGACCCCCATCGCTCTCAGCCTGACCGGGCGTAGAGCTGGGGATATTGATGGGATCTGACAGTGTTTAAAAGCCAGAGGAAGCTCCCTGGTCTTATCAGTTGAACAGATCTTTCTACTCTGCATCTCTCTGTTCTCTCAGCCAATCGTAGGACAGTCAGAGTTCAACCCAGGACCCTGCCAAGGTTTTTTTGTAAGCTGGTGCACCTATTAAAACTATTCCACGGCTATCAAAGGAGACAGCAGACTCGACTGACAATAACTCGATAACGTTTGAAGTTTCTCAGTGGTTGTGCGTGGCCGCACTACACAAGCATGGTGGGAAATTATTGGAAGTCGGATTAAGCCCCTTCTATGTACTTTTTGTTAAAAGATATCTTCTGATTAACCCGGCTTGCATGCACTAAACAAGGTTTTGTTAGCTGATGATTCTTATCGTGGCCATCATTTCCTATTTATAATATATGCATTCACAAATCGCCTAGACAGTATTAATCAGAAACAAATTCATTTTATTTTGTAAGAATTATTATTATCATCATTTTGATTGTATTTTATTTTATGTCTCGTAACATTTTACATGAAATGGACAGGTTCTCAGAGATGACTGACTAAAAATCCTTAGTCTGGTTTAGTAAGGGTTGTTAAGATATCCGTCACCATGCATTCAGAGGCTCTGGCCCTGAGTTCAGTACACTTACAAAGGTAGAACGTTGAGCAAACACACGCGGATGTCTCCCAGATCTCTGCAAAAAAATGTTCTCTGACCAAACATTGATTCAGCATCAACTCAAAGGACACCCACCAGCTTGCAAAATGAGCTTGCAGAGCCCAGAGTGAATCTCCCATAAGCAATCCTCTCTTCTTCTCTACTGCTGCCTACTCATTCAATCAGCTATAGGAGGCTCAGCCAACCCACTCTACTGGGCGCTCTCCAAACAGCCAGGGGCTGGAGAATTCCCTCCACTGTAGCATTATTAGCCCTTCAATTGATCGCATTGTGTGGATCTTAAGTTACAAGAACTACCTCTGTTGCTAGTTTGTCAAGCTACGTTAAGACCGAACAGTTGTAGCCATCTGGTTGTGTGATGATGATTGTCTGTTTTTCTTTTGTTTATGTTCCCGCAGTGTTTGGTGTCTGTCGGCTTGGATGCCAAGAACACGATCTGTGTGTGGGACTGGAGGAGAGGGAAGGTTCTGGCCGTGGCCCCGGGCCACACAGACAGGGTAAACACTCATTTCCTCCAATGCTCTGCTGCTCTGTCACCTGCTGAGTATTATCCTCCTGGTAGGAGCTGAGGGGGCAGGACGCCGCCCCCTCAGCAGTGCAGTAAACGGGTTAAGGAGGCTGATTGATGGCAGCGCTTCCCTGGGCGCGGCTGACGAGACGCACGGCTAATGAAATGGAATTTTAAAAAGATGAAATACAGGCAGCTGTTGTGTTCCCGATTCAGCCCACACACACACACACACACACACACACACACACACACACACACACACACACACACACACACACACACACACACACACACACACCCACTGTAGAGACTGGTCGACGCATGAACGTGCATGTAGGCATCGCTGATGCAGGTACAATCTCACAAACGCATGCTCTTACATGAGCATGGACGCACACACACACACACACACACACACACACACACAAACCACACAGACACACACAGCAGATACACACACATGCATGAAATCAGACACACACATGCATGCACAGACGCAAGCACACACACACACATACACACGTACATTGTCTTAGATACAACTAAACACATTTTCACATTTCCTTGGTTGGAAAACTTGTGAACAATGTTTTGAAATATATATAAATACATAGACGCATTGTCCTCTGTGTTCTCCTCGACAGATATTTGACATATCGTGGGATCTGTACCAGCCGAGCAAGCTGGTGAGCTGTGGGGTGAAACACATCAAGGTACAGATGCTTCTCTGTCTCTTTCACACCTCGAAATCCAGAGATTAAATAAGGCCCAAATGTGAGCTCATTATTTTGCATAATATCAAACAAATCGGTAAGTGGATTAGGGCTTTGAAGACGCCTGGAGAATCTCTTGCTCTTCTTCAACTTCCTGCTCCTCCTCATTGCCGAGATCGCATCTCTCTTTAAATAGATGTATGCAAATTCACTTTATCCCAGAGTACGCTCTTATCACACGTTAAACACCCTGCTGGGACATGCAGTGACTCATAGAAATATATATTTTTATTTTCCTAAACTAATGCAGAGTAATGTGAACCATAAAGCAGCAGGAATTTGAAAAGGCTGGTGAGGTGCTGCTGTTCATGATGCTACCTCATTCTCTTTTCTTGGTTTTATCTGGCATGCTATGCTCACAAGAATCCCCCTTCATAAATATCCAATGAGCTCCTCTGCAACCACCACCCCCACCCCCACCACCACCACCACCACCACCACCATCATCTACCTCCCACCACCACCACCACCACCACCACCACCACCACCACCACCATCACCACCACCATCACCACCACCATCACCACCACCACCACCATTCCACCAACACCACCACCATCACAGTCCCCCTACCACCACCACCATCATCTACCTCCCACCACCACCACCACCATTGCACCAACACCACCACCCCCACAACCTCCAGCACCAAACTTTTACTGCTGGATATTCCTCCAGTAGAGCTTGGGAGTTAGGAAATAAATAAGAAAAGCTCATTTTCCCTCGGAAACAGAAACAAATGTAGGTGGACTGCCTGGGGGCTCAGACTCTTAGGTGATGCCCCCTGCTCCTGCACACCCCCCTGAGGCTTAGAACCAACACGCGCCTGAATGGGTTTATGGAGCATAGTGGGTTACGTTATTTCCCAAGGTGGGAGAGACATACCACATTGATGACTCCTCCACTCAATCAGATTTGACCTTCTGCCTCATCCTCCTCCTCCTCCTCCCGCCTTGCACTCCTCCTCTACCAACCGCTCCTCTTCCTCCACCTATTTCTTCTCCTCCTCCATGCTCCACCTCTTCATTCAGTGTGTAATTCATAACCAATCCCTACTTGAGCCTCCCAGCCACTCGGTCTCTATAAGTCTCTCTCTCTCTCTCTCTCTCTGTCCCTCACTTCCCTCCTGTTTCCATGATACTGTTTTACATTTTCTGAGGGGCGATCGGGCACACATAATACCCCCACCCCCCTACCCTCCTACCCTCCCACCCTCCCGCCCTCCCGCCCCCCTCCCAGTCTTGGCCCAGCGGACCATGTGACATCTGCTTCCCAGCGAGGCGCTCCGCCCGGCGATTACCGCACTGAGAGCATCCAGGAGATTTAGCCCCGGGTAATCCCCTCTGCTAGTGGGCTCGCAAAAAAAACACCACTCACCCCCCACCCACCTTCCGCCCACCCTCCACCGCCACACCGGCGAGCTGGGCACCTACCCAGCCACCCACCTACCCAGCCACCCACCTACCCAGCCACCTACATACCCACCCGCAGCCACCCTCACCCTCCCTCCCTCCCAGCCAGCCAGCCTCTCTCTCTCTGCCGCCCTTTTCCTCGCCTGGAGACGCGTCTCTCCCCCAGCTAATCGTGGAGTTGGTTTATTTACACGAGCGCGCTTTATTGGCTGTCACTATCAGGGAGCGCGGGATGTCCCACACAGTCCCACACGCTCACGCACACGTGCACGCACGCACGCACACACAGACACACACACACACACACACACACACACACACACACACACACACACACACACACACACACACACACACACACACACAGGACCCACCCATCACTCTTCCCCACCTGGGTAGCAGGTGATTAGTTTTGAAGCAAGGAGTGAGTGTGTGTGTGTGTGCTTGTGCCTGTGCCCGTCTGTGTTTGTGTGACAATGGTACCGATTGCTCTGGTGGTGAGCTTGGACGCCACTCGGGCGTGAGGGAGGAAGAAGGCTCTCCCCTGACACAGGTCTGGCTGTCGTTGAGGAGTGATTTCTTCCAGGGCTGAAATGGTCTATCTCTCACATGAGATTACCTGCAGGTCGTGCTGAGAAAGTGTATTGCTCGAGCAATACGGAGGATCTCCTCTACATTAGGTTTGTTAGGGTGTTTTGATACATATAGTACGGTGCCGTGGTCGGTGGACCAGAAGAAAAACTAGCCATCAATTCTTATCTGAGAACCGCCTGAACCATGTCTACCAGCAAAGAGGAAAACAGCTTTTAGGGGGTTTATAGGATTGGATGCTCCCTGTGTCTGTGCTCCGTGTGTTACCCAGGTACACACTCCCCTATTCAACTCTCTCGTCCTTGTTATCTTCGTGCTTTTCTCTCTTTCTCTCTCTCTCTCTCTCGCTCTCTCTTTTTTTTTTCTCTCTCTCTCTCTCTCTCTTTTTTTTTTCTCTCTCTCTCTCTCTCTCTCTCTCTCTCTCTCTCTCTCTCTCTCTCTCTCTCTATCTCTCTCTCTCTCTATCTCTTTGCCTTTCCTGGCTCTCTCTCCCTTCCCTCCCCTCCCCTCCCCCAGCAGGGCTCACAACAAGGCCCTCCAGCATGGAGTCTGGTCCTGGTAATTCAGCATCAAGGGGATTAGCTGGTCGTTCCAGTTCCTCCCCCTTCCCTCCAGTCCCTCCTGTCCCTCCCATCCCTCCCCCCTTCCTCCCATCCCTCCCATCCCTCCCATCCCTGTCTTATCCCTGGAGAGGGGAGAACCAGGCAGGAGGGAGAACCAGGCAGGGGGAGAACCAGGCAGGGGGGAGAACCAGGCAGTGGGAGAACCAGGCAGGGGGGAGAACCAGGCAGGGGGAGAACCAGGCAGGGGGAGAACCAGGCAGGAGGGAGAACCAGGCAGGGGGGAGAACCAGGCAGGGGGGGGAACCAGGCAGGGGGGAGAACCAGGCAGGGGGGAGAACCAGGCAGGGGGGAGAACCAGGCAGGGAGAGAACCAGGCAGGGGGAGGTCCGTGCCGTCAGACCATGTCTTGTCTCTTCATCCTCTGCGAGAGGCTGGGGTCTGTGAGCTGCAGCCGCACTCATCATGCTCACTAACTCACTTACACTGGTCCTCACCCTGTTTTTCCATAACACGGGCTGACTGCACACCAGCTCTCGCTCGGTCTCTCTCCGTCTCTCGGTCTCCTGTCCTCTCTTTAGCTCTCGCTCTCTCTCGCGCTCCCTTTCTCTCTCTCTCTTTTTCTCTCTCTCTCTCCCTTTCTATGTCTCTCTGTTTTTGTCTGTTTCTTTCCCTCACACTCTCTTCCATTCTCGCTCTCCCGCTGTCTCTGGCCCAATCTATCCGCCCCCTCTCTGAATCACACACAGGCCTAATCAGGCTGGGGGTGCTCTCCTCTCGCGGGCGTTTAGCGGCGGGGTGGGGCGGCGTCTGCTCATCGATCCGGCCTGTTAGCGGGAGGCAGCCCCATCAGTCAGGGAGGTGTTAGCAGCACGGGGCCTGGCAACACCGCTGGGATAAAGGACCTCATCCGTATCGCCCTGACCGCCGGGCCCCCTCCTCACGTCTCCACATCTAACCCCCTCACTCTCCCGTCGTCACCACCCCCCCCCCCCCCCCCCCACCCCACCCTCCCATGATCGTTCCCTTCCCCCCACCCTCCTGTCTCCACATATGACCCCTCCCACCCTCACACACACTTTCCACAAGAACCACCTGACCGCCAGCGCTGTCAGCCGTTCAAGGTCGACCGCCCTTTCCACAACCCAAACCCAGAGCCGTCTTGGTAGGGAGTCTGGTGATCTCCCCTGGGGGAGGGCGTGGTGGAGAGTGGAGGGCTGGGTTCTGTCGTCTCACAGCTACTTCAGCTCGAGGCTCGTGCCACTTAGTCACATAGCGGTGAACGCCGTAGCCCCCGCGGTCCCGTCTCATCTCGACGCAGACACATCTCCCGCTCCCTCTCGCTCGCTCTCTCTTTTCTCCCTCTATCTTTTCTCCCTCTCTTTTTTCTATCTCTCTCTCTCCCTCTGCCTCTTTCGCTCTGTCTCTCTCCTTCTCCCTTTCTCTCTTTCTCCCCCTATCTCTCTTCTCTCTTTCTCTCTCACTTGTTTCTCTCCATCACTCCCTCCCTCTCCTCCCTTTCTCTCTTTATCTCCCTCTCTCTTCTCTTTCTCGCCCTCTGACTCTCTCTTTATTTTCTCTCCCTCCTCCCTTTCTCTTCCTCTCTCTCTCTCCCTTTCTATCCATCTCTCTCACTTCTTTCCCTCCCTCTCTCCCTTTCTCTCTGTCTGTCTCTCTCCTCTCTCTGTTTGATGGATTCAGCAATCATACTAGAGCATTGCTTGTGAATTCCAATGACCTTGTTTGTGAATTGTGTGGGTGTGTGGAGGCGTTGGTTTTTGTGGAGGTGTCTGCATAATGCTTTTGTGTGGGTGTGTGTGTCTGTCTGTCTGCATGCTAATCAGGTGGTCTCATACATACTCACACAAATCCTAATTTCATCAGATTTATTTCGAGGAGGTGTTCTGTTCAGTGTCTTATTATAAAATTATAAGATATTGTGCACAAGATGTGTGTGTGTGTGTTCTTGTGTGTGTGTGTGCGTATGCGCTTGTGTGTGCATTATGTGTGCGGTATGTGTGTGCGCCTGTATTTGTGTATTTGTGCATATGCATAAGTGTATAGAATTACAACAAAGAAAAGGACAACCCCGTCACCCCATCCTGTTTCTGTGTTCTTCCTCTCTCAGTTCTGGAGCTTGTGTGGCAACGCCCTTACCCCGAGACGAGGGGTGTTCGGGAAGACCGGGGACCTCCAGACCATACTCTGCCTGGCCTGTGCTAAGGACGAGGTCACCTACTCCGGGGCCCTGAACGGGGACATCTACGTCTGGAAGGGGATCAGCCTGCTGAGGACCGTACTGGCTGCCCACGGGGTAAGAGCTGGCTGAGAGAGAGAGAGAGAGAGAGGGAGGGAGGGGGAGAGAGTGGGAGAGAGAGAGGGAGAGGGAGGGAGGGAGAGAAGGAGAGAGCGGGAGAGAGAGAGAGAGGGAGGGAGAGGGAGGATGGGAGAGAGAGAGAGAGAGAGGGGGAGAGAGGGGGAGAGAGGGAGGGAGGGAGGGAGGGAGGGAGGGGGAGAGAGGGGGAGAGAGGGATAGGGAGAGAGAGAGGGAGGGAGAGGGAGGGGGAGGTAGAGAGAGAGAGAGAGAGGGGGGGGAGAGGGGGAGAGAGGGAGAGGGAGAGAGAGAGAGAGAGAGAGAGAGAGGAAGACGGACAGGGTAAGAGCTAGCTGGACGGTGGAAGGGAGTCAATGTTATTCAATGGCAGAATCACACACAGTATCATGTGTGTTTACCGTGTGGTCGATGGCTGTGATGAGGTCTGTCATCAAGGGCTGGGGAGCTGGTCCAACATGGACATCAGCATTAACAAATAAACTAAACAGATTTGTTTATTTGGGTGTTGTTCTTCGAAGCAACTGACAGAGAATCAACCATGTATCATTTATATAAATAATGGTTTTGTGCTTTTCTATTAGTGTCTATACATAGCCAATGTTCGATGTGACATCCTCTCAATCGTGGCGGTGCGTGTGTGTGTGCATGTGTGCGTATTTGAAATGTTTGTGTGTCTGTGCGTAAGTGCGCTGTGACGTGGAAGCATCGAGCAGGTTATCCGTCCCAGGCGAGAGAGAGAGAGAGAGAGATGTTGTAATCTCTCTCTCTGTGTGACTCAGGCTTGCTCTGCGTTCGCTGCAGCCTCCAGATATTTGCCAGACGGTGAATGTTTTCACCCTCAGACGCAAAACACACACTCACTCACTTATTGTTCCGCTCCCACCCACCCGAGGCGAACGTTGGCTCCCTTCTACGGATGTCTTTCCCATCTCCCATGAATCACTGCCCATGTCCGCCAAAACACATTCTTCAGCCTGTCCTCACTTTGTACTCTCTGTTCAGTGCCGAGTGTGCCCCAACACGGTATATAGCTCATATTTCTGACCTGAGAACAGCGACCAGCGACCAGCATCGCTGCTCTCAGAGTCGATGAGGTATTTCACGGTAAATGAATCAAGTCAAACCAGCGTAGGCTCCTGCTCAGTAGGAAAAGGATCAGTGTTGTACTACCGGTGGGATTAAATTGTATCTATGGGATCAACAGCTGGGGGAGGGGACAGTGGAATGGGGGAGGGTATAGAACCACCACACTACAACTATCCCCCATTCTGGGTTTTGGGACAATGAACGGAAAACATTATGTGGGTACTGTGAATTATGTGTAAAGTTTGTGTGTGTGTATACCCTTTTTAATGTGTGTGGTCGTGTGTTTGTGTGTGTGTGTGTGTGTGTGTGTGTGTGTGTTGTTTGAGTTGATTGGGTTGTGTTTTTTTTAGAATGTTGATCTCTTCTGGGCTCTGTGGCAGCAAGGCCACAGCTCAAGGCTCCAGTAGAGAGTTTGCACAGTATTTGTGAAAGCCTTAAATGAGAGAGAGAGAGAGAGAGAGAGAGAGAGAGAACCAGTATAAGTTAGTTAGCATGAGAGCAATGGTCCGTTCAGGGGTCCGCATCTCCCCCTGACAACCTGCCCTTTCCTCCCTGCAGTCGGGGATCTTCAGCATGAACGCCTGCGAGGAGGGCTTCGCCACGGGGGGCCGGGACGGCTGCGTCCGCCTCTGGGACCTCAACTTCAAACCAATTACCGTCATCGATCTCAGGGAGACGGACCAGGGATACAAAGGTTGGTCCGCTTCCTGCAGACCTCAATAAAACAGGCAACAAACAGGAGAAAGCGAGGCCCAGGCTCTGGTGGCTCCTATCGAGCGGCTGCCAGGAGGACCCGATCCATAAGCGGCTCTGCCTTTCGTTTGTCTCATTACTAACACAAATCATTATGTTTCTTTATGATGCATGTTCTCTTTTCCTCTGGTTGCGTTGTGACGTTGGACCTGACGGTAGCTAGCCTCAGAGGTGGGTAACGTTGGAGCTGACAGCAGCTATACGTGGTGGTGGAGGTGGATGGCGTTGGAATAGGCGGTGCAGAGCACAAACACCGACTCAATCTGTTCCTAACGATCGCTGCATCTGCTCCTCCTTTTGTTGGCCGATAAGTCCAAACTGTAGCAGATGTGTTTTTCACTTGTGAAATCCCCATGTCCGCTCACCCTGGCTAGGTAGACAATAGAGGCGCCCTCCCACCCCCTCCGTATCCCCGCTGACCCCAGCTGACATAATGTCTTCATGCATTACAACATGCCTTTGTACTTTCACATTATGAATAAGTCTCTAAATTTTTCCTGTTCCTGTTCCTGTATGGTTGGTACGCATGTATTTGTGTGTGTGTGTGTGTGTGTGTGTGTGTGCGTGTGTGCACTTGTGAATACGTGAATGTGTGTGTATCTGTGTGTGTGTGTGTGTGTGTGTGTGTACAATGCATGCATGCGTGTGTGTGTGTGTGTGTCACCAGGCCTGTCGGTGCGCAGCGTGTGCTGGCGTGGGGACCACATCCTGGTGGGCACCCAGGACAGTGAGATCTTCGAGGTGGTGGTCCACGACCGCAACAAGCCCTTCCTCATCATGCAGGGGCACTGTGAGGGGGAGCTGTGGGCCCTGGCCGTCCACCCCACCAAGCCTCTGGCCATGACGGGCAGCGATGACCACTCCGTCAGGTAAGGGATTAGGTGTGGGCGGCATGTGGCTCAGGAGGTAGAGTGGGTTAGCTGGTAAACGGAAGGTTCCTAGTTCGATCCCCGGCTCCTCCTACTTTTGACACTAGTGTCAAAAAAATGTAAAGCCAATTTTGTATATCGCTTTGAGTGGCCACTGGTTAGAAAAGAACTGTATAAATACAGCCATGTTGTGGACGATGAGATACAATTACAATTACAATTAGGGCATTTAGCAGACGCTTTTATCCAAAGCGACTTACATCAGTTAATATACACATTGACACACCGACGGCAGAGTCAACCATGCAAGGTGACAGCCAGCTCGTCAGGAGCAGTTAGGGTTAAGTGTCTTGCTCAGGGACACATCAACATTCAGCTAGGAGGAGCTGGGGATCGAACTAGCGACCCTCACACCGTGGTGGAACCCAAACGGCCCTTTAGCTCGGCCCTTAATTCAGGCTCTCAGGGGGCCCTTCAGCTTATGAGGGATCTTAATAAGGTTGACTTTTAATCAGTGGAGTAACAAGGGAGTGCTGTAAAAGTTTTTGTTAATACGTACGTAGCGCAAGCATATGAGGCTGTTGCTTGTTAGCCGTTTGATGTGCTGTTTATTTTTCACAGTAAAACCTGCACAATTTCACTTCTCTACTGCAGCTCTTTAATCTGTTTGAAATTGTCAGAACTACAGAGGTTCACAGGAATAAAACGTCTCCGGGACTTTCACAACACCACTCAAGTATTTGTTGGTTTAAATAAGGTGAAATCATTCCGGTGTAACCTGACTGGAAGACATCACAGAATTAAATTGCCTTGGTTTCTGTAGTATATAATAGTCTTGACAACAACGGTTTTGGATGGAAGTCATGGGCGTAATTTCCACTGGGGCGGGGGGACATGTCCCCTCCTCTTTTCAAAATCCCGTTTGTATCCCCCCCACTTTTTGAACCAAAAAAAAAATAATCAATAAAAATAAAAGGTTATTTACTGTTTGGCCAGCCGTCAGATTCTGGCTGAGAATGTGAATTGAGCTGCTGATTGTAAGGCCCTGATATATAAAAGTATATATATATATGATAGAATAAAAATATAAAAAATTGCCACAGACGAGTAGCTGATACGGACAGCCTGCCTATGCGGTTCTATAGTAGGCGACATTTCGGCTTCTGTGGACTTAGAGTCTCCAAGGTGTTCCACCACACATGCGCACTTGAAAAATTGCTCACTGAATGAAGAGGCTTTGCGGGGTTTTTCATAAAAATGAAACGCCAACAGCAGTTCAATTTAATGTATTTCTTTGGAGAGGGGATGAAAAGAAAGAAAGGACATGTTAGTTGGTTGATTAGTGGTTGTAAAACAGCATGCTCTGTGTGTGTGTGTGTGTGTGTCTCTGTCTCTCCCCCAATGTCTCTCTCTGTTTGTCTGTCTGTCTCTCTCTCTCTTTCTTTTTCTCTCGTTCTTTTTGCCTTTCATTGTGGCAGGAGCAGACATTTACACTTTTATCTTCCCCAAACAAAAAAGGAAGCATTTTGTTATTAAAGCCATGAATCCTGGAAAAACATATTCAACATTTTGGAAATACCTCTCTCTTATGTGTTTATATTTGGAACACAGGAAACGTATTTCTGTTTCAATGCCCAGGTGGCAGTGTGTACAGACACGTTCCTCACTTGGTTTCCACAGTTTTAAAAAGTGGTCTTTCTAGTCTTTCTATTTCCAGTTCATGGTCGCTGATTCGGTATTTTGTTAACATTTGTTTTTCTTTTAGATGTTTTTGTTTTGAGATACTCTGCCAATTGTGTCTCTCTGTTCAGGGCCTGATAATTTTAGATCACCTTTAAAGGAGGAAAATGATTATAACAGTAGCTTTTGTTCACTGACCTCTGTCCATACGATGAATGAATAAAGAAATGTTCTTTATATTAAAAGTTGGATTCATTTTGATTATGCATATTTATTCTGGCCGAATTTAGCATGATGACCAACTTAATTATTTCACAGATTTTGTATTGGTTACCGTAGTCCCTAAATGTATGTAGAAGTGCAGGAAATGGTATTCAAATCGCAATTTCTTTTCTGGAGGTGTACCCCAGACCCCCCAGATTATTGTGTCCCCTCCACTTCTCAAACCAAACTTACACCCATGACAGAAATTATAGCTACAACTCAAACCCTGCAGATAATGTAGGTTTGAACCACATATCACGCTCGCTAACCTCTGACCTGGTGTGTGTAGGATGGTTCATTTGGTTACAGCTCCACACACACACACACACACACACGCTGACCCCTGACCTGGTGTGTGTAGGATAGGTTCAGTTAGGATACTCTCCAAACACGTGCTGGCTTACCCCTGACCCGGTTTGTGTCCACAGGATCTGGAGTCTGATCGACCACGCCCTGATTGCCCGCTGCAACATGGAGGAGCCCATCCGCTGCGCCGCCGTCAGCACCGACGGCATCCACCTGGCACTGGGCATGAAGGACGGCTCCTTCACCGTGCTGCGGGTCAGGTGGGGAGACGCACGCCGCAACCCTCAGGCTAGCAGAGAGCATACCGTTAGCCTGGTAGCATCACACACACACATACACACGCACGCACACACGCACACACACACACATACACACATACAGTACGTACATACATACATGCATGCACTAAGTCATATTTTAAGGTTCATCTTGTATTTAGCGTAAAAAAACCCGTGAGTCAATTAGATGGTTTAGGATATAGCCAATGAGGCACAGTGAATCATTAGGGCTAGGAGAGTAGAGTTAGGTTAGTTATCACAATTTGGCCAAAAAATATGACTTAGGCAATTATGCAATGAGGCTAACAACGACACTGACACTGACACTGACACTGAAGGAAAACGGCCCCTTCCTTCAGCCTCCATTTTGGCATTTTTTGTCTCCCCTTGTCGACATGTTCAAACATTGTTTCATTGTGCTTCCCAGGGACATGACGGAGGTGGTGCACATCAAGGACCGCAAAGAGGCGGTGCACGAGCTGAAGTACTCCCCCGACGGGGCCCACCTGGCCGTGGGCTCCAACGATAGCTCGGTGGACGTGTACGGCGTGGTGCAGCGATACAAGAAGGTGGGCGAGTGCCTGGGCGCCACCAGCTTCATCACGCACATGGACTGGTCCACCGACAGCAAGTTCCTGCAGACCAACGACGGCAGCGGCCGCAGGCTCTTCTACCGGATGCCCGGTGAGTTCACAGCTGAAGTGAACTCAGTTCTGTGTGTCATCGTGTGTGTGTGTGTGTGTGTCGTGTGTGTGTGTGTGTGTGTGTGTGTCGTGTGTGTGTGTGTGTGTGTGTATGTGTGTGTGTGTTTGTGTGTGTGTGTGTTTGTGAACATGGAAGTGAACAAGCGAGTTCACTTCCATTACAACCGGGACGTTCTTTGCCTGAGGTTTAAAGAGCAGCCAGCAGCATCATTTACTTTTACATTGACATTTAGGGAATTTAGGAGACGGTTTTATCCAAAGCGACTTAAAATAAGTACATTTGTCGGAAGAAAGGGAAACAATCTATCGCTGTCGGTACAGTGAGGATTTTCCTAGAACCAAGTTCCAAGCACTTACAATCGCTAGGTAAACCCATTCCGCGTATATAACAAAGATAGCTAGGATAAGATGCTACACAATGCTAAGTACTATTTTTAAGAACCAGGAGGTACAGCATACAATAAGTGCATAGAGGGGGGGGGGCGGTAAGGAGGAGGCTCATCATTATAATTCTTCATTAGTTGATGATGGTGTAATTGTGATAGTTAAAGGTACAGTCCGTGGACATTTAGTGGCATCTGGCGGAACAGACTTGACAGAAATGTAATGTTAATTTATAATAATATTAAGTGTATTGTCCCATGAAAATAAGGAGGGGGCTTATTCAGAGGGTTTTAAATGCTACATACTGCATCTTTAAATATGTTGCATCATATGCATTTACTTTGGTCAATAAAACACTGCACTATTAATAGATTATTGATTATTTTCTGAAACCTAAATGGCCAATGTAATGTTTTCCATATCGGGTTCATACTGTGCAGCACATTTATCGATTCTAGACTCGATATCACATGCACTCTGATACAAGTCCAATACATTCCCATTATAACAAACCAGCAGAAGATAAGAATACCCCAAATTCACATCTGCTACTGCACGAGATGATGAAGAGCCCGGTTCCTCCTCTCCCCAGGGGGCAAGGAGGTCTCCAACCGGGAGGAGCTGAAGCTGCTCCAGTGGTCTTCCTGGACCTGCGTCCTGGGCCCCGAGGTGAATGGCATCTGGCCCAAGTACTCTGAGATCAACGATATCAACTCTGTGGACGCCAACTTCAGCAACCAGGTGCTGGTCACGGCGGACGACTACGGCCTGGTGAAGCTGCTCCGGTACCCGTGTGTGAGGAAAGGTATGAGGAGATCCATGTTACCCAGGGGCGTGCTCCCCAATCTTTATCACGCCACAGACGCTGACCTGGGGAACCAGGCCTGTCTGGTCTCTCTATTGGTCACCAATTAATCTGGCCACCCGTTGTTCCCCAGGGGCGAAGTTCAAGAAGTATCTGGGGCATTCGGCCCACATTACCAACGCCCGCTGGTCACATGACTACCAGTGGGTGATCACTATTGGTGGAGCCGACCACTCCGTGTTCCAGTGGAAGTTTGTTCCCGAGAGGAAACCCAAAGAGGCTCTGCACATAGCACCGCAGGGTAAAGAACACACACAAGCACGCGCGCACGCACGCACGCACGCACACACACACGATCACACAGCCGCACACACACACACACACCGACACATACACACACACATGATCACACACACACACACACACACACACACACACACACACACACACACACACACACACACACACACACACACACACACAGTCATCAGTCATAGACGATTCTGAAGGAAGATCCATCTCATATGGTCAGTAGATCGGCCCCTATCCGACCACAAGTGACCAGCAGACAATCTGAGGGCTTGACACTGATAGGTAGTGCTCAGTAAGCACTGGTCTGGGGTCTGCTCCAGGCGTGCTGACCAGGCATATCTGCTGATGAAAAGGCTTTATTGATGTGGGGCCATTCATCACTCATCATCATCTTCATTTTGGGCCATAAAGTGGGTAGGGAAACTCCTGCCTGGCTATCAGAGACTTGGATCAATCATGAAGAGTAATGTGGGGATGTTTCACCGATATTTAACTCACCAGGTATTAAACACACACACACGCACATGCACGTGTTCTCGAGTATCCCGGTCTATTGTGATTGGTCAGCACGCCCACTCTGTTGCGATTGGTCGAACGCTTTGCGCATGTGTCTGTAAATTCATACCCCCGAGACGTTGTGAACCTTGCGGGTTGCCGGGAGGCACGACTTCTGCACTTCAGCACCACCCACTGCACACAGTCTGACGTCACACTATTACGGAAGTAAAGTTTCAGCGTAAGCAAGCTGTTTAAGACACTTATTGAGGGGCGTTCTCGGTGGGCGTGAGTACTACCCCAGGCTCGGAATTGGATTTTCTAGTTTAGCAGACGTAAAACATGTCTACAAACATCATATAACAGTCTAAAGCAAAGGGAACAAGCACAATATGGCCCCTTCAACACCACAGGTCAATTTAGCTTTAGGAGTTATTTAAATAGTGCCCTCTCTCACACACACACACACACACACACACACACACACACACACACACACAGACACACATCTCCGTGTAATTGATGACGGTGTCCGGGCACTGTGAGGTATCTTCTTAAAAGTATTCGAAGCGAACGGGCAATCCCATGAATGAAGACAAATCCAATCCAAGTGTCTGTGAGCGATGGCTCTTTATTCCTCCTGCCTGGCTCTCCCCCAAAAGCCGAGGAGGCTGGCCCGGGCCTGGGAAGGAGCCCAGCTCCCTGCTCCTCCGTTTAATTCTCCTAATGGGACCTGGGAGCAGCCGGGGCCGCTCCCCACTCCCTCCGTGGCTGTTTGTCTTGTCCTGCCAGGGCTCGCTCCTCGCCGTGTCAGCGTTTCTCTTTTTCTTTTTCAGCATTTCAATTTTCTAATTGTCTTAAGTGATGTGACCCCGAGTCACCGCGCACACGCGCTCACGTACACACGTGCACACAAGCACGCACGCACGCACACATGCAAGCGCGCACACAGACTCATGCCGCATGCACGCACACATGCATGCACGCACACACAAACACAAACATGCTTGTACGTGCGTCTCACACACTCACTCACTCACTCACTCATTCACATACTAACTCCATCAAACACACACAAACACACACACGCACACATGCACACACACACAGACACATGTACAAACACACAGACTCATGCACATACAGAGATACACGCAACTCTTGCAATAGAATTGATGCAAGATTTCTATAACACCAATTCTTTATTCAACTGAAGCTAACATTTGGCCCTACTGGTACATGGTCAGTGGGACTGAAGGTTCTGAAATTCTCTCCTCCTCCTCCTCCTCCTCCTCCTCCTCCTCCTCCTCTTCCTCCTCCTTCTCCCCTCTCTTCTCTGCAGAGACCCTGGCTGACTCGTACAGTGAGGAGTCCGACTCCGACCAATCAGACGTACCGGAGATGGACTCGGAGATCGAACAAGAGACACAGCTAACGTACCGCAGACAGGTCAGCCATTACCTCGGTTTGAGTCCATCGGACTCTAACAGTCACTCTCGGTCCGGACCAAAGACGCTAGGGAAGGATCAGAAATAAAATGGTGTTGTGTGTGTGTGTGTGTGTGTGTGTGTGTGTGTGTGTGTGTGTGTGTGTGTGTGTATGTGTGTGTGTCTGTGTCTGTGTCTGTGTGTGTTCTCAGGTTTACAAAGAAGACCTACCTCAGCTCAAAGAGCAGTGCAAGGAGAAGCACAGAGCGATGGCCATGAAGAAGAGGGAGAAAGCACCGGGCAACGGAGCCAAACTCCACTTCATCCATGGGTACGACCCTTCCGCCAACTCAGAGCAAACACAAATATAGGACAGTTAACGCACGTAAAACACGGTCATTCAGTCGAAAGTAACACGCTATGAATCAAATTAATGAAATGATTGACCACTCACTGCCACATCATCTTATGGCCACATCTATTCTACTACTTCTAACGACCCTACTCTATTCTGTTATGTTCTATTATGTTTTATTGTGTTTTATTTTGTTCTATTATGTAATATTCCAATCTATCCTGCTCTATTCTATTTATTTATTTTACTCTATTGTATTGTATTCTACTCTACTATACTAATCCGATTATTTTATAACCTCTGGTAGGCCATGTGCCTTGGAATGCCCCGTACACTGTTATACTCTTGACTGTATGCGTATGTGGGATGGATGCTCAGCTACAGGGGCTATGACTGCCGCAGCAACCTCTTCTACACCCAGACGGGGGAGATCGTGTACCACGTGGCCGCCGTTGGGGTGGTGTACAACCGGCAGCAGAACACGCAGCGCTTCTACATGGGCCACGACGACGACATCCTCTGCCTGGCTATCCACCCCCTCAAGGACTACGTAGCCACGGGACAGGTACATAGCCTAGCCTAGCCTAGCTTAGCCTTGTGTAGCGTAGGGACAGGTTGATAGCGTCACCTTGTTTAGCCTAGCCTAGCTTAGCCTATGCTAGGCTAGGCGGACAGAACTTTACGAGCCTTTTGGCATTCTGAACGTCTCCTTCCTGCTTACTGGGAGTTGGGTCGATCTTACACACTGGAACTTTACCTTCTGTCTCATCCTGACCCAGGTTGAGTTGGGTTGAAATATTAATTTTCGGGTGGACGTTCAATTCTCCTGTGTTTGCTCCTGTGTTTGGTTTTGTGCAGGTTGGCCGTGATTCATCTGTTCATATCTGGGACACGGAGCAGCTGAAACCCATGTCCGTGCTGAGAGGCTTTCACCAGCTTGGGGTGTGTGCCCTGGACTTCTCAGGTACGACCACCCATCCACACCTCCACACCTCCACCCCTGACACCCCTCCACCCTCAATACCTCCACCTCTCTACCCCTCCACAGCCCTCTCCACCCTGAGAACGCTCCCACGCGCTATCTCCATTAGGTTTTCTCCCTGCAATTTAATCTTGCGCATGTATCGACTGAAGCCCCTTTCAGCGCCCTTCTTCGCTGGGGAAATCAATGGGTAAACAAAAACATGTCTGTCCTCGGGGATACGTGAGCGCGTTCACAAGCCAGAGCTTGAGTCCAGACGCTGCAGCGGTGGATCAATACGGGGCTGTCTGGCCCCGGCTCGAGAGCAGAGACATGGAAACGTGTTTCCAGCGCTGGCGTCTATCAACACCCTCTGAAGTGAGAAGGGCTGGCCGCACCGGGCTGTGATCTATTGTGTCCATTAGTCTCAGGGGTACAATGGTAATTCTCTTGATAAGACATGAGAACTTAATACAAAAAAAGAATCAATGCTTTGTGATCTATGTTTGGGAGAACTAATAGTGCCTTTTCTAATTGGCCCCAAGTCAAAGGAGGAGCCATGATCTTTTAGCCAATACCAGGAAATTGCCTGACACAGATCTCACTCCCCAGGAAGCTTGGCGATTCTCAATACTAAACTCACCCCAACTCAAAAGACAGCACAATTAAGTCGGTTTAGTCAGTATTGCATTGTGTTGCGTGTCTTTGTATGGTTTTTTTGTATCGGCGGCATTATAGTCTTTGGTATTCATCTCAGCTGAAGCGTTCTCGATTCAAATCCCATTGCCCTCACCCTGCCTGTAAGCATGCTTGAGCAAGATGGCCTGCTCACCTGCTCCTCAACGATATGTGTCTAAACCTCGAGTCAGACGGCCTGGCTGGAACAAAGCGTCTCCTAACTGAATCAAACAGTAACACGGTTCTACTCTGATGTTCTCCTCTCTCCGTCCAGCCGACGGCAAGCGGCTGGCCTCGGTGGGCCTGGACGACAACCACACCGTCGTCCTGTGGGACTGGAGGAAGGGCGAGAAGCTCTCCGCCATACGGTCAGTACTAGCAGTGACCTTCACCTGGTCGTAGCTCGCTAGCCGAGCAGCAGCTGTCTGGGCACCGGGATGAGAGGGGGCAGCGGAAGAACCACGGCTGTACTGGCCGGGTGCCCTTGTGTCTTTAGAACACAGTTTAACGATGACCTCCGCTTTAATTATGGATCTGGTCCAGGCTAAACTGAGCAGAAATGCGTTTCAGCCCGAGAAGGGTTGAAGGGTTCAACTTATGATTCCTCCTGGCTTTATATTTGTGAATGAATTCACGTGTGTCTCACAAACATTTTCTGATGCTTTTGATTTTCCCGTGATTTAGACAAATACATAATGACCCATATCTCCATACTTAATTACCTAGATACCTGACATAGAGTTGCATTCAAATTTCTTACCGTTACATTTTCTATGTTTTTGCTGTTTTTCCAGGGGAAGCAAGGACAAGATATTTGTGGTCAAAATAAACCCATACATGCCGGATAAGCTGATCACCGCTGGGGTGAAACATATGAAGTTTTGGCACAAAGCTGGTACGTTTCTGTTGTGCTTCTTTCATTATGACCCTAACCCTAACCTCTATTGCATATCGCTAGCCTCATAGCATAATTGCCTAAGTCATATTTTGGCGAAAAAAGTTGATGTCTAACCTAACTTTACTCTCCTAACGCTGCTGATTTACTGTGCCTCATTGGCTGGATCCTAAACAAATCAGAGTGCTTTTTACAATCCATAATCCCGATCTGTCTAAATCATCTAATTGACTTAGGCCAATTGACTCTATATACAAGATGACCCTTAAAACATGACTCAGGCAATGATGCTATGAGGCTAACAAACAACACAGACGTAACACGGTGGACCACAAGGGGTGATATCAAGAGGAAACCAACGGCGTGGCCCGTGTGTCCCCTCCCGCTAGGCGGGGGTCTGATCGGGCGTAAGGGCAGCATGGGGAAGACGGAGAGCATGATGTGCGCGGTGTACGGCTGGACGGAGGAGATGGTGTTCTCGGGCACGAGCAGCGGGGACATCTGCATCTGGAGGGACCTGTTCCTCATGAAGACGGTGAAGGCCCACGACGGGCCCGTGTTCAGCATGCACGCCCTGGAGAAGGTGAGGGCGGGGGGGGCGCACGACGGCACCGCCACAAAGACTATTGATTTACATTGAGGCCATTGGCAGACGCTTTTATTCTAAGCGACTTACAACAAGTACATTTGTCAAAGAAAGAGAAACAATATATCGCTGTTGACGCAGCAAGGTTCAAAGAGCCAAGCGCCGATCACGTACAGTTGCTAGGTGAACCCATTCCCGGTACACAACCAAGATGGATAGGATCGGACGCTGCACCATGCTGGCTGCTATTTTTGAGTGAAAGGACGTGCAACATACAATAAGTACGTACATTAGGTGCCAGGAAGTATAACATACATCAAGTGCATAAGAGGGCTGGGAGGGTGTGTGGGGGGGGTGGCTATGCAGAGTCTAGGTGGACTCTGAACTCTGAGTGCAGAGGGTTGACATGTCGCTCTTACCTATTTTTAATCATCCGATTTTTTTTCTCTGATTATGCCAAAGAGCCAGGGGAGTGATTCATTTGTAGGGAGAGACTTGGGAGAGTCTGAATGCTAAATAATGATGAAGATGAGGGTCACCGTTTAAACATGCCTCTGTTATTGTGTCGCATGACAGGGATTTGTGACCGGAGGCAAGGACGGCATCGTGGCTTTGTGGGACGACACCTTTGAGAGATGCCTGAAGACGTACGCCATCAAGAGATCGGTCCTGGCTCCCGGCTCTAAAGGTGACAGCTCTCCCAGTTTTCCCTCTGTAGTCCTTAAGGGTACTAGCATCACAACGTCCCGTCTGGAAGCAGCTCCTCATCTCAGATCTTATTCCGTCTTTTTGTCTTGATGCCTGCAACGTTTTTGTCATTATT
This sequence comes from Pollachius pollachius, assembly GCF_949987615.1. Lineage (NCBI taxonomy): Eukaryota > Metazoa > Chordata > Actinopteri > Gadiformes > Gadidae > Pollachius > Pollachius pollachius. The sequence continues at coordinate 12,675,527 of NC_136948.1, read as the reverse complement.
TATTTTCGGTTTTCATTCCTTTCTTCATGTGTTTTTCTGACGCAATGTTTTGTCGATTCATCCTGGGCTCCGCAGGGCTGCTCCTGGAAGACAACCCATCCATACGTGCCATATCGCTGGGCCACGGGCACATCCTCGTGGGCACCAAGAATGGAGAAATCCTAGAGGTGGACAAGAGCGGCCCCATCACTCTGCTGGTCCAGGTGACCACACATCTCTGCACGTTCTCACCCTCCACCACACACACCACCGCACGGTCTCACCCTCGACCACACACTACTGCATGTCTCACGCTCAACCCATGCTGGTGCTCGAGCCATCCAGAGCATGAGCAGGGGAGACCCACAGCCACGGCACACTCCAGCTCCAGATCAGCCGTCCACTGCATAAGCAGGGGACCACACAACTCAAGCTCCACCCAAAGAAACACAGCATCCTGGGAGGGCACCGGGTTTCAGCAGTCTATTGCTGGCTCAGTGGTGGCCCTGCTGAGTCACAGCGGAGCCGGCTACAAGGAGTGATGAATTGCTGCGGTTAAGTGTGGATAGTTAATTTAGTTAAGTGGTGCTCCGAAGCCCCCCTGTTCTCCGACAGCCTGGTGGGTACTTTATTGATTGCAGTCATGCATTATTTATATTATACTAATAGGCTTTACATTAAGTATCAGAGGCCATTGTGATGATATTTTAAAGTGTTTTATTATTCATATGCTAGTCATTGTTTTGGGATGCTTCAGACGAATCTGTGAGCTCATGTTGTATGCTCTGGCATATGCGTCTGGACCCCCTCCCGTTCACACAGATGTCTAGCAGACCTGTCCCGGGGCGGCCAATCACAACTGTTTATCTAATACGAGGTGCGTTTGATACCATGTTGTGCAGAAGAGCAGCCTATGGAAGCATTGTTGAGGCATCTTCATGAACAACCAAGACGGCTGCCACTGATGTGTAACACACATGTTGTTGGCGATCTGGAAGATTTGGGCCATTGGCTCGATCTCCACCGTGTAACCCCAATAGGCGATGGATAGGGACCTAGCAGGCACTAATTTACATGACAATCTTTGAGGTTGCCACTTTAAATCCAATGCATAACTAAAATAGAGTATTGTATTAGAAATAATCCTGAGCTAGTCTTCATCAAACATGTCTTTGATATATTAATGAAAATTGTTTAATTCTGATGATTTTCCCTGTTGACTCTGATGCTTTTAGGACCCTTTGTTTAGGAATAGTCACCTCCCTAGTCTTCATGCTTTGGCTTTCTGTGTGCCTGTGCGTGTGTGTGTGTGTGTGTGTGCGCATGTGTGTGTGTGTGTGTGTGTGTGTGTGCGCATGTGTGCGTGTGTGTGTGTGTGTGTGTGTGTGTGTGTGCGCATGTGTGTGTGTGTGTGTGTGCGTGTGTGTGTGTGTGTGTGTGTGTGCGTGTGTGTGTGTGTGTGTGTGTGTGTTCGCAGGGTCACATGGAGGGTGAAGTGTGGGGCCTGGCAACTCACCCCCACCTCCCCCTCTGTGCCACCGTCAGTGATGACAAAACACTGCGCATATGGGACCTCTCTCCCAGCCACTGCATGCTGGCCGTACGCAAGCTCAGGAAAGGTGAGCAGCACCTTCATTCAGCAGTGGTAGTGGTAGGCTAGGCTATTTTTTTTTACAGATGCATATCGTTTTCTGTATAATTTCGTTGAACAGGATTTTGAATTTCATAGCATCTACATTAAGCAGAAGTAGAAGTAGCAGTAGTAGGCTAGTAGTAGCAGAAGCGGCAGAAGTAGCAGTAGTAGGCTAGCAGTAGCAGAAGCGGTAGTAGTAGCAGTAGTAGGCTAGCAGTAGCAGTAGCATGCTAGTACTAGTAGTAGCAGTATATATATCATTTTCGGTATAATTTCATTGAATAACATTTTGAACTTCATAGCACCTTCATTAAGCGGTAGCAGTAGAAGTAGCAGTAGCAGTCTATATATACTTTTCTGCATAATTGAATTGAATAACATTCAAGTTTCCATCTGAATCGGCTGCTCGGCAGGGGGCCGCTGCTGCTGCTTCTCGCCCGACGGCAAGGCCCTGGCGGTGGGGCTGAACGACGGCAGCTTCCTCATCGTCAACGCAGACACCCTGGAGGACCTGGTGTCCTTCCACCACCGCAAGGACCTCATCTCTGATATCAGATTCTCCCCAGGTCTGCTGCTCCTCATCCACAACCCCTGCCCCTCCCTCTTTTCTCAAGTACCCCTCCTCCCCTTCCTCACCCCTCCTACTCCTCCTCTCCTTCCTCACTCCTCATCCTCCCTCACCCCTCCTACTCCTCCCTCACCCCTCCTCCTCCTCCTCCCTCACCCCTCCTCCTCCTCCTCCTCCCTCACCCCTCCTCCCACTCCCTCACCCCTCCTCCTCCTCCTCCCACTCCCTCACCCCTCCTCCTCCTCCTCTTCCTCCCTCACTCCTCCTCTTCCTCCTCCTCCCTCACTCCTCCTCCTCCTCCTCCCACTCCCTAACCTCTCCTCCTCCTCCTCCTCCTCCTCCCCTTCCTCACTCCTCCTCCTCCTTCCACTCCCTCACCTCTCCTCCTCCTCCTCCTCCTCCTCCCCTTCCTCACTCCTCCTCCTCCTCCCACTCCCTCACCCCTCCTCCTCCTTCTCACCCCTCCTCCTCCTCCTCCTCCCTCACCCCTCTTCCTTCTCCTCCTCACTCCTCCTCCTCCTCCTCCTCCTCCTCCCTCACCCCTCCTCCCCTCTCTCCCAACTGTTCTAAATTCTGCCCGAGGAGAAGGAATGACCTCCAAAATTTAAATGGTCCTCAAGTCTGCCCAGATTAGCTTTTCTTTGCCTCTTTGTTTCTTGGTTAATGGCTCAGACAGGTATCTAGCTGTCCTCTCCCTGTGAGATAGGCTGTGCTGCTGGAGGCTTGACCTAAATGAATGTAATAAGAGATTGGGGGAAGAAACATGGAGGAGGATGGGGGCGGTGAACAGAAATGAGTGTAAAGAATCTAGAATCTCTTGCCCTGGCCTTAATCTTCAATGCAAGGTGATTTCTCATCACCTGAACCATACGCTTAGTCAACGTCATCCATAATCTACAGGAACACAGATGCAGAACATTGATATTTAAAAAGGAATTGGCTACAAATCATTAGACATTAGACATATAGCGGATATTTTAGTCCATTGATCAAACTATTGACCAGATGCTTCCTTGACGACGTTAAAACAAAATTCATTTCAGCTGATTTAGTCGATAAGTTGAAAAAAAATTGGTGAGAGTAAGTTAAATGTAATCATTGTTGGTATGCGCAGAAAAATCTCAAAAAGTGTAAATTAATGTAATGGGTGGTAAATCCCTGCTTTGCCGAAGTCTCCTCGTAGTATGTTCCAGGAGCGCCCCCCATGTCCCTGTAGATAACGCCTCACTCAACACACTGTGGATCTCTTCCCTGCTGCGCGGCTCGGCCCAGGTTCGGGGAAGTACCTGGCGGTGGCGTCGGTGGACAGCTTCGTGGACATCTACAACGTCATGAGCAGCAAGCGGGTCGGCGTATGCAAGGGATCGCTCAACTACATCACCCACCTCGACTGGGACAAGAGAGGTACGCACACCTTAATGCTCCTTAAGCCTGCTCTACGCTAGAAAACGATGCACAATCAATTCCTAGAGGACCAATCACAGCATGGCTCCTAGCGGACGTTAGCATTGGGGGGGAGGTTATAGTTCTGGGTTATTACCCTTGTTGAAATCGCCCTTTGATGAGTACAACGACTCACCACGGAACACCGGCGTCTTTTCAATCCCAGGGAAACTGCTCCAAGTCAACACCGGTGCGAAAGAGCAATTGTTCTTCGAAGCTCCCCGTGGAAAGAGGCAGACCATCCTGGCTTCAGAGGTGAGTACCGGCTCTGGCGCGAGGGCCAGGCCTGGGGGGTGATGGTGGTTGCCCGCGGCCTAGATCTGTTTCCTGGGTGGAGGGTGGAGGGTGGAGGGAGGAGGGAGGAGGGGAGATGACAAGGTGAAGGGCAGTGAAGCGTCTCCCTGGCTTGGCTCTAATGAGGCCCGTGGGACCGGGACGGGTGTCTGAGATGGTTGTCTTTATCGACTGCGACACCAGGACACCCTGGGGGGGGGGGGGCGGGGGGGGGGGGAGCGTTCCACACACACACACACACACTTCCTATCTCATCCTTGGTACCTATACCCATACTACCACCATCACTTCGACCTCCACCCACCCACCCATACTCACTCCTGTCCTGTGTCTCCTCCCATCTCCAGGTGGATAAGATAGACTGGAACTCGTGGACGTGTGTCCTGGGCCCGTCGGTGGAGGGCATCTGGCCTGTGATCAGCGAGGTCACCGAGGTCACCTCCGCCAGCCTCAGCAGCGACAAGAAGGTGCTGGCGACCGGAGACGACCTGGGATACGTCAAGCTCTTCAGATACCCCGTGAAGGTGAGAAGATACACCTGCGTTTTAGTCTCCTGTCTGTCGAACACAAAGCAAAACAGTACAGACGTTCCCTGTTCCACCAATCAGCGGTGACGTCATGCACCATTTTGCCTTTCGTTTAGTGAGTGAATTTGTGAATTCCCGTGTCTGTGAACACACCGCGGCGTGATAAGGTCAGAGCTACTGAGGATCCATGCTGACGTCACCGTGTCTCCTCTCCGTCCCCTAGGGGAAGTACGCAAAGTTCAAGCGCTACGTGGCCCACAGCACGCACGTCACCAACGTGCGCTGGACGCACGACGACGGCCTGCTGGTGACGGCGGGCGGGGGGGACACCTGCCTCATGATCTGGGCCCATGAGGCCGAGGGGCACCGCGAGATCCGCCAGTGTGACAGCGAGGAGTCGGACATCGAGAGCGAGGACGACGGAGGTGAGCGGCGCCTCAGAGACGTTGGCTTAGCTCAGGTGTGTGTGCCACAGCGGGCTGCCTTGTAACTGGAAGGTTGCTAGTTCAATCCTCCTTGATGAGTTCAGAGGTGTCCCCGAGCGAGACACCTTACCCTAACTGCTCCTGACGAGCTGGCCGTCGCCTTGCGCCGTTGACTCCACTATCGCTGTGTGAATGTGTGCATGAACCGTTGTAAGTCGCTTTGGATAAAAGCGTCTGCTAAATGCCCTAAATGCCGTCTCCCTGGGCTCTCAGGCTATGACAGCGACGTGACGCGGGAGAACGAGATCACCTACACCATCAAGGCCTTATCCACCAACGTGCGCCCCATGACCGGGGTCAAGCCCCACATGCAGCTGAAGGAGCCCTCTGTGGACGAAAGGTACGGGGCCCGCTGAGGCCCCCAGAGGCCCCCCCCCCTCTGATCATAACATCCATCATCCACCCAGAGATCTGTCGATGGACACATGCAGACAGGAAACGCCGAGCCGTCAGCTCAGCGCGGCTCGTGTTAGCATGTCTTCTTCAGTCCTTTGATTTCATACACTATGCATGAGATTTCACACCCACTCCCCCTTGTGGCCGACCCTTTTTAATAACGTAGACTCTTCGACTTTTCTTCTCTCCTGAATGGCTGTCTTATCTGTCACTGTTCCGCACCCTTCTTTAATTCCACTTGAAGGCAGGGGGTAGTCAGGTAAGCTCATGCATTTCAAGTCATTATAATAATACATATATACTTTCGGGGATATATCTCTTTTTAAAATGACGCGTGTGATGTGTGTAGATCGGATGACAACTTCTTACTATCGACTTAGCTATTGCTGTGTATTATTATTAGACAATATTACAGCAGAATATTTATCTACACACTGCATCCCTAGACTATTGGTAGCTGTAGAGGCTCTTTCGGACTGTGTATGGCATTGAACGGTGCATTTATTGTAATCGGTTTCTTGAGTGCGTCGGTGGGCAGCAGTGAAGTGGTTAACGAACAACCTATTTCTAACACTTTATTTTGTGTTGTCTTGCTGCCATAAAGGGGGTCAAGGTAAGGGACATGCGCTCTAAAAGTGAATTATTGTGGTTGCTGGTTGGTGAAGGCCTTCTCCATATAATCTTAGACAAGTGTCGAGTGCAAGGTGTCGCCTAAAGCTGAATGGTTCCCTGCATCTATTTCAGACCTCCAGTTAGCCGGGCTCTGCCGCAACCAGAGAAGCTCATGACCAACAACGTGGGGAAGAAAAAGAGGCCCGTCGAGGTGAGACATAGGATTTGTCCCGGTCCGGCCCCCAAACCCCGTCCTGGCTCCATCTTGGTTCTAGCTTCTGGGTGCGAGCTGCATTCAGTTCCACCGCTGCGAGCGTTTAGATCAAGATGGCAAGGAGGTGAATTAGGGTCCATGAATTCCTTGTTTTCCCCGTGTACGCGTGTACACACATCCTGCATTGGCCTCGGGTCTGGCGCCAACGCCATATTGGAGATGCTGGAGCTGCGTTTTTTCTGGATGGAAACCGATTAACATGAGCCATTTTGATTCATGGGTGTGATCTTTATTTTTTTAATATATATATATTTGGATGAAAAGAAAATCTATATACATATAATAGGATTTTATAGGAATAGATGAACAAAGACAAACAAGCAAAATAAAGAGGACTGTAAGAGTGAGTGAAGTGCGGGTGCTGTACTGCTAGTTATCCTTCCACTGCCAAGGCCCCACCGTGCAAATCACCTCCAGACAGCCTCCTCAGAGAGCAGCAGGCTCTACAGATGGTCCTCCCTTCATATCAGTCGTGTTGTCATGGCGTTGACCTCCCTGACTGTGGTCTTTTTCTGGCGTTCCCGCAGGACCTGGTGCTGGATCTGGTGTTTGGTTACCGTGGCAACGACTGCCGCAATAACGTGCACTACCTGAACGAAGGCGCCGATATCATCTATCACACAGCCTCCGTCGGCATCGTCCTCAACCTGACAACCTGTGAGTGGGACGTGGATATAAATAACACACTAGCCACCAAGTCATGAGTCACCACAGGGCATTGACACTCAAACAACATCATGCATTAACCTGTGTGTCTGTGTGTGTGTGTGTGTGTGTGTGTGTGTGTGTGTGTGTGTGTGCGCGCGTGTGTGCGCGCGTGTGTCTGCTTGTACGCGTGTGTGCATGCGTGAATGTGTTGTGCACCCATTTCGATATGTGCATATGTGTGCGTGTGCATGTGTGTGCACCTGTTTGCTTGTGTGTGGCCGTGTGTGTTTCTTCCTCCAAGCCTGCCAAAGTTTCTATGTGGAACATAGCGACGACATCCTGTGCCTAACCATCAATCAGCATCCTAAATTCCCCAACGTGGTGGCGACCGGCCAAGTAGGTACGTACACAGGCTGGGAGGGGCCAGCGCACCTGTCCTTAACCCCCCTCCTTCCTCTCTACACTCTACGCTGTGGGGTAGGGGGGGTGGCAGACCACTGCAAAACATTGCCCACCCAGCCTCACGTCTTACAGCAGTCAGACCCACGTGAAGGCTGAATAGTTTGGTGTTGCATGTCTCCATTCCTAGTATGAGGAAGCAATTTACAGAGGGAAAATACAGAGGGAATTATGGAGTTTAATAATATATACGAATTTTGTGAAGTGTGAAGATTGTTAATCGCGCTCCTGTGAATAATTCCTTCTTTTACACGTTTCAGGTGACACAGGTGACATGTCAGGTAAGACACCTTGTTTAAAGATAATTCATATTCATGCAATAATTCTGATCACTTAGTAACACAATGTATTCCTTTGACACACTGCCATCTACTGGCGTTTGGGTGTTTTTTTCTGCCCTTTATTATGTCATCACTACCTTTAAAATATATTAAAGGGATTGAAAATGAAGCTGGGAAAATACAACTTTTAGAATATGTCAGTGTTAAAAGCCAATTCACACCAATGGTTTATTTTTCAGAGGCTCCCACTTAAAAGTTGATTCATGAAGCCAACATCGGAAATTCAACCAACTCTTACAACAATAGTTTCAAGCAAAACTTATTGCATTTTATTCAATTCAATTTTAGTTGTACAGCCCTTAATCACAGCTACAGTCTCAAAGGGCTTAACAGGCCATATATCTTTAACACCCCCTAACCCTAGCCCCCCAGAGGGCAAGAGAAATGAGTAAGGAAAAAACCTTGAGAAGAAACAGAGTGGGGAATCCAGGGATGGCTCGGAGTCCAATGTGTGGCATAATTAACATACATTTTAAACATTTTAAATCATTTAGAAAATAAAAAAAAAAACATAAATAGTGTCTATGGTGATGGGGTTCAGTCCTTTACCTCAGGGTCCATTGTTATAATAAATTAATATAATAATATAAATAAATAGTGACCCTTCTGGTCTTGACTCTTCTTCTCTTGATTCTTCTATTCTTGATTCTCCTGGTCTTATTTTTTCTGTTCTTGATTCTTCTGTTCTTGATTCTTCTTGATTTGACTCTTCTGTTCTTGATTCTTTTGGTTTTGATTCTTCTGTTCTTGATTCTTCTTGATTTGACTCTTCTGTTCTTGATTCTTTTGGTTTTGATTCTTCTGTTCTTGATTCTTCTTGATTTGACTCTTCTGTTCTTGGTTCTTCTGTTCTTGACTCTTCTGGTTTTGATTCTTCTGACCTTGACTCTTCTGGTTTTGATTCTTCTGACCTTGACTCTTCTGGTTTTGATTCTTCTGACCTTGACTCTTCTGGTTTTGATTCCCCTGGTCTTGACTCTTCGGGTCTTGACTCTTATGGTCCTGTTTCTTCTGTCCTCCTCCCTCTCTGTGTCCCAGCCACCTCCCCGTCCATCCACGTGTGGGACGCCACGACCAAGCAGACGCTGTCTGTGCTGCGCTGTTTCCACTCCAGCGGGGTGTGCTCCGTCAGCTTCAGCGCTACGGGAAAACTCCTGCTGTCAGTGGGCCTGGACCCAGAACACACCGTCACCATCTGGAAGTGGCAGGAAGGTGGGTGTACACCACACTCGCTGCTCCATGCAAGCACGCACACACACGCATGTGCACATGCACGCAGACGCACACGCACATGTACATGCGCACACACATACACACATGCACACATGCATCCGCAAAACACAAACACGCACGTTCACACATTCACACACAAACAGATGGACACACACAAACACATTCCCACACACACACACGCACGCACGCACGCACGCACGCACGCACGCACGCACGCACGCACGCACACGCATGTGCACATGCACACAGACGCACACGCACATGTACATGCGCACACACATACACACATGCACACATGCATCCGCAAAACACAAACACGCACGTTCACACATTCACACACAAACAGATGGACACACACAAACACATTCACACACGCACGCACGCACGCACACACACACACGCACGCACGCACGCACGCACAAGCACACACAGACACACGCACACACACTCCATACCCTGCACCTTTACCCGAGCAGGCTGAAGTCCCTTCAGTGTTGAATCAATGTTGACTATTTGGTCATTTACCAGGCACTTTTATCCCAAAAGTGAATGATCTATACATGTCATGAAGCAGGTAGCGATTATATATCTTGCTCAAGGATGCCTGCAGTTTGATTGCTGACTTGCGGGGATCCACCCCACTGCACTAGCCATCCTAAAACCCTTCATGTCCAACATTATTCAAATGTATCTAAAAGTATAACATTCCTAGTCATAATCAGTCTGTGATCAGTGGTTGCTTGTGAAGCCTGCTACGAATGCACACACTGAGACCCAAGTTTCGTTTAGGGTGAAGTGTTTGACACTGCCTTAGTGACACCCCTCGCACTGCAGGGAAGGTCAGGTCTCACGGTGCATGTCTCCACAGGCGCCAAGGTGGCCACCCGGCAGGGCCACACCCAGAGGATCTTCGTGGCCGAGTTCCGGCCGGACTCGGACACCCACTTCGTGTCGGTGGGGATCAAACACGTGCGCTTCTGGACGCTGGCGGGCCGCGCGCTGCTCAGCCAGAAGGGGGTGCTGAGCACCATCGAGGACGCCCGCATGCAGACCATGCTGTCGGTGGCGTTTGGGGCCGTAAGTCGCTTCTCTTATCCCACGTCACACACACGTTACGTCACACAACGAGGAAGACGTCGAGCTTCATCTCAGGAGTCAAAAAGGCTTTGCCGGTTTTAAGCAACCTCTGCTTGGCCTTCATACATTATGTTATTATGATTATGTTCTAATAATCGAATAACGGAACCTCGCACGCTGGTCTATTCATCTTATACCTCAGCCACAAACAATGGTTAGATATAAGCTACTTTATCTATAATTTTATCGGTTAATGATGGACTTAATCCGTTGAAATGAATGTATTCCTCCATGTTGTTTGAGCAAATGGTTTTTTGCGTTGACAAGGACATATCCATAGTCTGACCCATAGTCATGTTTGACAGTAGTTTTTAATGTTGTTTGTTGGAAGAAATCCAATTGTTTTTGAGCCGTTGGCAGTGGTGTCCCGCCCATGATAAATAATGCTCACCCTTGGAAAGTTATTGACCGATCAGGATCGAGATTTACCCATGCTTTGGTATAATATAAGATGATACTTTTGGCTTGAGTGTCTTTGTCAAATGCTAACTGATCCATTATGCTCCGATGCGAATGCCCTCCTGTCATATTGCTGTTGATGTTGTTGTTGCAATGCTTGCCCTGCTCTTGTAGGTCAGTAGATTAGTGCAGGTTTGTTTTCTTTTCAGAATAACTTGACCTTTACAGGTACCATTAGTGGGGATGTGTGTGTGTGGAAGGAACACATTCTAGTGAGAGTAGTGGCCAAGGCCCATACTGGGCCGGTGTTCACCATGTACACCACCCTGAGGGATGGCCTCATCGTCACCGGGGGCAAGGAGAGACCGTGAGTACTGCTCTCTCTTTCGCTCAGTCACTCACTCACTCACTCACACACACACACACACACACACACACACACACACACACACACACACACACACACACACACACACACACACACACACACACACACACACACAGGTACTGGACATACAATAATATCCCATTATGTACCATATTGTATTGAAACTTAAAGTGATATTGTTAATTTTTGTGCTTGAATGATATACATATATTGATGGTAAGAAGTCTTAATTTGCTGCTTATGACTTCTTAATTGCAGACCTTTGCTTTGGGTTGTGGTTTGCACATGCCCGCTGCTTAGCTTTTGGAGCATAATTTGTCATAAATTGGTCTGGGTCTTTTTTTTTTAGCAGCCATAATTTTGGGGGCCCCCGCTAGTTTCATGGGGTCCTACGCGCTCTGCGTACTCTGCGTATGGGGAGCGGTGGCCCTGGGTTTGCATCTGTCCCAGGTCCTCAAATAATTACCAAGTGAATAAATTCATAGCCACCACGTTCAGCTCTTATAATCGGCAGATTAATCAACAATGAGCGTATCATTTGTTTCAGCCTTGGTTGTCCAGGGTTCTGACGGCTGAGGTGCATGTCTGTCTGTGCAGGTCTAAGGAGGGGGGGGCTCTGAAGCTGTGGGACCAGGAGCTGAAACGCTGCCGGGCCTTCCGCCTGGAGACAGGACAGATCATAGACTGTGTCCGCTCCGTGTGCAGGGGGAAGGTACATTATTTTGATCCTTGCATTCAGATTTAGGTCTAGTCGTCTCATTGCTGCCACGGCTGCGGTTCTCAGATGCGACGCTCACCGCCTCCTCCATCTTGTAGGGAAAGATCCTGGTGGGCACGCGGAACGCGGAGATCATCGAGGTGGGGGAGAAGAACGCGGCATGCAACATCCTGGTGAACGGCCACATGGACGGGCCCATCTGGGGCGTGGGCACCCACCCCTCCAGGGACGTCTTCCTGTCTGCCGCAGAGGACGGCACCGTGCGCCTCTGGGACATCCCGGAGAAGGTCAGCCGGCGCCCCCCCAAACATTAATTCACTGTCAATTGGTCATTAGTTGTTAGTTAATGCTTAATACTACATTAACTAATGTCAATGAATGGTTAATTAATGCACCCATATTGTAAAGGGATACCAGCATGGGTTACTGTTGATGGTACATAAATACAAACACACAACGGGCATTCTGTGCAAATGTTTGCCTTTTGTCTTGGGGGAAACAGAAGATGCTGAACAAGGTGAACCTAGGTCACCCAGCGCGGGCCGTGAGCTACAGCCCTGAGGGGGACATGGTGGCCATCGGCATGAAGAACGGGGAGTTCATCATCCTGCTGGTGGCCTCACTCAAGATCTGGGGCAAGAAGAGGGACCGCCGCTCCCCCATCCAGGACATCCGGTACGTTCCCCACCCGGACCACCAGGATGCCTCAGAAAAAAATGGAGTTCCGATACCGATACCAATTTCGGAAACATCTCCGATACTGGCTAAAATTTAGTGCTGGGTTTCGGCGAATACACAAGTCTATTCGCCGAACCGATACCATCAAGTGACTAGACTGTGATGGTACACTACGATGTTACGCTGTGTTTGTTAATGTTAAAGGAAAAAAAAAAAGGTTGGAAAGCCGCAATGGGAAATGCGTCATCTCTGATCTCTATCTCTATCTACTTCTGAAAAATAATGTGTCGGCAGTAAGTAAACTGACTATACATTGCTGTCATTGGTAGAGAACCCTTCAATAAGAACAAGTGCTATTAGTAGTTACAATGCCAGATTCTGTATCGGTATATACTCGGTATCTGCCGATACCCGTATCGGGAAGGAAAAAGTGCTATTGGAAAATCTCCAAGACACAGCCTTTTTTATTTGACCCAATGATGTCAAATTATGTTGGTTTTCTCTGCAGTTTCAGTCCAGACTCCCGGTACTTGGCTGTGGGTTCCACTGAGAGTGCAGTGGATTTCTACGACCTGACTCTCGGGCCACAGCTCAACCGCATCAACTGCTGCAGGGACATACCGAGCTTTGTCATGCAGATGGACTTTTCCGCCGACAGCTGCTACGTCCAGGTACGCCCGCACGCTGCAGAGATAGGCCTTCACTGTGCGGGGCTGACGCCCATCACAATGTTACCCAGATTTGCTCTGGCCATCTGGCCAATCACAGCTGTTGGTCTTGGGATGCCAGGCTACTGTCTGACTATCGCAATCTCTTATCTTCTCCACGGCCCCCAGGTCTCCACAGGAGCTTATAAAAGACTGGTGTACGAGGTGCCGTCGGGGAAGCAGGTCACAGAGCAGATCCACATCGACAGGATAACCTGGGCCACGTGGACAAGGTGAGCAGCCACTGTTACGGTGTGGGGGTTATGGGGTTATGCTTTGGTCATGGGCCTGGGAGAGATGGGATGACATCATCTTACATTTACATTTTACATGTAGGGTATTTAGCAGACGCTTTTATCCAAAGCAAATTAAGATAAGTCCATTTGTCCAAGTCCAACAAGTGTATACATAAAGAACCAGGACGTACAAGCGACAACAAGTGTATACATAAAGAACCAGGACGTACAAGCGACAATAAGTGTATACATAAAGAACCAGGACGTACAAGCGACAACAAGTGTATACATAAAGAACCAGGACGTACAAGTGACAACAAGTGTTTACATAAAGAACCAGGACGTACAAGCGACAACAAGTGTATACATAAAGAACCAGGACGTACAAGCGACAACAAGTGTATACATAAAGAACCAGGACGTACAAGCGACAACAAGTGTATACATAAAGAACCAGGACGTACAAGCGACAACAAGTGTATACATAAAGAACCAGGACGTACAAGCGACAACAAGTGTATACATAAAGAACCAGGACGTACAAGCGACAACAAGTGTATACATAAAGAACCAGGACGTACAAGCGACAACAAGTGTATACATAAAGAACCAGGACGTACAAGCGACAACAAGTGTATACATAAAGAACCAGGACGTACAAGCGACAACAAGTGTATACATAAAGAACCAGGACGTACAAGCGACAACAAGTGTATACATAAACAACCAGGACGTACAAGCGACAACAAGTGTATACATAAAGAACCAGGACGTACAAGCGACAACAAGTGTATACATAAAGAACCAGGACGTACAAGCGACAATAAGTGCATACATAAAGAACCAGGACGTACAAGCGACAATAAGTGCGTAAGAGGGATGTGGGAGTTGGTGGGCGGGTGGGGGGGAGGCTCTAGCGGGTCGTCTTCATGGTAACGTTTGGGTCCTTGTGCTTAGTGTGCTCGGGGATGAGGTCATCGGGATCTGGTCCCGGAATACGGACAAGGCGGACGTCACCTGTGCCTGCGTGTCCCACTCGGGCCTCAACGTCGTCACAGGCGACGACTTTGGGATGGTCAAGCTGTTTGACTTCCCGTGTCCAGAGAAATTTGTGAGTACCTCTCTGGGGAATGTTGCTTTGATAGTGCTGATGTAAGGCAACTAATAGCTACTCAACCTTCAGCGTCTGATGAATGAGATGACTTGAGGATAACATCAATTAAGAGATAACATAGTACTGATTAACTTAGTACGAAATTGAAGGACAGCATTATAAATACATAAATGTGAAAATATCGAGAGTTGAGACTGACAGTATTGACAGCATATGCTATATTATTAGATATATAGTTACATAGGGAAAATGTATTAGTATTATTTAATCCTGGTTTTGGTTTCCCTATTAGGCGAAACACAAACGCTACTTGGGCCACTCGGCTCATCTGACCAACGCCCGTTTCACAAACGGAGATCGCTACGTAGTCAGTGCGGGCGGGGATGACCGGAGGTATGACCCTTCAGACTTCATCCCCTAGTGATGACAGCCTCTACACACATCAACCCCTGGGAGAAATACTGAAATGAATCTGGGTGAAATTAACCTGAATTAACCCTTTGTACTCCCTATGTCCAGCCTGTTTGTCTGGAGGTGTGTCCACGCCCCTCACTGAGGATAACAACAACAACAACAACAGTGGAGTGTTCTCCCGTGACAAGTCTCCAGGTGAAGCATGGACCCTCGCCCTGTAGGCTAGGACGGAGAACAGATGTGGCAGCTATCCCATGACAGAACACCTGACCTGACTTACTGCCTCAGAAAACAAAAAGTGCAAGAGTATACTAGGTGCAAGTCTCATCAGTTCTCACCATGGATAGAGGGCGATCTAAAGTATTTCTCTCGAACAAACAAAACAAAATGTATTTTAAACGCGTTTTATGATTTTTATTTTTCAAAGTAAGAGCGGCGTGACTGACGATGCCATTTCAGAAAACATGTAGCAACTGACTCAGCCTTAAATCTACATGAGGTGATGCATTCGGTTATTACTTTTCTAATGTCACCATTCCTTTGACGCTGTCGGACCATGCACTTGGTTTCACGATGTGAATTGCTTTTTTTTACAAAGTATTTGAAACTCTCGTGGCCTTCCTCCTGAATGTAACATCCACGGTTATGTTCTGGATGTCAGCATGCCAAAGCATACTATGCACTGTTCAACTGACCTGGTCACTGTGTCCCCCCCTCCACCCAGTGGTTTGTTCATGTGACTGTGTTATTGATAATGGTTGAGCCTCACCCCCCGCCCGTCCCCTTAGTGAGTGACTATGTGTGTTTAGCCGTCCTGTAGCTTGTACTAGTGACCCCCCCCCACACCTCCATTGTGTTTTGAACTGGTTCTTTGGGATGTGTTGGTGGTGATGTGGGTGTGCATGGCTAACTGAAGGACAATCTGTCTGACCAAACTCCTAAGAAAAACAAAGAAGTTACAAATGATACTTTTTTTCCATGACACTGTTGCATTTCTCTTGGGTCACTTTTCAGTGTGCTGCTATGGTGTATTATTGATGTGCTTTTGTTTTTAAAGTGTGACTCTCTTCCCCCCCCCCGCCCCCGAGAGTCATTGTTGAAACTGGTGATGTGAAATGTGTAAAAGATATATTGCTTAACTTGAATGTTTTATCATAGTGGAAATATGAAAAGGTGCAAAACATTTTGCCCTTTGTATTATGTCTAATGAACAAGTTGTTTCTGCATACCTTGTTTTTCATTGCACCAATGTAAATATCATTTGTAGATATTGTTTTTGTATATTTTGTGAGATGTTTTCTTAAATACTAATTTAATAAAAAAAAATTAAAAAAACAATAAACACAATGTTGAGCTTTAGTGAGCTACAACGTGCCAATTTAAATGGACACATACACTTCCAGAATTATTAATTAAAAAAATATATCTAAAGTTTCGTGAAAATATATCGATATGTAGGTAGTGTATATACAAAGGAGAAATACCTAATTAATGTTAAGAAATGCCCAGCATTTCTCCTGAAAAGTATTCATATAATCCAAAGTATAATAACTATATCTATGATACATACTAGAGTAGGCCTGTCTAAACTCATACCTTCACCCTTTCCTTCATACATAAATACACAAGCACACACATAACAATTCACAAATAAGTCAAAGATGGTATTTAGGAGGAAAAAGATAATATGTATTTAAATATATTGCATATATAATTAATTTTATACATTTTACATAATAAAATATCACAATCAATATTAACTTCAATAAACAACATATTCTACTTTGGCCAGTGTTGCCAATAGGTATGGGATCTGTACTGTTGGATGCGGCCAAGTGAAGAGTATGCTTGGTGAACACTGTATTCAAATCTGGTCTCATAACTTCACGGAGAAGGAGCTGCCACATGAGCAGCCGTGGTCGGCCTGTGGATTCTTCTGCATTTGGAAAGCGGCTCGGATCAGCTCGTTGGTATAGTCCAGGGTCGACCCCTTCACAAACTCCAGGCTGTCTTGGTCCACAATGACTCCCACCCCGTCCTGCTCAAACACCCTAGGGAGAGATGACGTTGCAGCAATGAATAGGTGGTACGGGGGTGAGAAAATAGTTGATGACCGTTCGTCATCCAAGCAGAGAAACATCTGGTCATCTGACGTATTTTACCTGTCATCCTCATCCCTGTTCTGGTCAACGGAGAACTTGTACTGGAACCCTGAACAGCCCCCTCCTTCTACATGGATCCTCAGATACTCTCCCTTCTCCATGATCTCCTTGAGCCGCTGGATAAAGGAAACAGAAACATGCTCAATCACTTCTGATACTTAAATAAATACATGAAAAACGACTGAGATGTTTAAATCCTCCTACAAATGGCCTAACAGACGAATGGCCTTCAAGGTAAAGACAGCCTTAACGTTACTTAATCCAAGTGTGCTCTGATTACTTCGGGTATGTCCTCACCTTTACGCATGATGCGCTGAGCTTCACTCCTTCATCGGCTGAGGAGGGCATCGCCGGTTCCACCTGCGCAGCGGTGCTGCTGTAACCCCTGAGACCTTCTGCGTGAGGAACCCGGAGCTGGGGGCAACATTTCACCATTGGCTGACTCACATGGACGCAGCTGAGACGAGATGTAGCCCTAGAACACATCCAAGGAATAAACCAGGTTTTAGAATGACGATTCGTGGATATTAAGGAATACTATCTGATATGGGTTATCCTATCTAGAGGAGTTGCCCTGACCCCGGATAAACTAGCTAACGCTGGCTAAGCTGTAGCTAGTAAACAGTCGATCAACGTAATCGTATATTATAATATTAATGTAGCATGACATTACCAAATTGTTGCATTGGTTTATTCAATCAACATTACCTCGCAAAGTCCAGTACTCTTGCCTTTGACGCACTTTTCATCGCAGCCCTAACGAATGACATCTTTCATAACAAATGTTCTTAGTCCCACCCCTTGAGGACAGAGTTGACTTTGTGAAACAAAGTAGAGTACATGATTGGTTCTACGTGTTGTCAGTCGGATAGAAACCACGGTATTGGGTATAAATTCTTGCTCAGCAGTGCGTAGGTCAGATACACATCACTCGATTCGTTACAAGGCCAGTCACTCGAAAATAGGCGTTTCCTACAACCGCCGCGCCGCCTATTCGGCGACGCCTGAAATATGGAGTAAAAAAACCAACCAACCAGCGCAGAGGAGGTCGTCACCGGCGTCGCGTGACAGAGACTCATAAGAAGCGTTGACCAGAGATTGTTGTTCCTCAAAAGCGGAAGCATTTTGCGAGGTAAGTTAATTGACCATAATTGTACTCGTTCATAAACCTGTCATATAATTACAACTTGTTTGTCTATTTATAACAAAGTAAAGTTCGTTTGTACAACCCCACCAGTAACCCCAGAAGTGGGAACAAACACACCCTTGATAAACGTTACTCATGGTCGGCTGATGAATGTAGGTGAGTCTCTCTCTGTCTTCTATAAGTGGGACATTCATCAACCACGTTATCGATTTGTATTTTAGAACCAAGCCCGAACAATGGATTTCCGAACTGCGTGTATCGTGTGGCTGTCCCTTATCGCGTTCACCTGTGCGGAGCCCGTCAAATTTATCGACTGTGGTGAGTTTCTTCAGTAAATTTTTATTTTTATTATGCTGAGGAGCTCGTTTGTACAAAACATTAATTTGATGATTCAATGATTCCAATGTGGACTTTTTGTGTTGAAGGATTTAGAAAAAAAAGATTTAGTGACATTGGACATTTTCTCAGAGCATATTGATTGAAGTTTAGCTTGATCCATAAATGCTCTCTACGTTAAGAGATGAGGTGAAGAAGTAGGTTTTAATTATATTTAACTGAACAGTTGCACCTGTTAAGATGTACCTGGTCGCCCACAAACGTGCATTTAACTAGTAAAGCAGCTGACATGTTGCGTCAACCTACTGCAGTTCTCAAAAAGCAAAAAGACTTGACTCAGCATCCCTCACATGTTCGTGTGCTTTAACCGGATGTGTGAATATTGTTTTCCAGGATCAGCTGTTGGGAAGGTTTCGATGGTGGACATTAAACCCTGCCCTAATCAGCCTTGCCAGCTACATAAAGGACAGTCTTACAGCGTCAATGTGACTTTCAGCAGTGGTAAGTAGGGAAAGTTATTTTAGATATGTAAACGGGCAAACATGATTGAGATCAAACTGATCACTTCTTTCCCTACTCTTGTTTTACAGCTGTGGAAAGCCAGACCAGCAAAGCCATTGTCCACGGGGTCATTGCTGGCGTTCCCATTCCCTTTCCTATTCCAATCCAAGACGGCTGCAAATCTGGAATTGCATGCCCCATTCAGAAGGAGACAAACTACCACTATGTGAATTACCTACCTGTTAAAACAGAATATCCCTCTGTAAGTGAACAGTGTTTGTTATATGTGCTAATGCATCTTGTGATACTAACATGACTTGTGGTCTTTAAGTCCTTTTGGTCTGCTATGCAGCCTACTTTGATGATTGACGGCCGGCTGAAGACATTGTATCGTTTCCCCTTTGTCGCTCTTGCTTCAGTTTTTGTAATTGACTAAAACGCTGTTCACCAACTTTTCCTTGCAGATAAGGCTTGTGGTGGAGTGGGAACTAAGGGATGACGACGGCAAAGATCTGTTCTGCATCGAGTTCCCAGTCCAGATTGTCAGCTGAATAGGCACATTCCATTTTGTTTTTTAATTACAAAAAAGGGAGTTCAACTGTGAACAAAAAATGTGTCTGCTTTGAAGATTATTTACAAACTGCTCTGATTTTATATCAATTATGTTTTAAGGACTGCTCCCTTCATAGTTCTAATAACTTCTTCCATCAAGTACCTCTTAGCACAGTATTGTGAGGTTAAGTTGGTGAATTGTTTCCTCTTACTGTCTGACTGTGTAGTCAGGATCCAGAGCACATTCTCTAACTATTTTGTAATGGTGTTTAGATTTAATAGCGGTGACTAGTTTTTCTGAACTCTTCTAATAAACGACAGTTCTAACAAAGATTAAATTCTAAGTTTGGTAATTGGAAAAATAATTCAAGTCAAATTGGAAATGGGTATTACATTTTTATTTGACAAATGAAAGGATAGAAATACTAATGCTAGCCAAAAATGTTTCACTTCAAAGAGCACTTCATTATAATCATGCGCAAGATGTCTCTAGGCCAATGGTGTGGTTGTCTCAGTCTCATGTTGAGCTGGATCAATGTGCTTCATTTCTAATTTCAAATGCAAGCTTGCATGAGCTTCATAAAAGAGTTAATACTTGAGGTTCAAAAGTGAGAAATTGGCTAGTCAACTGTCAAACCTAATAGTGTAACTGGAGCATTTTCAGTTGGTTATCAGTACCAACTTCAAAATCTGTATGACATGTCAGTCATCCTAAATCAGTTTAAGGAAGGCAGGTTCTTTAGGACAAGTTCTGTGGGTAAATGAGCAATTTGTTCACTTTTTTTGTAGTTGGATTTGACAGGCAAGAAAAGCTAAAGAAAATATCCCTTTAGACTTAGGAAGTAGGAAGCGTTTGAAGTTGAACAGTGAGACCAGCAATTAAGAAGTGGTGTACTCTCTGCAAAGCCCCATCAATGTAGAACAATTTACATTGCAATCCTTTTTTTTGGGGGGTGAGGTGGGCTATGGTCGGACTACGTTGAGGGAAGTGCTGAGTCTTGCTTCCTTAATGTCCAGTTTGTTGTAGCCTCTCGAGTCGCTGGAGCAGAGCATTCCCAAAGGCCTCTCTGTATCCTGGACTTAGTGTGTCCAGAAGGGAGTAAATGGTCTCGTGATACTGGGTGCTTAAATCTTCATTCACTTCATCGAAGGCATAGCCCACCACCTAATAAGACAAGTAGATTTAATTGAACACACATGCAATAGGGATTAGCCACAAAACAATTGTCTTGTAGAGTTTCTTACCCTCAATCCAGCCTCTGTGAGTTCAAGGCAGTAGCGATTGGTCTCTCTTGTTTCCACATTTATGTACGCCACGTCCAATGCGCTGTCGAGGCTTTGTGACACGTACATTTCGTTCACGGCAAAGAGTACATCACTGACCACGGCGTCCGCCTCCGATCTCATGTCCTTGACGCCTCCCAGCTCGATGCCTTCTCTAAACGAGGAGGAGTCCTCTGGCTGGAAATCCACTTCCATCTCCTGAAGTCAAAGAGCAATCACAGAAATAATGGTAGCAGCTTCAATACATTAAATAAAATCCGGTCGCCATCAATGCATTTTGACAGGTCAAATTTGTGCTCACGTTACATGAGGGATAGTCAATATGATTTTTTTTCACCCGAAGAAATGTTTACTGACTGATTAGCATTAGCCTAGCCATCAGGACTCACTTAATTAAAGCGTTTGACGATGACGTACTCGTACTTTTCAGTTAGATATCGTAATAACCTAAGCTGTCCTGCAGCAACTCAACGGCGCGTTTTCATGGCGTACAAGGAAAACAATCTCGCAGCTAGCATTACCAAACACACGAAAGGCAAGAACTAAACAACGTGCATCCATTTCACCAGACCACGGCTTATTGTGGAACAACATTATCTTACGATCTTAATGAAAGTCACAAGTAGCCTATACGATGTTTGAATATAATACATATACTAAACGATGTATACAACTTTCTGCTGGCCCCCAGTTCTCCTCACCTCTTCGGGTACACTGCACGTCAGGCTAACCGGGTAATTCGTCGCGGCGACACCGTTCCCGGTCCAAAGTAGCGCTAATTAGCTGCTAACAGTTAATCCTGCACAATGTTTTTCCAACAAACGATGTTTCTGGTTGCATCCTTTCACACATATAGTCAACACGAGAGCTATTTAACACCAGTTGCGAGCTCTAGAGTGGAGTTGCTGTCCCGCACCGACTCAGCTTCGCCATGTTGTGATGACATCATTGCGGAAGAGAGCCCCTCGTCCCACATCGAGCCGTTTCCGCCATGTTTCGCTGACGTCACGGCCGGTCACAACAAGAGCCCTTCTAACGGCGCGCAGCCTCCACTGGAAGGGAGCCGCTGAAAGTGTTTGTAAACAAGTCGAGCAGCAGCAGGCGGGGAGTGAAGCAACACCCCGGCCGAGGCCACCATGATCCACGGTGCGTTATACCGCGACGAGGTGTTAGATGTGTTGCTGTGTTCACTGAACACAGCTGTATTTGTTGTTGTTGCACAACAACTCTGGAAGTTTTAGGTTAGCGGCTTGTTAGCATGGTAGCTCCTTGTCGTTAGCTTGCTAGGAAACAACAGCCAGTCAACGTTAGCCCAGTGCTGGAGCCTTATGACATCGCGCTAAATATTTGCTGACTGGATAGGTAAGCTAGACGTGCTAGCTTTTAGCTTCGTCCCTGACAAACACAACATACATTTCTGTCAGACACCTTGTTGTGACATCTGTAGCGGACCCTGGACAATGTAACACAGATTGCTAGGTAATTACTATCGTGTCATCTGCTGGATGACACCGGTTGTTGATAATAAGGAATATAGTCATTCTCTATTTTTCATTGTAGCCCGATTCGTTCATATTGGGAACCTTCATTCCCTTGTATTTGCCCATATGTTGTTTGGCCACAGCTGTCTATGACATTTAGCACAATGTCCCTGAATACATGAGGATTCATGCATTCATGTTTTCTTTTGTGTGAATTTCTACCTTAGGTGCAGCATACTGGAGTCGGACCAACTGTCACACATATACCACATTATCAGCATATATTTTGTGCCTCTAACCGTGAAGAATGGAAGATGTTTGAATTCCCCATTAACTGACTTCCATAAATCAACGGGATGACATCTTATTTTAATCCACGATAAACAAAGTTTATCTCTTTGCGTCATCGTCTGCAACGGAGTCACGAGTCTGTTTCATTTGTTGGTACAGAAAGTTTGTCAAGATGCCGTGGCCCTTTTCAGAGTCCATTAAAAAGCGGGCTTGCAGATATCTTCTGCATCGATATCTAGGCAACTTTCTCCAGGAGAAGCTGAGCCTGGATCAGCTTAGCTTGGACCTCTATCTGGGCACTGGGACTCTCGCACAAGTCCCCTTGGACAAATGGGTAAGGGTTCTCCTCAAAATAATAAACGAATAAAGAGAAATTAACTATGAGTATTACTCATGCATTGGACATGTATAACCACAGTCCTTCTGCCTCTCAGTCCCTGAATGAGCTGCTCGAAACGGCAGACGCTCCTGTGGAGGTTATAGAAGGCTTCATCCAGACCATCTCGCTCACAGTGCCATGGGCTGCTCTGCTGCAGGAGAACTGTGCCCTGGAGGTCAGGGGCCTGGAGATGGTGTTCAGACCCAGGCCAAGAATGGGTATGGGCACTGTACTACAGATGCATTCCTACATTCCTGCTAATAATCCCTTACATTGTTTTGTATTAAGTAGGCTTGATATGGTGGTCAATGGGATCCTGATTCCTGTCCTATATCTGCTGTGTTCCAGGTACTGGTCTGGAACCCATGTACTGGTCTAGTTTCATGACCAGCAGTATGCAGCTCGCCAAGGAGTGTCTGAGCCAGAGGCTGACCGATGACATAGGGGAGAGCTTCCAGCCCTTTGAAGGGTTGGAGAAGTTTGCAGAAACCATAGAAACAGGTATACAGTAGTTTGTCTACATTAAAAGGTAACACTATAAACATGTGTTATCCAACTTTGTTGTACATTTAATGGGTACACATTTGTCTCTTCAGTTCTCAGAAGGGTCAAGGTGACATTTCTGGATACAATCCTCAGAATTGAGCACGTGCCTGATAATTCCAAGACCGGTATTGCTCTTGAGATTCGGATCAACAAGTAAGTTTTAGAATGTATTTCATAAAATGTGTATTTGTTGTTCATGCATTTTTGGGATGTTTCCTCCCACCTCCTGGCCAACAGCTTCCATCCTTTTTCTGTTAGGATTGTTTACTGTGACGAAACAGATGAGGACAGCTCCAGCGTGGACGTACATCAGCCCACCACGTTCGCTCGTAAAAACTTTCAGATGGAAGGCGTCACGGTTTTCTGGGACGAGTTCTCTGAGGCCTCCAGAGCTGGGTTCAAGTCCTCGCCTCCACCTGCTGTGAGTGCTGCTGTAGGACGCCATCACAATGTGATCTATTTTAGGAACAAACCTATTTTTTATCAACTTTATCATCACAATGTTATCTATGTTGGGGATACACCAATCCAGGGTGTCCCGTCTTCTTCCATTAGGCCTTCAGTTAATAATAATTATTAGGTATTTGTTCCATTGGTCTATATCGTTTTATATCACATTTTTAATGGACTTAAAGGGGTGATAATATGCCAACAGGTGTGAGTGTGACAAGCCGTTGAAAATCTGCCCTTTCATCTCTTGGAACTCAGAACTGTAAAACTCTTGGAAAGAATAATTGTCCTGAAATGTCAAGACAATTATTTTGTAATGCTATTGTATAATTCATGTTATTTTATTTGACTATATAAACCATGTCGCCCTCTTTCCCTACAGGAGACGGAGGCCAAGCTCTCGCCCAGTTGGAATCCAAGAATAATATGCGAGCCTCATCCGCAGTTCACAGAGCCTGTGGCTTCTGCCGCGGCCTTCGAACCCATACAGATTGGGTGCCTTGGTGGTAAAACCGAGCTGTCTCTCACGCTGAAGCACAACCTAGCCTTGCCTGGAGCAAAAGTATGTTTGAGTTAAAACAACCTCATTTCCCTTTCCATTACTCAATGAGCCAAAGGGATGTCCTTGTTTTGATATCCTATGTTGTACGTGCACTTTTGGCCCTCCGTCAGCCCCTTTCTGATACCATCTGTGCTCCTCAGTTGGACGTCGATGGACACATCGACTCTGTCATCGTTCTGCTGTCCCCGCGCCAAGTCCACCTTCTCCTGGACATGGTTGGAGCTTTCTCAGGGGGAGGAGGTAAGACTTGTTCCAGCCTCGGTCGCTTCCCGATAACCCGACGAGGACTATTGATGATCAGTGACCTCAATGCACCGTCCTTCCTGTGTGAAGGAGCTCAGGAATGGTCCAAGGACAGGAAGAGTCGGCCGATACAGCAGGAGGATGAGTACCGCCTGCACATGGAGCTCAACCGCTGTCTGAAGAAGGACACGGACCTCCCTGACGGGGACCCCGACCTCTTCCAGAGCCACGCCACACGAGCCACGTCCAGCCGAGGTTGGGCCACGACATAACCCCAGTTCTGATGTCCATACAGAGCTTTCCCTGCTCAACTGATAACCCTTCTTTATTTGTATCTATTGCTTCTCTGTCCTTGAACTGGTGGTTTGCACAGAGGATGTGTTCTTCTCCATGGCTGACATGGACATGTCACACAGCCTGTCGTCCCTTCCCCCGCTTGGGGAGCCGCCCACAGTGGACCTGGACCTGTCACTCAACAGCAACTACTCCGGCTCCCCTGGAGTGTCCCCCTCTGGCACTGCCCATGTAGGTGCACCGTGCTATAAGCTGGCTTACTTTGGTCCAATATGGACTGTAGCATTAGGAGCATTTAAATGCATAACCTAGAGTTTTTTTATTTTGTATTCAAGTTTAGTATCTAGGTATAAAGAACTTGACTTGACGTGAGCGTGTGTCCTTCCTCGTAGGCTATCTGGGATGATTACCCAGAGGTGCCACGGCAACGAGAGAAGCTGACCAATCCGACACCATTCCACGTGCGGGATTCACAACTGCCACAAAAAATACAGAGACAGACGTGTATGTGGAAGAAAAACAACTGCAAAGGATTGGCAAATGTTGAAAACTGCATGGGTTAATTTTCTGTTGTATTTTCAGCTCATCCCTCCAAAACGCACTGCGACGAGTCGAGGCCAGAACTGGTGTTTAAGCTCGTGCTCGGGAGCATGGCCGTGGTTGTCCTCCACATCGACCCCCTACCCCCTCCCAATGCTTCACCCAGCCCCCTCGGCCCGATCGCCACAGACTTCTTCAGCCTGGTGGGGCCGGGCCGCCTCCAGCCCGCTGCCTTCGTCCGCTCTCGGACCACGTTCGACCAAGCATGTCCCCATGATCACCTCAGGTACTTTGGTTTATAGTCTCTGCTGCTCTTTCATTGGTCTGCTTTTGATGGGTCATGTTTCGATACCGATAACGGTATCAGAAATCCTTCCGATACGGCCTAGAATGCCGTATTAGGTATCGGCAAGTCTATGCGCTGATCCGATACTAGCTAATTTACTAGACAGGCAAAGAACATCATTAAAACACTTAGGTGTAATGCTGCGTTCATTAATGGTCAGAGGTGGAAAGTTGGAATGGGACACGAGTCATCTCCAACCAAAGTGTGTTTGAGCTACCAAGTCGGAGCAACATGCATGCATGGACGCTTAAGTACAAGAATACAGTATTATAATAATTATAGATTATTGTCGACAGTAAGTGAACCGACGATACATTGCTGTCATCGTAAGAGAACCAATCAATCAGAGCAAGTGCTATTAGTAGTTACAATGTTAGATGCTATATCGGCAAAAACTCAGTATCGACCAATACCGAAGTTCAGGAATCGGAATCGGTATCGGGAAGGAAAAAAAATTATCGGAACATTTCTACTAACAACCTTGTTGTTTTGGCCTTCTGTGTTAGGGCTTCTATATCGCTTTGAACAGGTGATTTGGTGTGAAGCTTTCTGTGTGGCTGAACTGGCTCCATCTCCGTAGGTTTGTAGGCCAGGGGCTGAAGATCAACTATGAGCACTGTCAGGGTTCCAGCCTGCGCACCTTCTCGACCGACGTGTCTCTGGACCAGATGGAGCTGCTGGAGTGTCTCTTCTCCTCCGAGGGGCGCGTGGGCACGCACAGAAAGGCTCAATACACTGAGGTGAGACTGAAACACTCAGTTTGAATCAACGCTTTGTAGTGGTCGCAGTGTTGCACCCGGCATGACCTGTTAAGAGTTTTATCTCACGCCTGTCACTGTCGCCGCCTCAGCTCCTGACATTTGACACCACTGCTTATGCCGACGCACCATCCGCACCCTGCCTTCACCTGCTGTACAAACTGGCGGAGCGCAGAGGCCCTCAGGTAAATGCCAGTGAACAATAACAACACAATGACAAAAACACAATAACAACACAAAGTCTGTGCCACAGCCTAGCCAGGGATCCTATGAGCTCTGTGTGTTTTCCCTCCAGGGTGGGCAGGTGCGTCTGAGCACCATCCCCAGGAAGGCTGACCTCCAGCTGGAGCTGGGCTCGGCCCGCTTCGAGCTAGACATCAGCATCGTGGACCGCCTAAACTCCCTGCTGCAGCCCCAGAAGCTTGCCACCACAGAGATGATGGCCTCCCACATGTACACCTCCTACAACAAACACGTCAGCCTGGTGAGGAACCTCTGCACGCCTCATAGCGTGCAGTTTCACATCTAGATTTTTGGCTTGGGGAAAGGGGAAGTGCCTTTTATAGTTCTGAGATGCTCTGATAACATCAGGCGTTTGCAGATGTGCGAGTGTTTATTTTGACAAATACCCTCGTCAACTGGAACCTTTTTGATGGTCTTTTTTTACTTGTGCGTGTGTTATGAGGGTTTCAGTTCGAATGACTATTGTTTTGAACAGTATCACCGATGCATTACATCTTTATTTTTTGTACCTGATGGAAGTATGTTTTCTTT
Source organism: Pollachius pollachius (assembly GCF_949987615.1). Lineage (NCBI taxonomy): Eukaryota > Metazoa > Chordata > Actinopteri > Gadiformes > Gadidae > Pollachius > Pollachius pollachius. The sequence continues at coordinate 12,648,198 of NC_136948.1, read as the reverse complement.
CCTTACGGGAGTTTTGTACTTTGTTAATGCATAATAATTATTTTTTTTATTTTATTTTTTTTGTACATTGGTAGTCAAGGCGAGGCCCTATTGTTGCTAAGGCGACCGCCTTTACCATACAGTGCTGGGGGAAACACTGCAATAATACTACAATCAATGAATGATCAATACTTAAACATTCAAGCCACTGCTATCGTCGTGCTGACATGTAATGGCCTAACTGCTACAGCCTGTAGCCTCTACACAAGGTCCTGTATAGTGGGTGGGTATGCAGAGACCTAACGTACTCTTTATGAACTCCACAGCACAAGGCCTTCGCGGAGGTGTTCCTGGAGGACATCCGCGCCCCCACCCACTGCTACGTCACCCTGAGCATCCATGCCCCCGTGATGCGCCTGGCCGTCCGCTTCCCCATCCCAGACCTGCGCTCGGACCAGGAGCGGGGCCCCTGGTTCAAGAAGTCCCTGCAGAAGGAGGTGCTGTACCTGGACCTGGAGGACCTAGAGCTGAAGACAGAGTTCATGGGGGGCAGCTCCCCCGACCAGACCAAGATGGAGCTCATCTTCCGGGAGCTCACCGGTACAGGACCACAAAAGCATGCCTCTTCGTGTGTGTGTGTGTGTGTGTGTGTGTGTGTGTGTGTGTGTGTGTGTGTGTGTGTGTGTGTGTGTGTGTGTGTGTGTGTGTGTGTGTGTGTGTGTGTGTGTGTGTGTGTGTGTGTGGAAACCTTGAAACCTAAAACCACCTCTCATCATCTCCTCCAACCAGGGAGTTTCCAGGAGGAACCGGACCAGGCCGCCACCCGGTTCCTCCGAGTGTCCCACACTATGGACGGAGACATGGCGACGTCTGAAAGCGGCAAATTCGATTGGCCCAGGTGAGCACAACAGACCCATTCGAGCCGATAACCAAACTGAGGATCTTAATGCCGGGGCGGTCCATGATGATGACGGGGGTCACCGTCTCGGTAGGGTGGTGCTGAAGGTGAACCCCATGGCGGTCCACTCCATCCTGGAGCGCGTGACCGCTGAGGATGACGAGGGGCCCGAGGACCACTCCCCCGAGGAGGAGGAGGAGGAAGGGGCGGCCCACTCTCTGAAGGACGTGTGTGACTTTGGGAAACCGGAGCCGTCGCCCTTCTCGTCGCGGAGGGTCATGTACGAGAACGAGGAGGTGGGTGCTACACCGAAGAGGGGGATGTTATTTCAATCATTCTCATATGAACATTTAAAGGAACAGGGCGCCTTTGTATAGCTCTACATGAAAAAACAAAAGACAGATCACTTGAATTGAGGGATTTTTTTCTTGGCGTGATTGTGCCGAAAACTTGAGTTTGAATAGTAGCATAAGGCTACGGTTTACTATATTAAATTTCAAGATTGAAGAAGCAATGTAGCATGGACTATCTATAATCTAAAGCAGCCATCCAAAATTTAATTTAAACTCGAGACAACTTTATTAATCCCACTGGGGACAATCAGTTTCAAGAGTGCACCAAGGATTTCTAACTCTGCGCGTCCCATTGTGTTATCTTCAGATGGTCATTCCTGGTGACATCGCCGAGATGACTGAGTTCCAGGATAAGACCATGAACAACTCCCGCTTCATCCTGGAGCTGAGCCTCCCCAATGTGCAGCTGGCGCTGCCCAGCAAGGCCTTCTACGAGAAACTGCACAACAGGTACCGGACACACCCAGCTGGCAAGCGTTCAGAGCACAGAAAAAAAATCATGATGTGTTTTTTTTTTTTGGTCACGTCTTCTTTTCTTTAACCAAGATAATTCCATACAACTCGCGTTGTTGTTCTCTTTGGAGTCAAATCTTATTTTTGCTTTCCCATTTTGAATTTTGCTGTGCATGCAGAGCCTGTATGTCACTTCCTAGCAACAAACTGTGTATCCAAGAACACTATCAGAGAAAATTATGAGTGGGTTATATCGGATAGATTTCTCTTGGAGATGAATCAACAATCCTTTTTGATACCGCATGTCCAGCGACACTAATATCGCAGATGCGCGTATCACGATTTCGATATGAAAACGATGCATGGCACAGCCCTAATTAAGATCCACGTTGCTCGTTCACCCTTTCCCTCCGCCGTGTGTTGACTGACATTGAACGGCTGGTTCCAGGATCAACAACGATCTGCTGCTGTGGGAGCCCACCGCGCCGTCTCCGGTGGAGACAGTGGAGAACATGCCCTACGGGGTGGGACTCTCGGTGGCCAGTCAGCTCATCACCACCTACGCCAAGGACAGCTTCAGCCAGTTCCGCTCCACCGGCACAGAGGGTAACATAAGTCCACGATGACGCTTATCCCAAAGAATATGACCGTTTCATAAAGTTCATTATTAACCACAGTATCTTCTCATCTAGAATGACATGTTGAAAATGATTGTTGGTTTGCTTAAGAAGCCAGGTAATGTAAAATATAATGAAATTGGGCATTTTAGTATCGCTGAATCAAATCTACTTTGGCTGATTGTTCTGAATCTATATCAGGATTATTTTATTTCATTATATCTCGTTTCATAATATGTTGTCATATAATGCTTTTGGCTCAGTTTGGGAAAAAACAACAACATTGCAATTGCTCTTCGGATGCACACTTCTACCTGCAATATCGTAAATAAATCAAACCAAACTCTCCCGAAGTCCCCTGAAGACGCTGACCTCTGTCTGCTCCGTGCTCCCAGACGACACCAGCGGCTCTGAGGAGGAGAACCCCCAGTACTACTCTCCGGCGGCGGACCTCCACCCCAGGTCTCGCAGGATGAGGAGCAGGTCCAAGGCCCAGGCCAAGACCTCCCAGAGCCTGTTCTCCGTGGTCCTGAGCGTCAACCACGGCCTGGTGTCCATTCACACCGATGCCAAGGTGAGCCCCGAGGAACAAACGCTTGACGGTTCTTACTGTGCGTTCACAGCAAAAGCGGTGTGAATATTCGCGCTGCCTGCTGGCGCCTATTCAAAACCTTCACCACTACGAGTCTTTACTTTCTGTGAAAGTACGTTTTTAGGATTCATAATATCATCCGGGGGCGCACACAGCTTTCGGCCGTGAAATTATATATTCTATTATAGAGATATTATGTTGTATTATATAGATATACATTTTGACAAATCATATCTCATAAAATCACACCGGATCGTTAGAACATTGAATCGAATCGTTCCATATTAAACTTCACTTCCCTGAATCGTATCACATCGCATGTATCTATACGTAGCAGTTCTTCCTATAGAGGAGAGAGGCACACCCCTAATAGATATTACAATGTTCCGGGAGTCTGCAATCGGCAACAATCACTTTCTCCTCCATGTTGTGGTTAAATCTGGACTTCAGGGAGTGAAAGGCTGTCACGACCAAGCATCAAGTGAATTTCGAGGAGATAACCACGCAAAATCCGCGTGAACCATGCATTCACGCACATTTTGAATGACAATGACATGTTGAAAATTTGTGCCATTCATTTGCGCCGCAGGTTTTTCTGGCAGAAAACTTGCTTCTAAACACTTCTTTGCACTGACTTTGTAAGGATGCACGCCATGCCTTAACTTTTTTGTGTGAAAGCACCTTTAACCGTCCAAACGCGGCCGCTCACTGTCACGATTTATTGATTACTAATTGAACTTGCTTTATTATTTTTTTGGCTCTCCAGAGAGAGGACAAGACTTTGCTGAAAAACAAACACGGGGAGTTCTGGCTCGAGGTGAAGAACGCCACGCTGTTCACCGTGGCACAGTACGAGGGCTACAAAGACCAACACTACATCTGCTTCCACACCAGCAACATCTGCATGTATCACCAAGGTAACCCCACAAGCACACAGCAGACATCCTGCTCCCTCCATTCAAAACGTGGTCGGCCTGTGCTGCGGATCCTTCTCACTAACATCGTGATGACGGTGATCTTCCCAGGACTCGTGGATACAGTCTCCCCCGGCACGGGGGTCAATCTGCCCTGCAGGACTCGCCCCCATTGGTTGGAGCCGGGCATCTACCAAACGGAGACAATCCCCGACCGGTCGTCCACGGCATCAGAGGGCATGGGCCTGGAGGCACACAGCATGCTCTCAATAGCCATCAAGATCTCTGCCCAGAACACAGAGCGCACTGTGAAGGTACGCCCTGGGGCTGAATAAGAAACACTGGGAACACAATGAACGGCTTTAGATAGGCACAGAGGGGGATTCTCTTGTCCAGCGGTTCCTCTAGATTGCCATGAGATTTTTAGTCTTTGTGTTCTTTTTAAAGGCCTCCTAATTTCCCACAATGCAAACGTATACTTACAGTTGAAGTCAGTTGCAAATGTCTCCACATATTTCCTTAAAGCCTGGATCAGCAGAGTTTAACCTTCCCAGGAAAAGTCAGGCCAGATATCTGTATCAATTATCAGCTATCAATTATCATTGTACACAGAACGCTTGTGACTGAAAATTTGGGGAAAAACGTGACCTCAATTTCTGGCCATTTAGCTTTAACAGAAACACAGAAGAACAACCCAGCCCCAGTTCCATTGGAATACCACGTCAGGAAACCTTGACATGCCTGAACAATTAGCGCACATTTCATCCGGGTAACCTGGTGTGTATTCTCTGCTGGTCTTAACTTCCCCTACCTGTTGCATACAATGTGGTTTTGTTGATTACTAGGGTTCTCAGCCAGTCTGGGTCTTAAGTCCAAGGCTGATTCTGTGTTCATTTTATTCTGCCCTCCTTCCGACTACAATGTGATTATAGCAGGGCCGTTTTTAAGCGCTGCAGTGGTTAACAAGTGTTTTTCCAAGCTAATTGTGTACCTTGCTCACACACTCTTTCATGACTAATAACTTGAACACTACTATGGCTCTGAAACCTCGGACTATGTTGTCACAGAAGTTCTGGTTAACCCTTGATCCTAGTGGAGTTTGTAAGGGGCTTAATACTTGCATGATGTAGTGGTTTGGCCCAAACTAACTTTAGCCTTTTCTCCCCGCTGTGTTCGGCAGGAACTCCTGGTAGCCGTGGGAGTACGAGGAGCCACCCTCCAGCACAGAGTGGTCCCACAAAGCCTGGGCTGGTACGACCAGGTAGGGTCTCAAACTGTCAGAAGGCCCCATCATTGATCAGAAGGGTTTTAAAGCTTTTTAGGGGGACCATTCATGCCGATGGATTTCTAATTGTACGTTTTTCACTTCCACGCATTAGATGGTGGACTTCCTGAATGTCTCTGACGAGCCGGTGTTGGGCTACACCCCCCCCGCCTCGGTCACCACGCTGCATCTACACCTGTGGAGCTGCTCTTTAGACTACAGGTGGCAATTCAAAGCTGCTCCGTTGGTCAAGGTGTATGACAATAGTGTATCATGGCAAAAAAAGACCAGGCCTTTAATCTGTGGTAACTAGACAAGCCTCTCTATGAGGAATGTGTTTTGCTCCCATCTACCTCCTGAGTATGCTGTGGAGCTCGTCAACCTAAAGCCATATGAGCCAATGCAATAGCTATGCTTTGGTATAGGAGAAACTTCCTGCAGAGCAATACAAATGGAAGCTGTATGTTACAGACTGAGATACTAAGATACGATAAGTTGTAAAACAACAATATGAAAAAGAGGGAAGTCTGGTTTATGGAGTCATAAATAACACACAGGTGATGATGAGGTCATACGGGCCCCTCACCCCCCCTGCTTCAGGTCATATGTAGGTCACATGATACAGCATCTGTGTGGGAGGCTTGGACGGTGGGTTACTCATTAACTAGGAGACTAGCATTGGGGCCCCAACATGAGCGACCGTGACCTGATACATGCCCTGCTTTGGCCCACAGACCGCTGTACCTGCCCCTGAGGTCCCTACTGGTCATAGAGACGTTCAGCGTGTCCAGCAGCGTCTCCCTGGATCTGTCCTCGTCCACGCTCAGGTAGAGGCTTCCCTTCATCCAGTGGACCTGTTGAAAGCCCTTATCCCAGAAGTAACTTCCGTCTGACGTGTATGACAGGATGTGTAATCCAGTTTAAAACGTTGACTGCAAACGGTTAAACATACGATGTGCTCACGGGCCTAAGGAAGCTCTCTACCCGATTCTACGTCACCTGTTGTAGATCGATCAATTTACAGGAGCACCACTCGGAAGCCTTCAATATACATGCATTTGTTTTTGTACATTTTAAACATTACCTATGTCTTTGTGTGTGTGTCTAATTGCTAGAAACGATAGACCATGATATTTAAAAAAAACTTGTATCCTCCTAGTGTCGCTCTTACAGCAACCACATTGTTCAAAATCCTGTTCTATACAATAATACAGTGTTGTGATCGTTGATTATTTTCAGGATCATCCTGGATGAAGCATCTCTATTCCTCTCCGACAAGAGCAATGCTGTTTCTGTTAATCTTCTGCGAGGTAAATCATTTTTTCACTGGGGTCCAATTCTTGCTGGGGTTTGCAATGTGTCCAGCACTAGCAATGTGCCTCTTCTCCCTTGTGTGTTCCAGACTATGTGCAAGTGGTGGACATGGGCACGTTGGAGTTGAGGATTACCGCCGTCAAACCCGGAGCCAACAGAGAACTGGTACGCGGAACTGGTATCTTTTCCGTTGGATGGTTATGTTTTAAGCTAGTGGTGGTTTGCTGATACTAATGCCATCATGTCATGTTCTGTTCATAATCTTTTGCTGGGAGAGCAGTCTGAGCCCAGGTTTGAGCTGCGATGCTCCAGTGATGTCATCCACATCCGGACGTGCTCTGACTCCTGCGCCGCCCTCATGAACCTCATTCAGTATGTGGCCAGCTATGGAGACCTGCTTCCCCCTACTGGCCAGGACGCCAGGACCTTCAGCGCCCCCCAGAGGCCAAAGGTCGATAAGACACAATAACACTTTAATTCCCCAACAGAGACGTTCAGACCGGCCGTCCAGTGTGTCGATATAATGTAGTTATTCTATTTGATGAATGTAGAATTGTTGGATTAGAATAACCAATTTGTATTTCACTTATTTTTTGGAGCAGGCGGAGTTGCCCAGCAGGCCCCCGTCTCTGACCCCGCTGCTCCCCGAGACGGAGCAGCAGATGCTGCAGGACCTGATGAGCGAGGCCATGGAGGAGATGGATGGGCAGCACGCCCAGGGCCTGCAGCACAACGGTGACAGCAGTTCATCACTGGGCACAGAGGCACACACCAGCTCCGTTGGTAACGTGGTTGGCACTAAAACGCTCAGCATCTCTGCTCAACAGCTGTTTGTTTGTTTTCCAATCCCGCACAGGTGTTCACGAGACGCTCCATCAAGACCACGACCCGCCTCGCTCGGACCTCTTCCTGTTTCCCGACGAGAGCGGGAACCCCACCCAAGAGTCGAGCCCCTCCTACCCAGCCCTCCACTCGCCCCTCATCACCCCCGTCCCCAACCCGGCCCAGGAGGCGGACGACTTCTGCATCCTGGACACGCCCGGCTCCAGAGGAGATGTAGGCTCACTCACTGATCATTCAAACACCTTTGCTGAGTCTTCCCCTCTCTCAGCGGCTGATGCTGCAACAGCGTGTTTATTAGCAGCAGCGTTCTGCCACTAGAGCTTATCCGAATGATCAAATGTAACACTGAGTATGTGATGACTTGGCGACATCATAATCCAATCACAGTCAGCCCTGATGGGGGTTTGTTGAAACCACTTTTCCTGGAATGGCATTTCAGTAATTGCTGGAAGGTTTTATCACATTATGAGAAACCTAATTAACACTTATTTCTGCCCAGTCTTTAAATGACAAGGGCATGTTTTGTGTTCAGCCAAAGTTTAATCATGCAGTGTTTCCAACCTAGTCTTAAGAATTATGTGTCCTACTGCAGATACTGCTGGTTTCTGATATGATTATTCAAAGTAATTGAGTCCATGGAAACGCAGCATATGATTAATCTTGTGTGTGTGTGTGTGTGTGTGTGTGTTTGTGTGTGTCCGTCTGTGTCCTTCTCAGGACCGGGACCAGGAGCCCATAGTGACCCAGCTGACCCCCAGTCCCATATCGATCAAGGACAACTACTTCAGCCAGCCTCTGGAGGGAACGGGCTCGGGCCGGGGGGCCGTGAATTACCCGGTCCCAGAAGTGCGCTACCTCATCAAGGAGATCTCTGTGATCTGGCACCTGTACGGCGGCAAAGACTTTGGGAACATCACCTTCACGGCCTCGCCCGCCAGGAGCCGCGGGTGAGAGACGGGCACCCAGACACGCCACATGCTCCCACTCGTCGAGGTCGTTTGTGTTGCAAACCCATTTGTTTTGTGTGTTCTCCGCGGCAGGACCACGCCCTACAGCTCCCCCTGCCAGACGCCGGTCCGACAGGTCCGGCCGGCTGGGGGCCGTCCCGGGGGAGGGAGAGGGAGGAACCCAGATGTCCTGATGGAAATACAGCTCAGCAAGGTAGCGCTACCCCCTAGACACACCCTCCTCGTGCCCCCCATCAGCGACAGGCTTCTGCAGATCCGTGGGGATGAATGCATTAACGGGCTGCGTGCGCCCCCGCCCCAGGTCCGGTTCCAGCACGAGGTCTACCCTCAGGCCCAGGGGGCCCCTGGCTCCACCGCAGACCGGCCCGTGTCCCGGCAGGTGTTCACCGTGCAGGACCTGGAGATCCGAGACCGGCTGGCCACCTCGCAGATGAACAAGTTCCTCTACCTCTACTCCAGCAAGGAGATGCCCCGCAAAGCACACTCCAACATGGTGAGGGCGGCGGCAGTGTCATGATATGACGAAGGCCCGGTGGTGTCACGGTGGCCAGGTGATGTTGGGGCTCTAGGTTGATTGTTCTGCTTTGTTTCCTCAGCTGACTGTCCGGGCGCTGCACATGTGTCCAGAGGCGGGCCAGGCCCCCCAGGAGTGCTGTTTACGGGTTTCCTTGATGCCCCTTCGCCTAAACATCGACCAGGTAACCAACAATCCAAACAGAGTTTGGTTTGTACATCAAATGAACATTAAGACTTACCTATTCACGGCCCAGGCTTGTCTGAAGGTATTTCAGTACGAATCCCTTTTAAGGAACAACCTTTGCATCGAACAACCTTTGCAATCGAACACCATTGTTTTTGTCTGTAGGATGCCCTGTTCTTCTTGAAGGACTTCTTCAGCAGTCTTGCTGCAGACGTAGAGCTGTTCTCTCCACCCGACCAGGAAGGTAAACCCACTCCATTCCTCTGAGTATCTTTGTGAGGTCTTCAGAAGATCACTGTTAACTTAAGAACTTTATACTGTCAGTTTCATGCATAAGTCTTATGTTTCTTTTGATGTGTCCAAAGCGCTCTGCGTCTCTGTGAAGAAACCGGCGGGGCCAGAGATCTCCTGCAGCTTCTCCAAGCACCCCGGTAACAACCAGGACCCGGCCCCCATCATCTCGGTGCCAGCCCAGAGGAGCCTCAGCCTCAACGGGCTGTCCACCTCTGGGAGGGAGGAACCCGACACTGATGTTGCCTCCTCTTCATTCACAGACCAACCCGTCTTCTTCAGGTGAGGATCTCCAAGGATCTGCGTGCTGATGATTTCACTTGGGCCTGATTTTTGTCTATCATACTCTGTATCTATGTTTGGTCTTTTATTCCAACAGGGAGTTTCGTTTCACTTCAGAGGTTCCGATTCGCTTGGATTACCACGGGAAGCATGTCTCGATGGAGCAGGTACAGGCGCCGGGGGCAGCAACATCATGAGCTCACCTTCGCTTTAGTTCGTGCCTTCTGACTGTGGAAACCTTTTCATTGTTGCAGGGAACCTTTGCGGGGATCATCATTGGGTTGACCCAGCTGAACTGCTCTGAGCTGAAACTCCGACGTCTGTGCTATAGACAAGGGTATGTGTGAAATCTGTCAAATAAAATGGGATAGATTAACCTCTGTTAAGATCAATATATCAGCGGCAAAAATGTGCTAAAGATGGTGGAAGTTGGAGATAAGTTGTTTTCGGAATACATTAAATCAGTGGTATTTAATCAGTGGTATTTCTTTTGTAATGGTCTTCTCTGCAGGCTGTTGGGGGTGGATAAACTCTTCTCGTATGCAATAAACGAGTGGTTGAATGACATCAAGAAGAACCAGCTCCCAGGCCTTCTGGGTGGAGTGGGGCCCATCCACTCTCTTGTGCAGCTGGGTAAGGACCGCATGGGTTCCCGATTGTCATCACACGCCTGGGTCACCACCATTCTCCACAACTCCTCTTTCTAGTAGAAACTTTGGACTCTACATTGGATTTTGAAAAGAGGCTGTATTTCCTATTAACTTAATTGGTAACTTGTGGTAAAGAGCTGGTTTCCATACTCTCCTGGGGCTATCAGTGGTGATTACCTGTGAGAAGTGTTTTGTTTCCATTACAGCCAGCATTGCCCTGCAGATGCTAGTGTAACGTCCTGCTCCTGGCATTGTAGCGTTGTTTTTTGCTCAGGACCTCATATCAATCAAACCTACTGTTTTTGCTCCTTTAACCCTGGCTGATGAAATCCCAGGTGATCCTAAATGTCGTTGTGTTCAGTCCAGGGATTCAGAGACCTGGTGTGGCTGCCCATTGAGCAATACCGCAAGGACGGTCGCATCGTGCGCGGGTTCCAGCGCGGCACCGCGTCCTTCGGCACTTCCACCGCCATGGCCGCTCTGGAGCTCACCAACCGTATGGTGCGCACCATCCAGGTACTACCGCCTGCTGCGCTTCAGAATCAGAGTTACTTTTATCACATCTTATTGTACAAAAATAGTGAAAGTCTCAGGCTTGGTTTCCTCAACAGTCACAAAGCAGCAACAATACAAGATAAAGTAAATAAAGATAGGTATAAGTGAAAATAAGTAGCAGCATCAATAGATCCCAATAATAAATACTAATAATACAAATAAAATTTAGCAAGTAATAATAAGTAGAGAAACTAAAGCAATGGAACTGAGTAATGAGGTGTAGTAAAGTGTAAGTGTAACGTGTTCAACTACATATTTTTCTGTTATTGGCACAGCATTTCTGCACTGTAGAATCCACCGTGGCTGGTACCACTGTTGATTCTATAGTGCAGAAATGCTGTGCAAATTACAGAAAAATCTGTAGTTAAATAGTCTGTTGTTGTAGTGTGCGTTGGGTTGGTTTGAGGGTAGTGGATTTCTCCAGGAGCTGGACTGCTTGGAGGAGAAAAAGGTCCTGGTGATTCTGAGGGCAGTCTCCGTTAGTCAGGTTTCCCTAGCAGGAATGGAGCTGGAGCCTACGAGGAGAAGGTCATTGGAAGTCCCCTTTTCAGGAGAGATTGAAATGAGTGTCGTTGGTCTTGTCGTTGGTTTAGGCAGCGGCGGAGACCGCGTACGACATGGTGTCCCCCGTGCCTGATGAGAGGGATCCCAGGAGGATGAAGCGGATTTCTCATTATGGGCTGGCTCACCAGCCCGTGGACCTGAGAGAAGGCGTGGCTAAAGCCTACACGGTCGTCAAAGACGTATGGAAAATTAAGCCCTGTGCTTACATTCACATTTACATTCAGGCCATGGAGCAGACGCTTTTATCCAAAGCTTCTTACAACTGTTACGGTTAAAACACACATCCACACACACACAGACGGCGGAGTCAACCATGCAAGGCGACAGCCAGCTCGTCGGGAGCAGTTAGGTGGGGGGGATCGAAATAGCAACTTTCCGGTTGCAAGTCAAGCCGCTCTACCTCCTGAGCTGGAGCATCCACTTGGGATCCAAAACGAGGTCCTTCACAAACACACATTTTCAGCGATGTGATTGAGCGTCAGGAAAAGGTGCCTAGCGGTTGTGATTTAGACTGAGGTGTGGTGATTTGTGATGCGTGTCCCTGTGTCCTCCAGGGGATCACCGACACGGCGCTGACCATCTACGACACGGCCACGCGGGAGCACGAGCACCGCGGGATGGCGGGGGCGGTGGGCGGGGTCCTGAGGCAGCTGCCCCCCGCCGTGGTCAAGCCCCTTATCATGGCCACGGAGGCCACCTCCAACGTCCTGGGGGGGATGAGGAACCAGATCCACCCCGACGCCCGCCAGGAGGAGTCTCAGAAGTGGAGGCAAGGGGAGGAGTAGCTGCTCTGCCTCCTCCTCCCCCTCTCCCGGGCGGGGTTGAAGATGACCGTTTTTATTGCACAATACGCGCTGCCAGAGACATTTCACATCTAACGACTGTAGACTGCTCGGCACTTTTCAGAATGGACGATTTTGATGTGTTTTTTTGCAGTTTGAAGGGATTAAACGTTAAGGATTGAATAAGTAAACCCTCTAGTAAATAGGGATTCATCTCATAGGATATGTGTCACTTTGGTTCCTCGTGATTTGGCTTGTTAGAATATCGCAACATCACCCTCACGGTGCCTTCATAGTGAGTTATCTAATGCAACGTGGAGCAAAAGGGACTTCATGAGGGATGGGATATGTGTGCTGAACAGAGCCTCATATCTTTACATGGAGACGGATCTCTTTCATAACTGGTGGAATGGGCTGGACGGTCCATCGCATCATTAGACACCTGAAGAAGGTTGATTCATTATTGCAACAAACAAGTCATATCCAACATGTGATGTCCTCAGATCCATACAAAGAACAATTGTTTCTTCTTGTATTCCCACTATGTAATAGCTCATGTATATGTCAACAGTAAGGGTAGTCACAGCAGTGTGAATGTTTCTGGGGATGAATGGTCCCCTCTAGCGGCGGGGCATGTGAACTTGAGCACATTAGTGAGAAATGGGGCAAAAACCTTAAGGTTAAATTATTATTGTGGCGCCTCTGACTACTGCTGGCCAAAGTCAAAATTTCGTGCTAGCTGCTTTTCTAATTGAAACGGATTCGAGAATCCTTTTTTATTTTTATTTCAATATTATTATCCTCGTCAGTTTGCCACTCACATTTCTCAATTGTTGATCCAAAACGAAAGCTTACTCTGCATCAGTTGAAGACCTGTACCAAAGTCTTAATATCGTGCTTACTGATTTTTAAGTTGGTTTAAATGTTGAAATTGAACATCACGCTTTGTGATCCGCAGTCTTTGAACCTGCTGTTTCTTGTTGTAAATAAGTGTACAGGTGATTTCTGTTATTTGTATTAAAGGCATGAATGGTTAAATTAAAAACGGACATGACAAATCGATTTGATGCTTTTTTTCCTTTCAAGTATTGCTAGTTGTTGCAAGTTGTATCCCAGTTTAGATCATGAAAGGACTTAGACATGTCAGCATAGGGTCTGTTGTCAACAGACCGTATTTTGTTACGGGGATAGCTAGCAGCAGGTTGTGAAGTCAGGCGTCGCCATGGTGATAGCCAGCAGTGAAGTCTTTAAAATTGTGTTACGTAAGATAGTGTAATAAAAGTTGGTGGATGAACCGGTTATTTCCCGGAGATGGTTGACCTTACTATTGACTTGAACTCGTTTTCTTTTGAATCTTCTCTCGGCGACGACGAGAAAGAACTCGAAGTTACTCGTGCGCGATCTAATCAGCTCACGATATGTGGCTGCGCACATGCTGCGTTTTTATGCAGACTCTCTCATTCACTGAGGTACGTTATCGTTGTACTAAAGGACCGTGATAATACCGTATGGTAAATACATGGAATGCTTATTATGGGTCCACAAAATCTGCAGGAACCCTGTTGTATTCGTTAGTATTATTTTGCTTAATATTTTGCTTTTTATATCAGAGAGAATGCCAAACGCCATCATGGGTCAGGCGGCAACATGAACGACCTGACGTTACGCGTCGGGATCCTCGGACTAGGACGCATCGGGAAGCAGCTGCTAACATCACTTCTGGAGACAACTGGGATGCATCCTGCTCAGATTAACATATCTACTCGAAGACCCGAAAGTTCCGGTGCATAACCCTGCTACCGAATACCAAATAATTGGGACTTTGTCGACATGCTTTAAATTGGTTTCTAACTGTTTTCCAGCGGACTTCTCGCAGAGCAGTCCGCTGGAGTGCTACTTTGACAACGTCAGGCTGGCCGCTTGGGCAGACGTGCTGTTCCTGTGCTGCCTGCCCTGCAACCTGGCCTCGGTCGGGGCGGACCTGCGCACGCATCTGCCAAAGCACTGCCTGGTGTACAGCTTCGTCACTGCGGTGCCTCCCAAAAGGTATACACACACACGCACACGCGCGCGCGCGCACACACACACACACACACACACACACACACACACACACACACATACACACACCCACCCACCCACTCACACACACACACACATATTTAATATGGCTCTAACTATTCCTTCTCTCTTTCAGATTGGCAAATATTCTCGGTCACAGCTTCATTCTAAAGCCACAGTACGATTTTGTCACTGGGGAGACGACAGATTTGTGGAAGCCTTCATATGGAATCGCCAGGGCTTTAAGAGACCCTGTGATGATAAAAGCATCCTGTCCTGTGGAGATGAGTGGTACGACTCTCGCTAACGACTCACGTGGCCAGTTTTTATGTGTACACTACAAGTGTAGTACGAATAAACAATAGGATCAGTAGTATGGATGTTATAATTGGTACTGTTATAATTCTGAGCCGTTTAGTGAGATACATTGTTCAATAATTAGTTTTTAAGTGATCATTCTGTGAACAGGTCGATTGTGTCACACTTCGTTATATATTATTCCTGAATGTTGAATGTCGTTTCAACCACTTGGTTTGTGATGGCGTGGGAATGTGTGACAGGTGGCCTCTCTCTGGACCAGAAGTGGGTTAGTGGAGTACTGTACAGCCTCCTGAACATCTGCACTTCTGCCTACCTGGCGTCCAGAGACACTCTTGTCTTCATCAACAACCTGTTCCAACTAAAGGCCCCCCAGTGTGAGGAATTCACCACACAAAGTTACATCAATTCTGCCCACGCATCGTCTCTTTCCCCTGATGAGTAAGTGGAATCAAATGTTATGCTTCTGACAGGCCATCAAAGTAAAATGTGCTCATGAAGTATAATAAGCATTCTCATAATATCTCTTCCCAAGGCCTTTCCCCTGGATTAATTTGATTGATGTCCACATGAAGGACACACCGTTGTCATTATTTATATCAAGAAGTCCAAATATCTCAGCAGCCATCTCAATGGCATACAAATCACTAGCAACGACACAGAAAACACAATAGCCCTATGTCAAATTGTCTCTCTTTCAATGTGTGTTTAGTTAAACCAGAACTATCTTTGGTTCAACCATGTCATGCCTCGGAAGCAATTTAAATAAATGAATTCAATATGTTTATTATGTGTGCTTATTCGTCGTGTCATTATTGGATTAATCACTCAACACAATATAATAAATTGAGTATGTTGACATTACACTGTAACGCTACTATAAAATTGGTCCGCCGACCGCCTGCTAATCCTCGACACAGATTCGTGAATTTTCGACAATTCTCGTCAATACACGGAAGTATGAATAACTCGGGACTGTTTTTACTGCAAAGCATCACCGAGCCGAGCGGAGTCTGCCGCGCCACACCAGCTACCATTATTTCCTCATGGACTAAGTTCGATTCCGAATACTACACAACTAATCCTTAATCTACCACTACCTGTTATATCTGGTGAGTTCAAACGGTGTTTTTGTTCCCTTTTGGCTTCACTAGTACGATTAGAGAGCCGCTGCTAGTTCTCCACTAAGAAGCGGATGTTATCGAGACTTCCTCATTTCGCCATATGAGGAATAACGCAGTCGTTTTAATGGCAGTGATTTGCATCGTGCACTGTTTACATCTTAAATAGGTTTGTTGACAATCATGAAGACAGTCGCCAGGGCTAGCGTCGTACTGGCCTGTAGTGGTTGAAACCCAGAGGACGGGAGCACCGCGCCTCGGTGTCAGTGCAGAGGGGCGGGGGTTATGTTCTGAGAGAAGACAAGAGTGTTGCTCTTCTCTTCTAGTGATGGAGACCTTAGACACTACATCTGCGCTCCAGTCAAGGCTGTCTTCTCTGTCCGTGTCGTCTTTCCCTGGGATCACCTCTAACCAAGGCGAGGATCGACCAATAGAGAGGTAACCTGTTGCCGCTTCTAACAATCATTTGCCTACTTATACTTCGAATTATTTGTTCCATACGAACTGTTTCTATGACTGCAAGTGACTTAACCACAAAAAATACGCTGATTGTATTTAATGCGGTACGCAATTCACATATGTTTTCCCTTGCAGTCTCCAGAATACAGATCTTTCACAGAGTTCTGGCAATTCTGTTAGCGATTCCAATATGGATGGCCCTTCTGACGCAACGGATTCCAAAGACAGCATTGATGTAAGTGAATGTTTAATGAATTTAAATAATGAATTACCTTACATAGTACTTTTCAAGGTACCCCGTTTGTGTGTGTGTGTTTGTGTGTTTGTGTGTGTGTGTGTGTGTGTGTGTGTGTGTGTGTGTGTGTGTGTGTGTGTGTGTGTTTGACATCTCATCCATTCCACCAACGTTATTTCTGTTTTTTTTTTTCAGAGCAGTCATGAGAGTATTCCAGCTGAACAACTGGAGGGTGAGGCTGAAGAGAGCTGTCCCTCTGGGACCTCCGAGCTCTCCAGTGAGATGAAAGGTTGGACCCTGTTGGGTTATGCAACACACTGTTAGCTAAGGTTCATCTTGAACACACTCGCAAAGAGCCCAATTATAAATAGATCGTCCCTTAATAACTGACGGCATTAAAAAGACGATTCATTGATTTGGGTCGTCTTAGCTCAGGAGGTAGAGCAGTTGATTTGTAACCGAAAGGTTGCTAGTTCCCCAGCTCCTCCTAGCTGAGTGTTGATGTGTCCCTGAGCAAGACACTTAACCCTAACTGCTCCTGATGAGCTGACTGTCGCCTTGCATGGTTGACTCTGCTGTCGGTGTGTCAATGTGTGTATTAACCGATGTAAGTCGCTTTGGATAAAAGCGTCTGCCAAATGCCCTAATTGTAATTGTAATTGTAATTGATTTGATTCTTAATCTCGTTAAGGAAGCGACGTTATTCAAATTGCTCCCTGTCCGACATGCCTCCATCTTCCTCCTCAGCCCCGTTACCCACACTGGACCCTGCGGCCACCTGGACCTCCGTCACCATCAAGGAGTTGAAGGCCACGCTGCGGACGGAGAAGGACGGCGTGGTGACGGTGTACCGCGGGGACATCATGACGGTGCACGTGCCCACCGTCCCCGAGAGCAAGCGCGTGTGCTGGGAGTTCGCCACGGACAGCTACGACATCGGCTTCGGCGTGTACTTCGACTTCACGCCAGTCACCTCGCGCAACATCACGGTGCACATCAGCGAGTCGAGCGACGACGAGGACGAAGAGGAGGAGGTGGAAGGTACATTCTGTGGGGGGGAGGTGATAAACATGAAGATATTCATATTGAATTTTCTAAAGTAAAAGCAATAAGATAGAACGATGCTAGGTTAGGTCGGAAGGAAAGTGAAAGTCCAGCACAAATCTTTGTGCTGGACATGTGCAACTGAGTGATACGATAAGGGGACAGAAACGTGTTTATTTCTGTGATGGGTTCCGGTGATATATCATTTAGATGTCCTATGAAGCATGACTTGGTGATGTGCTATTGTGCTAAGCAGAAGTGGCCCTTGTTTCTCCACGCTGCAGGCCCGGTCAGCAGTGGCGATGTGGAAAAGGGTTCCAAAATACTGAACAGCTCGAACTTGGGGGAGATCCTACCGGTGTACCGGCAGGACTGCCACCTGTTGGTGCACGGTGGCAGTCATGAGTTCCCAGGGGAAGGCACTTACCAGCTGAAGTTCGATAACTCCTACTCACTGTGGCGAAACAAAACGCTTTACTATAGAGTATATTACAGTGCCTGAAAATCCAGTTAGTTGTTTTCTAAGAATGTTTGGTTTGAGGGAAAAACAGAAAAAGCTATTACTCCCAAGAACAATCAACTATTTTTTGATTCTACCCTTGTTAAGAAAGTAATAATCAACTATAGGCACATCTATTTTTATCGTTATCTACACGTGCTGTCATATAGCTACATGCAGAGTTTATAAGACCGGATCATTTCAAATGGCTGAAAAGCCTTTCAAAAGTGGTGTGTCCCTTATACACGCACCATGCAATCAAGAGTATACATCAAAAGGTGCATATTATCTCGAGACAACAGATTTCTATGGTAGCATCAGTCAGGGAAGAGGTGTAAGACACTTGCGTGGTGGGGCCAGGTGCTTCAGAATAGCTCAAAGTATATGGGAGATCATGTTTGTTTCTGTATATTGGCCCCGTCTTTATCTCCAGCCTGCTTCGTCCACACCGTCGCACACGTGTTCTCGTGTCAAGACGGAATATAGTTGTGTTGTTTTTTTTACTTCCATGTAACCCAATCATGTGCTTGTTCAACATGTAATGTTGTTTAAATAGTGTGTGGCTTGAGCCAGGTGTTTTGTGTGTGTGTGTGTGTGTGTGTGTGTGTGTGTGTGTGTGTGTGTGTGTGTGTGTGTGTGTGTGTGTGTCATAGTCGTGTCCCTGCAGGAGTGGAAGCTCCAAGTCTGTTAAGCTAGTGAATGTACAGTAGCAAGTTCAATTAGTCATCCATAGTGGTTAACAGTCTGGTTTTATGATTTCAAATAAAAAGCCATCCCTTATCTCAAAAAGCTCTCCTCATATAGATTCAATATTTATATTTGACCTGTTCACGTTTGGCTTGTGTGTTATGAGGTAGGGAGCTCATGTGAGAGCAAAACACAGGAGAGTTGTTCCATAGAGACTATATGCGGCTTTTCAGGCACAGGTCTATGTAAATGCAGGTGGCCACAGGTTGGTTTTAGCGCAGCCGCTTTGTATTAGGAATACACGATCAGAACAACCTGCCGTCTCCATCTATGTCAATGTGTTCTTTACATCCATGGTTTTACCTCACGCAGTTGTGCTGTGCATGCATGTTTCCAAAGATATAATGGGGTTTGCTGCTGCTGAAGTATACAACTGAATGCGATTAAATTAAATCTTCCTGCGTTTGCTTTACTGTATTTTATTTCAGAAATTTGTATTCTATAATAAAGATGGAACATTGTGTGTATGATATGCTTTCTGTATGATCATTGATTTTATGCCTCACTTTGAAAAGTCTATATAGTTAATATTAAATAATACAAGCCTAACTATTGATGTCATGAAGAGTCAAAGCTAAGAAAATGTATTTGCTTAGCTTCTCTATCCATCTATTCCATATATAGACCTATTGGGTAAGGCTCGTTTTAAATGGTCCCGGGCGATTCCATTTTGTCTCACGAGGGGATTGATGTATTTGTTACAGAAGTTGCAGTGAAGCTGGCTTTATTTTTAGTTCTCCCTGTAGGGCTCGTCAGTGTCACTATAATTATACCTAGTGCCAGTGTTTATATGATCCTCATTAGCCGGTGCAAGTGAGCTCCAGAAGAAGGGTTCTTCTGGGGAATTCTGGTACGGCCTTATGCACAGGTGCTTCAATCAAACTCCGTTAATATCCCGCCTACCAATGCGAAGTGTGTTATGAAGGCCTCGTTTACAGCATCAACACCAGTGGGTAATATGGGGCGGTTGAACTTCTTCGTCCTTTGGTCTTTACGTGACGCCCCTCGTCAGTTCATCAGGTAGGACCATGTATGTTCCCCTAATGCTGTAAAGTAGTAGTCCTATGTTTATATTCCCTCCAATTTAAAATGACTTAACTCGCGCCCTCTTGTAGTAAGTCCAACCGCAGGTGCTTTCAAGTCCACATCCCACTGCCCTTACCGAAGCAGTTGGTGATCTTCGGTCTCGGGGAATGGAAATGCAGCGAGGCCACAGTTTTAGTGGAGGTCCTCGTCAGCGAGGATGTGGAAGCCCAGAGAATTGGCGTCCTCTCCTCTGAAACCAGGTGCAGCTGCACGCCAAGTGCTTCCCACTGATGTCAGGCAAGCATGCCTTAAGATATTTGCGTAAAACACGTAATATAAATTGTATTTAACATAATTAGGTGTCTTACATGGGAAGGAGAATGGATCCCAGAGATGGTTGGTGCAGCAGCAGAGAAAGGTAGAAAAGGGGTGTATGGGAAGATTTTGCTCACGGTTTGTGGAAAGGTAGGTTAAGTCGGACGACCGTTTAAACGTGTACCAACGTGTGCCTTCGAATGCGTTCTGCCGCAGTAGACTTCACACATATTTTGTAATGCCACAGGACAAAGACAGTTTTATCTGCAGTACTCCACTTGTGCAAAGGAAACGTATGTTCCCAGAGCAGCACAGCAACACTGACCTTTCCCACACTTTGACCCAAAGCACGCTGAGTGAAAAGGTATGATTTATTTTCAGTCGAATAATATGTTTTGTATTGCATAAATGCATCAAAGCTTTAACCTGTTAAACGTTATCTTTTGAAGATCACTGAAGATTCCTCCCAATTAGAAGACAGTGTTAGCAATGCTGAACTAATGTTACTGACTGACAAATGTGAAACGACGATTGACTCCTTTATAGTTAATGCATCCATCATTCTGTCCAAGGTAAGAAAGACGTGTTTAAATGTATTTTTATATCATTTTATCATTGTCAAGGGAAGGTAACCATTGATGCTGTTTGTCTATTATATAGGATCTTACCTCCTTGAGGAAGGTTGGTCTGAGAGGTCCAGTTATGGAGGATATAAAGAATAATGAGTCCTCATCCCAGCCCCCAAATGCAAAGAGAATAATCCTAAGAATGAACAGCAAAGAAAATATTGTACCAATCAAGAAAGACAGCAGAGTGGCCCAGAACTCCAGCTACAGTAAATCATTGATGCCGATATCATCGCAAACATTGCTTTGCAGCCCCATTTGTTGTTGGTTTTCATGTTGTTTTTGATGTCTAATCAGTGGCCCCATCGAAACGCTGGAACCACACCATGTGTTTGATTGACCCGGATACAGCTGTTGTGGTTGGAGGGAAAACATCAGAGCAGAAACACTGCAAAGACTCTCTGTGGAAACTGGAGATAGGTTGGATTATTTTATCATTTTGTGGCCTAAAAATCTGCAAAGTCACCAAATACCCAATTTCTCATATTGTCAAAGGTTACTTGGCACCTTTTTTTTTGTTTGGCTAAACAATGATTGTAGGGAGCGGGAGAGAGACTAACTAGAAAGTATAATGCAGTTACAAGTCATTCATTGGCTTATGATGATGAGGTTATATTTTCAACCAATTTCCAATTCTTTCTATCGTATAATGTACACTTTCCTAGCAGCTACCAGACAGTGATTTCAAAATTCAAATGACGAGAAACTAACGCTGATCAGTTACTCAACTATTGACATTGAGTACATTTGAGCCCCAATGAACTTGTGGCTGAGGCAGGCATGGTAAGTTATATTTTCCACGTTGTGTATCCATCTTTCAGAACACAACTTATGGCTTCCCATTAACTCCTCGACCTCTGGCCCCGCCCCACCCTGCGTGCACGGCCACTCGGCAACCTTTGACCCTGACTCCAAGGCCCTGTTTGTGTACGGTGGCTTTGGAGAGGACAAAACCTACCGTGACCTGCATATTCTCAACACTGAGACCTGGACCTGGAAGTTGGTCACTGTGGGTTTGGGGCTCAAATCGTGACATTGATGTAGAGCAGTGGTTCTCAAATGGGGGTACGCGTACCCCTAGAGGTACTTTGGAGTAGTGCAGGGGGTAGCTAACTATCTTGGTTTTTTTTTAATTTTCAATTCTGAAAGCTTCTATTTTTTTTATGCCAGTGAAGGGGGTACACAACTGACAAAAATATCTTAAAGGAGGTACACTATCAGAAAAGGTTTGAGAACCACTGATGTATTGGTCTGTTATCAATGATATTAATGGAGGTTTTCCCCTGCTTAGGCAAAAGGAAAAGTCCCAACATTGGCCTATCACACGGCAACCTTTTACAAGAAGGAGCTGTACGTGTTTGGGGGAGTTCATCCAAGCAGTCACTCTGGGGACAAAGTCTGCACTAACTCTCTGTCCATCTTCAACCCCGGGGATGAGCTGTGGTACAAGCCCATCGTGGAGGGGGACAAGCCACTGCCTCGGTTTGGGTGAGCACTCTTGAGCTTTTACAACAGAGTGACTTAAAATATACACATTTTCAATGTTGACCTTCCATCAATCGTTACTTATATGGAACAAGGTTATAGATAAAAATGACATGTGTTCAACAGGCATTCAAGCATCTTGCTCTCAGACAAGCTGGTTGTTTTCGGGGGCAGGAACACGGCTACTTACCTTAACGATCTGCACATCCTAAATCTTGGTAAGATACTGAACTTGACAATTTCAAAGACTTCCTGCCTCGCACTAAAAAGTGTCTGTTGCTATTTTGGGCAGGATTCATGGAGTACACAGCTGTGCGGTGTGACAACATGGCACCACTGCCCCGGGGGTGAGTAGCGAGATCTTCAGCCATGTCATATCGGTTTTGGCGTCTGTCCTTTTAGCCTTCACAACAACTTGTAGCATAGCCACATTATCGCTAACTGTAGCCACCGACATGACTATGGAGTACAAACATGTCTGTATGATGTAGATGTAGTACTTGTAGATCAATTCCAGTTAGTCATTTTAAACACGTTTTCTGTGATGGCGCATCTTTCATTTCACGGGTGGTTTATTATTATCGGTGCTCTGATTTTATAGCTGTAATGGAACTTGATTCACACCACCTATCATCAGTTGATCTAAACAACTATTTTGTGTGTGTTCAGGTTCCATGTGGCCCTGCCAGTTCCCGGCAACAGGATGTTGGTCAGTGGAGGCTGCAGTTCCATTGGAGACCTGCAAGACGTTCACATCTTCAACATGGGTGGGTGACTCCTCCATTTCCCTATGAATGTATTTTCTTGTGTGCACCAAGGGGTCACTGTGCTAGTGTTATCAAAGGACAATTACGTCTGTATACTCAAAACCTCTTCGGCTTTCTGTGTTGTATTTATTTAGTCATCAAGCATCAACCTTTGATGTTAAGCGACTCAGTGAAAAGTGACTTAGTATTTGAAATCAGTGGTTAGGGGATAGACAAATAACTCCTGACCTTTCGACCGTAGGGCAAACCCCCTAACCACTAGCTTATCATGGTTTAGTATGCAATATCCTCTGTGGTTTTTATTCAAAGTCTCGGTGGGTCAAGACACGCAAAACCAGTAAGTAAGTAACCATAACCCTGATCTCTCAGACACCAGCACCTGGAGCTCCGTGGCGGCCCCCCTGCTGTGCTCCACGCCCCGGGCCGGACACACCCTGCTCAGCCTTGGCTGGTCCCAGCTGAACCAGCAGCGGGCGGCTGCTCTCCAGGGCACCCTGCTGGTGTTCGGTGGCTCGGACTGTTCAAGAACCGTGCGCAATGACGCCATCAAGTATACGCTGGAGGTCCCTAATAAGTAAAAGGCTTTCAAAGGAATTATTTTACATGGTGTTTTTGTCATGAATGGCCTTTTTTTATTAACCATCTTTCAATAAGGATCAGCTACAATTTCTACCTATCGGACACTCAAAATAATGTTTTACTTTAGATCTTCATGCCTTCTTCATACACAATTAGCTTTATATTAAGACAGATAAATTATGTATGGACCTTGTCTAAAATATCTTTGTGGAGAAAGTCCTAGATGGTGTACAATATGCTATGTATAAATAATATGAAATGTTAATAAAAATGTAAACTTACACATTCCCTTGGACTTTTTGTTTGTAAAGACCGTATTGACACAGGAATTCTGAGAAATAGTTTTATTCTACAGATATGCAATAGCAGCTGAGCCCTGCAGCCTAAGAACGCAGGTCAGCGGGCGTGTCGGGTTGACAGGACGGGTGGCTCAACTCGAAGGCCTCGACCCCCACTAATGTCTGGTTCAGTCGGTCAATCGTTGGGAACTGGCCAACGTCCACTTTGAACCTGAGGAGAAGGAGGATCACACTTGTAGTACAGTAGGCAGTATTTATATTAAGTAATTGTTTTAGAAGTAAAGTATTAACCTTTCTGCATTGTAGACTTGTGGCACAAGACAGATGTCTGCCATGGATATCTAGAGCAGGCAGAGGGACATGGGTCACTACATCAATGAGTCCTCCCAGATGATACCATCACGATGATACAAGGCTGTCCTTACCTCGTCTCCTACGCAGTACGTCCCAGCGGTTTCTTTAAGGATGGGTTCTAAAGCTGGGGATAAAAGCAGGGAATACAATTACTGTGGTAGACAGGACGGGCAACCAGTGACCGTGTACAACGTCCCGTTGAATACCTTGGAAACCTCGCTGGATGAAATGCTGTGCCCACTGCGCCTTGTCTGCTCCGATCTTCTGGATCACATACAGATTCTGGGGAAGCAGGGTTTCATAACTTGATAACTTATGTTGCAGGTTAGCCTAACTCTAAAACCAAAATCCAGAAGTTTTAACTGCAAACTTGCCAATCCAGATACAAAATGCATGTTTGATAACCCACGCGTATCAAACAGCATGACAATGTTACAACACAACTCATGCTAAGGAGTAATATAATTATGGCTAGATTGCAGTTTACTTCATATTGACGAACGTGCATTTCAGGTGCTTCACCGGTGTTGTGGTGACTTCATCAAAACAGATGCATCTCTCTGATTAAAAACGGAAGGTCCAGGATGTACCTGAAGAGGCTGGATCCCAGAGGCAATGATGTCACAGATCATCCGCACCTGGGCGCGCTTCTTGGGGCAGGCGGGTAGGAGCTTTGGCCCCTGCCTGGTCTCATCGATGTACTGGATCACTGCTAACTGAGGAGTAGAAGCAGCATGTGTTGTACCAAGACCTTTAGCGCTGACATTTGAATGGAATGAATGAGTAAAGTGGAAGGATTACACTTGTACTCTCTTTTGTTCCTGTCTGACTGTACTATATCCATATTGTCAGTGTTATCTGATCATGTGTGGGACTGCTATTGACTATGTATGTGCTTTTTTTGACTATAGGCACTTTATTTGTACAGTGTCCATGAGTACATTGAAAGGCGCTTTTAAAGTCAAATTTATTATTAATGTACAAAGTGTATGAGAGCTCACTGATTGGGACAAAGTGATTCCATCGATTTCCACAGCAGGCACTTGTTGCATGGGGTTGAGTGCCTTGTATTGATCTGTGAGCTTAATACAATGAAACCAAAAGCATAACAGATTATTCTGCATGCATTTCATAACCATGAATGTGTTGTAAAGAACGTATTAAATGGGCAATGGTTAAATTACCTGCTGACCGCCATCTTTGATTAGATTGACTGGAATCTGTTCGTATTCAATCCCTTTGAGAGCAAAAGCTGACACCAAATAGGTTATGAATCACTCTGTTACCTTAACGCAGAGGAGCTCAGAAAACAATGCAGGCCAACCCCCAATAATAACTTACCGATGCGGACCCTCCAGGAACAAGAACTTCTGAAGTAACCGTGAAGAATGGGCTGTAATCAGAGGAGAACATAAGCACGTGAAACAAATCTACATTTGCCCTCATTTACTTCTGGATAATCAGTTCACCTTATCATGCGTAGCCATATTTTTCCGCAGAGGGAACTCTTCCACAACTATTGAAGATATGTTTAAGAGGAGCTCAGACCTTTTTCGCGCAGCCCATCATTGGTGCAGCCAATAGAATCGCTCCCTAAAAACCCTCCTCCCTCATCTTTGCACAGTTACCAAGCACTTCGGGAGTCAATGTGGTTCGCATTAGCTACTTCGAACCACATGTCTCTGCAGCTTAGCTGCAGCGTTGCAGCTCACAACATGCTTTATCTGTGTACCTTGGCAAGGCTGCCGATGGACAGACGCATCTTTGTGAATGTCCTGATAAAGTTTTAAAATGCGAGATAATAGCAGTACACTTGCATATCACGTCCAACGGTTTGTTCCTCGAAATGTTGCGCGATCAGCATTAGCTTAATGTATCAATAATAACTGCAAATCACACTACAAACCCTCGTTATTTTGGCATTGTTGTTCAGCCTTCCAAGTGTCAACTTTGCGGGTTATATAATTCGCCCTACGAAGTTACTGATTAAAAGGCTTGTCAAATTAGAAGATATCTTTTCCCATTGAGGCGGGACATTATAAACCAGCAGGCTAGAGATTGGACAGTTTGCGTGAAATGTACCCAATAAGACTGCTATGTAAACAGGCGTGCTCACATGAAACCACTCAAGGGCCACAGCATGGTTTAGATCCCGCCTACTACTGAACTGCGTGTGTCTCAGGGAGTGCGTTGAACCCTGTTTACCACAGTTCCACCTGGGGGTCTGTCAAATTATTTTAGTAGTAACAAAAAGTATTTCCAACATGGCTGCCACTGCAATGAGATCAATGTTGAAGAAAAGGGTGAGCAAATAATACCAATGCATAGCATAACCAAAGGCAATGCTGTAACTTTTATTCCTATGGCATGTAATTATGCTTTGTGACATTTAGACTTTCGGCTGGAAATCCTTAACTAGTTTTTCATTTCATTCATTTGATTAGTTTGTCATTAAGTGGCTGACCCGTAGGACTGCCCTTTGATATCTCCTCTGAAGGCAATAGGCCTTGCTACAGTCCTTTGATTGATATGTGTTCATATGTCATAAAATGCCCTGGCTAACAACGGCCAGCTCCTGGGGTGAATCTCCAGACTTGACTTTTTCCCCTACACTTAAGTGTGCCTGGCAGGCTTATTAATGGCTTACCAACAAAGTCCAACAGGTGTACAACACATGGACAAGTAGTCTGTGCATAAACTGAACTGTTAAGCTACGTTTGGATACTTGAAAGGTTAAGAATGTTTTCCTGACCTTGAACAGGTTCCCCTCGGAGTTGCCCATCAGTGCTACTACTCTTCAGTGGTGAGTTAACAGTTTTTAATGACATCCATAAAATCAGCTCCTTCCAAGTGCAGTAGAGCTGCTTTAACTGTACATTAATAACATCATTGTTTGTATTCAGAGACACGGTGTGACTTGATATCTGCTCTCTTACCAGCCCACCACCAAGCTGTTCATTGATGGGAAATTTGTAGAATCCACAACGTCAGAATGGCTCGATATTCACAATCCTGTATGTATGATCTGGGCACAAAGTTATTGGTACACTAGTTAGTTGATATTCTGGTTGCATAATTCACCAATTGTCTGCTGTTCATGAGAAGGATAATGAATAACCGAGAACTCACCTATCATGCAATGATGTCAATTATTCCCCCTTACTGAAGGCTGTTTTTTTTTTCAAATCTCACAACTGTATTTTACATTCCTGACCTTTTAACGACCTTCCAAAAGATAGTTCAGCTCAGCTATCACAACGTTCTCATGGTTCGACAGGAATAAACCTCACAGCTATTTTCTAGAACAATACCCCCCCCCCCCCCCCCCCCCCCCCAAGCCTCTATACTTTGGTCGTGGGGTTCCAGGAGTTCAGCCCACTGAGTCATTATTGTCTCTCCGTGCGGCAGGCGACCAACGAGGTGATTTCCCGCGTCCCCAAAGCAACCCAGGAGGAGATGCTGGCCGCGGTGGAATCCTGCTCCAGGGCCTTCCGCCCCTGGTCGGAGACCTCCATCTTGGCGCGGCAGCAGGTCTTTCTGCGCTATCAGCAGCTTATCAAGGACAATATTGTAAGTGAAGGGTTATTATGGTGGAAGTTCATGTGGTGGACTCTTTAAAAAAATAGTGACTTGGTCAGCTATTTAAATCGTATTATATCGTCCTCTTAGGTGACAATAGTTAAGGGTGTGAGGAGAGCTGAATGTTGACTGATGATGTCTTTACTTTGCAGAAAGAGCTGGCCAAGTCGATAACCTTGGAACAGGGAAAGACCCTGGCTGATGCAGAGGGCGATGTGTTCAGAGGATTGCGTAAGTTTTAACACACACAAACCCATGCATCGGCTTGATGCAAAGGTCAACATAGAGCCATCTTTTGACACACATTGGGCCTGTAACTTGCAGTGGGTTAATCAGTACACTTTGTCTTCTGGGTTGGCTGCTTTGGCCACAAGTTTTCTAGTTTTAGTTTTCTTTTCTGGACACATTGCGGTACGCACCCAAGACATGTTTCAACAAATCCGCTCTTGGCTATACCCATTTTTTGGTCTCAAAACTCCCTCGAGTTCATTTGGAATTATTCAGTAAACAAAGAGCTGTGCTGTTTCTCTCGGTCACACTTTGATTTTGTACTCCCGTTCCAAGAAGTTCCCATTGATTCACCACCACCCGTCTAGTGTGTCTGATTCGATCAGCCCCCCACCATGTATCTGATGTCCCCCCCTCCTCCCTCCCTCACAGAGGTGGTGGAGCACACATGCAGCATCACCTCCCTGATGCTGGGCGAGACGCTGCCCTCGCTCACCAAGGACATGGACACGTACACGTACCGCCTGCCCATCGGCGTGTGTGCCGGCATCGCCCCCTTCAACTTCCCCGCCATGATCCCGCTGTGGATGTTCCCGGTGGGGCTGGTGTGCGGCAACACCTACCTGCTTAAGCCTTCGGAGCGCGTGCCCGGCTGCGCCATGCTCCTCGCCAAGCTGCTGCAGGACGCCGGCGCCCCCGACGGCACACTGAACATCATCCACGGCCAGCACGATGGTGAGACCGCCCGGGGGACGGGGCGGGGGTCTGTGGGGGTCAGTCGGGGCCTGTCATAGATTGGTCCAACAGAGAGTTGAGTTGACTGGATGATCACAATTATATTTTTATGTTCTTTTTTTCTACCAGCACTGTGCACAAAACAGGAAATCATTAAATTATGAACTGCATTTTTAGGGCTACCACATTTAAAATGTGCAATTTAAGTGGGTTATTGTATGAATTGATAGTTACAATGTATTATCAATACATTTTGAACAGTGTAAAAGTTTGGTCATCTGATGTTCCTATCCTTTTTGTCTCCATTTTGTAGCTGTAAACTTCATTTGTGATGATCCTGCCATCAAGGCAATCAGCTTTGTGGGCTCAAACCAAGCAGGAGAATACATCTATGAAAGAGGATCAAGAAATGGAAAGAGGGTTCAGTCTAACATGGTAAGTGGTCGAGTTCCAGCTAAACTTCATCGCACATGTTAAGTCAGACGTGACCAGAAGGTGGCAGTGTTGACTAGTAAATACGCTTGATTTGCCCTTACAACAGTATAAACAAGGACACCGCCTTATGGTTTTAATGTTTTTTATACAGTTGTCTCTCAACACTTCTGTCTTATTAATATAACCCTACAATTGTCACGCACAAACATTTCAGTAAACCATATGGCGTTATTCCTGGTAATGGCACTGATGAGTTCATTCATGTCAAAGCAGAACTGGTGAAAGGCTGACCGCATCTTGTGTGTACGCTAGGGAGCCAAGAATCATGGCGTTGTGATGCCCGACGCCAACAAGGAGAACACCCTCAATCAGCTTGTGGGCGCCGCCTTCGGGGCGGCCGGGCAGCGCTGCATGGCCCTCTCCACCGCCATTTTGGTGGGCGAGGCGCGGAGCTGGCTGCCGGAGCTGGTGGAGCGATCCAAGGCGCTGCGCGTCAACGCAGGTGCCCTTCCCCTCACCCTCCTCTCTCCCTACCCCACCCTGTGCCTCCCCCTTCAGGCACTCAACAGGCTTCAGTGTACGTCCCTCCTTGGGGCCACACACGCCGCCGCCACCCCCCCCCGCCGCCACCCCCCCCCCCCCCCCCCCCCCCCCCCCGACCACAGAGCTCAGTCTCTCGCTCTGCCAGAGCCTAACATTTGCCCCCGGCCACGCTGGGCTCGTCTAAGCGGCCATGCTGCAAATTGGTGGGCAGATCTGCGGCCTGGGGGGGCAGAAAGGGGGACGGGCGCATCGATTCCTTTTGAGAAAGGAAGTTGTGGAATCCTTCTGTGGCGAGAAACGACAGACGGCCTCCCCATTTACCAGAATCTGTGAGAGCAGAGATTCTGCGGCTGCAGCAGACCCTTAAATACGCGAGGAACCCTCCACTAAATGAGTACTTGTCTGCCGGCTCTCTCTCTCTAAGTGCATGCTCGATCGGCCGCCGCAACGGTGTCAGTTACCTTGTTACCTGGGTGTGTTTCCGGGGCCCCTTCAGGAGACCAGCCCGGTGCAGACGTGGGGCCGCTGATCTCACCCCAGGCCAAGGAGAGGGTGAACGGTCTGATCCAGAGCGGCCTGGACGAGGGCGCCTCTTTGCTGCTGGACGGCAGGAAAGTCCACGTCAAGGGTTACGAGAACGGCAACTTTGTGGGACCTACAATCATCGGCAATGTCACGGTACGCATGGGCTTGGTGCACACGCTCCGGCACGAAAATACATAACACTATGCGTGCCAGTGCAATAACATGGCACGAAGAACCCCAAAGCCTGTGTGTGTGTTTTAAGCGTGTTGTCATCCGCCCTGCCCTCGCAGCCCCAGATGAAGTGCTACACAGAGGAGATCTTCGGGCCTGTGCTGGTCGTGCTGGAGGTGGAGACCCTGGACGACGCCATCAGCATGGTGAACAACAACCCCTACGGCAACGGCACCGCCATCTTCACCACCAACGGCGCTACGGCGCGCAAATACACTCACGAGGTGGACGTGGGCCAGGTGAGCATCTCTAGCTGTGTTCGTGTGTGTGTGTGTGTGCTCCCGAGGAGAAAGGAGACATTCACAGACGCCTGTCATGTCTATGCAGCATCTGTCAAACGCAAATTACATCACACTTGAGTTTGAAAACATACACACACACATTATGATAATGGCATTATTATGTTCCCCAGCCAGTATAGCAATGTTTGCAGAATGAAAATATACACACGGGCACCCCCTGCCTCTAACCACCCCCTCCCCATTGAGGCTGCAAATAGCGTGAGCAAATATGTGGTTTTCAAACCAAAACACGGGAGAAATGGAAAGATGTCTTCATGGGGGAAAAAGAAAATGTCTTGTATTAATATCACAAAACAGGGAATCCTCTGAGTTTGTTTTGGTTGTTGAAGATTCAAGCGTAAATATGGACACTTTCCCCCGTGTTTGTTTGGCTGTGGGTCCATGTTCTTCGCTGTGTTTGCTGTTCACATGTCGGGGAATGCTGCTCTCTCCTCGAAAAACCTCCAGTCAACAGACAGATCCTCTTCTGTGTCCGGCCGTTTCTGTTCCCTGACTCGATCCTGGCCCCCCATCCTCCCCTGTCATGATGCTGGCCAGGAGAGCCCTTCCTGCCCAGTGTCCTCATGATCGCCGTGGTTTCTTAAAACATTCTTTCGGTCACAGCAGTTTCCAGCAGTCAGAAAAACAAAACAAACGTTGTTTTTATAGTTTCTGCTTTCATAAATGAGGGCTTAGGAAGCGCTCTGAGGTACAGATTCAAACCACAATTATTTAAAGTTAGCTCAGTGGTGTCATGTTTTTGTTTTGGGTTTTAATAAGCAGGGATGACTGCGCGTCTCTTCTTACCTGTAATAAACACGTGTGTTGATGTGCTGTGTGGTAAACCAGCTCCATGGGGATTGTTCGACTGTGTGCTGCAGGTTGGAGTGAACGTTCCCATCCCGGTTCCGCTGCCAATGTTTTCGTTCACTGGGTCAAGAGGATCTTTCCGAGGGGACACTAACTTCTATGGAAAACAAGTGAGTGCCTGTTCCGAGAAGTCCCTTTTTAATGACTACACATTTAGTGTAGTCTTTTATGATGGCTGGTAGATTGGTATATAGTATCCTGATGTAAGCAGAGGTATTGAAGGCTTAATACACAATATAATTTATAGGCTACCTCACATGCTATATGTTCATATAAGGAGGAAAATAAAAATAAGAAATCCAAAGTTGCAGCTGTAAAGGATTGAAATGCTCCACTTTCTCCTTCACAGGGAATTCAATTCTACACACAAATCAAGACCGTCACCTCGCAGTGGAAGGCTGAAGACGCCACACTAAAGAGTCCTGCAGTTACCATGCCAACCATGGGGCGATAAATGGCTAGCAGCGAACCTGTCTGGTGTCTTGTGAATTCAAATGTGAAAATTACTAATAATTCCCATATCTCACACGATATAAGAACGTCAACAATGTTGACACGATATTAAAGCAATTCCCCTTAATGATGAAATTCAGAAAAAACTTAATATATTTAGAATTATTTCCCTTCTGTGAAGATTTTCTACTGATTGTCGTATGCGTGTTCCCTGTCTTGTCTACAAAATATACAAATAACATCGGAATCAGAATGAAAACCATGCCTAAAGTGAATGAACAAAGGTGGATAGAAGTGGATTTCATAAAAAAAAAAAGTTGACCAATGTTTGTTTGGGAAAATAAACATCCCTGTCCTAATGCTTAGGGTATTCTTTATTCCCATCCACCCAGCAGCAGTGGGCAGTAGTGTGTGTGCAGGGAGGAGGGGGGGGGGGACAGCCAGGCCAAGACCTGGGTCACTTGTGGATGTCAGGGAGGCTGTTCTCGGGCATCAGGGTCATGAAGGTCCTCTGGGAATCCGCCTTGGTCATCCTGCGAGAAGGACAGTCACCGTTTAGTAACGTCTGAGAATCCTCGCAGGCCAAACACGCGAGGCGGTACCGGTAAAAATCAGCGCGGCGCTTTGTAATTACAAGCGACCGAAAACAAGAGTCGAACTCTCACGCATTCCTCCGGTGCCTCACCCCAAGGCGTCGGCGCTGTCCGTCCCGCTCTGCTCCATGGACGTGGTCAGAGCCTCCTTCCGGCATTGCTTCCTGAAACAACAGGGTCAAGCAGAGATGAGCTGCGTGGAGGCTTAGAAGCCCTACTGTACGCGTGTCTTGGCAGTGCAATCGGTCCACTCTCAGCCCCAGGGTTACTCTGGGGCGACCGGACCCGGGATCCCGTAAACGGATCCCGCAATCAAAGGACGAGGTGCCAGACCACTGCCAACATGCATGGACATCTCGCGGGCCCCACCGCACGCCCATACGTTAACATCTCCCGCACACCGTCTCTGGGAAAATCACGTTACCAGCTGCTCTCCCTGGACCACAAGGGCTCAAAGAACTGAATAAATGGGCCAAACGGGCACAGGCCTAAATCGACATGACCAGATGTTTGTTTCCAAGTACACGACTCTGTGGCCGGCCCTATTTTTACCATTGTGCCCAGACTCTGTCTTAATTCTTTTTAGGCGGCCGTACGGAAAAGAAAATTGGTCGAGGCCAAACTTATGTTTTATGGTATCCTCTTCTTCTGAGAAAAATATCTGTTGCAAACATTAAAACCAGGGAGGGGTCGCCGAGTCGCAGAGTTTCAGACACGCTGCATGCTGTCACCGGCTCCCCGTCCCAGCAGACACTCGTGGCTGAGCATTCAGCCACGAGGAGCTGATGCTATTATCTCAGCAGGACACTGGAACCAGGGAGAGAGGTCGCTTTAGGTGACCGCCGTGTCTCACTATGCTAGTTGTTAACTCACACATCTCTGTGGGACAGGGTTAGAGAGAGAGAGAGAGTCATGGGGAGTTTACCTCGTTTTTGGTCCGTTCATCCTCGCAAAGAGCAGCATCAGCACTTTCTCCTTTTGCTCCCAAGTGAGGTCTCTGATGTCCACTTGGTCGTTCTGTCCCTGCGTCTCAGTCCTTAGATCCAGGGGAGAAAATATCATGAACAATTTGACTGGAATTACTAATGAAACACGATCTTTTTAGGTCAACTCTATCAACCTAGATTCACAGCCACACAGACGTTTTATACTGTCTCAAGCAAGGTGTCACCAGTGTTTGGTTGTCTATTAAAACATGTCTGAGGCAGACTGCAGCGCACACTATTGAGCCAATAAAGTGAAATCAGACGGACAGGTCACGAGGTCGCTGCAGGAGCACGGCCATACCACTTCTGAGCCTCTTCCATGTCCGCGTAGACCGAGTTGGTACTGTTGGGGTTCTTGTTGAAGGTGCGGACGAGGGGGTACTGCTTCCTACCCGCCAGGGCTTCCCTCAGGCTGCCCTGGTAGGCCGTTGACGCCTGCTTCATGTACACCAGCCTGCTGGCCTGGATCTCCTGCCTCACCTGAGACAGCGCGGCATGGAAAAAGCGCTGCAGCTCCGTCTCGGCGACCTGCCGCTTGCCTCGGGCCGTCTCCCTGCCCCGCTTGGACAACAACTTCTGGAACCTGTGCAGGTCCTCCGACCGGGCCCGGCTGTCATCCTCGCGGAGCCTCCTCTCCTGCACCAGCTGCCCCACCAGCAGCGCCTGGGCCTTCTCCGAGTAGTCCAGCTTGGCCCGGAGGTCGGCGATCTCCTTCCTGTAGGCCTTCATCTGGGCTGCATTCGTCTGGGTCATCCGCACATCGGTATACTGGGGGGGGGGGGGGGGGGGGGGAGAAGGTGCGAGAGATCAGGGTCTAGAGGGTTCACGGACGGACGGGTCTGAGGGTCATCGGATCTATTTTGACACGGGTGCTCCTCGTCATAATGCTCCTGCGTCATGGACCAAGCCGCCGCTATAGCCAGGGTTTAGAAATTAGTAAGGTACAATTTCAACCGTTTCATGCATTATGGATGTCAGATACGCGACACGTGAACTCCACATCCGGTCACGGTTACTACCTGGCTGTCTTGAAATAAGATGAATCACAAACCATCGGGACTTGGCAACCATGTGGGACGGTCCGGGGGGATTCTGGTCTGGAACATAGTTTGTATTCTAGCGTAAAAGTTGATTTTTTTGCACATTTTGAGATATCAGGTAAGGCACCGCACCGCACCACACACACACACACACACACACCGTGCACGCAGCTCGGGCTAACATGTAGATTGTCACCAATTTGTCGATTTCCTATTTTTTTATGACTTATTTTTCTTTGGTTGGAAATAACGACCTGCGGCCCACGCTGACCTCAGCGCTGGCTACGGCCAGGAAGAACCCAGCGGATTATCAGATTATGGTGTTCAGGGAACCTCTGAGTGGACAGAAAAGGGTTCAGACTACCGGGGTTTGTCATAAATCCTTCCTGTGTTCACTGTCATTATCAGGGGAGGGATTAAGGTGGTCAATGTTTGTTTGCGTCGGGAATCAGCGCCGGGGGGGGGGGGGGGGGGTACTGCCACTAAATTGGAGTCCAAATGCCAGTGGAAACTCACCATGACCACCAACCGCTGAGAGGGCTGGCAAACGTGAGAGGAGGTGGGGGGGACCACAAGCAGAACACACGCCGTCAGCACAAGTAAACAATCGGGGGGAAATATTACCAGAAAAAGTCTGACAAGCAATAATCCCAAAAAATAAACAAAAAGGATTTTTCAGACTTGATCGGTCTCTGTCCATCCCGTAATCACACCGTTTTAATCTGTCTACCCGACGTTCACGTCGTACCTTGTCCCTGAGCATGGTGGCCTGGGAGGTGGCAGCCTTTTTCCTCAGGTCCTCCACCTCCTTGATGTGGTAGTTCAAGGCCTCATTCAGACGGACGTTCTCCTTGAACACCGAGCGGGAGGCTTCGTCCAGCTTCCTGCGGAGTTGTGTTAGGATCAGTGGCGGCTTGTGATCAAAAATGTTGGTGGGGCACAGTAATAGACAGGGGGTCGGGGGTCTGGGGTCCCCCCCATAAAAAAAATGGAATTTAATAGATTTGATTTCCTGTATTCTGGTGCATTTTGGGGATGGCCACTACCTATTACCTATTATTCATTCAGATTCATAGCCTACATCCTGACTTGCAGGGCCTGGACAAGCTTACACTGCACATACAGACCTACTTTATGGCCATTCCACCAGCCATTTCTATTTGACCCATTGTTGTTATTCTGATATTGAGACAAATCATGATCACTGTCCTATAGTGTTCATTTTTTGTGAGTCTCAATGTCTATTTCAAATGCAGTTAGAAATATGGGAGTTTCTTCATTTTGTTTACATTTTACATTTACATTTAGGGCATTTAGCAGACGCTTTTATCCAAAGCGACTTACAAAAAGTGCATTTGTTACAATAAGTGCATTTGTCATAAGAAGTTAAACAATATATCGCTGTCGGTACAGTAAAGACGTTCATAGAACCAAGTGCAAGTATTACAATCGCTAGGCTAACCCATTCCCCGTGTAAAGCAGCGATAGCAGCTACTGTAGATGCTACACAATTAAGTACCTTGAATAAGTGCAATGTACAAGTGCCAGGACGTACAACATTCAATGGTGGCTGTGCATTGGTTTCTATGCAGAGTCGAGATGAACTCTGAACAGGTGAGTTTTGAGTCTTTTGCGGAAGTTGGTGAGCGACTCTGAGGTCCTGACATCGGTAGGGAGCTCGTTCGTGTTTATATGCCACAGGCCGAAAGACTGAATTAATATGTAACTTACTTGCTCCTTTTAAGTATAACATTGCTTGGGGAATCCAACTCCTCCACTGAAAAGGGTAGAAAGTGCTTACAACTCTCTGCTAGTTAGCGATCTATCTCTTCTCTACATGTAGTTGTGTTGCGCGAATACTGCTGAGGGAGGTGGCCTATTTGATTGATTCGCTGAATTGTCCAATCATGTGGTGATAACAAAAGATAAGCGATTCCATTGGCCTGGGGCGCACACAGGTGCGACCCGAGGGCGAATTTTCTTGCGCCAATGAAAAGCTGTCTCTGCTTGATAGACAGCAAAAGATTAGCGAGCTTACATTGACTTGAACGTGGCCGGCGCCCCTGACTTGGAGGAGGGCTTTATTTTGAATGACCAATTACTAGCCTAACCAAAATCATTGACGTTCAGACGCATTTAAATGGTTGCTGGCAGTTAATAATCACACAATTAAACGAGGATAAACGCTGTGTATTTTTGTTGATTTATTTCGTATTGATAATAGTTGATTAATAGTTGGCAGATATATTCAAGTGAATATTTCACGGAGGGGCGGCGCCCTAGCGCCCTCTATTGACCCACCGTCACTGGTTAGAATGTGAGTTAAGATCAGATCATCTGGGAGAAATTAATGTTTTAAAATCGCTGGGTGAACTGCTTATTCGGTCCCAGCTACACCATACCACCCCGATTTCCCTTTTTACACGTTCATGGCATTTCCTAATATGTGACTTTCCAGGTCTGACAATAAAATACCATAAATAACATGAGGCCTAAATTATACTGCCATGTTGGACAGTGAAAATAAGTAAACATTGGAAAAACATCCAGACAAATGAGAGTTATATATAATATAATATAATATAATATAATATAATATAATATAATATAATATAATATAATATATAACTTTGTTTTTAATTACATTTTGCTTAGTTTCCGTGATCACCAAGTCATCTCTTTGGACCAACAAAGGGTCAGTTTCTTCCACTGGAAGCTAAAATTAGCAAGACCACACCGGGATCACTGTTGACATTATATGGACATGGGGGGAATAAATAACTAAAAACACGGAAGAGATGTAGTATGGTTTCCTTAAAACCAATAAACACGAGGATCTCTGCATACACTGACTGGACACACAGAATTCTCCAGGATGGGCTTGTTTTCTCTGGGCTCTTGGTATCTTTAACATGACAAAAAGTGTGCTAACATAATACACATTTCTATAATGATTCCCTTCATTCAAGCCAGGATAGGACAGTGAACCGACTCACAGCACGGCCTCATCGTGGGCTAGCTCACTCAAGTGGGCCAGCCTCTGCTCAGCCTCCTTCTCAAGGCGCATCTGCAGAGAGACGCACACCACGGTCAGCTTAGTGCAGAAAAAACAGATGATCTGTGCTCTGTATTCAGTATCAATAACTTCAATGTCAACACATCGGCATGATACTTTTTGAGGATACCTTTTGGGTGTAGAATTTGGTCTCCACTCTGCCCAGGTTCTCCAGGTGTTTTCTCTCAGCGAGCAACATGCCTTCTCTCATCTGGGGAACACACAGGGATCCCAGGGTGAACACACTCCCACTGATAGCAGAGCGACGTATGGCCCCACAGGCCGTAGGTCCTTACGCGTCTCAGCTCCAGCTCCATCTTGGCCTTCGTCTTGCGGAACTCCTCGATCTTCTTCAGCCCCGCCTGGATCGTGTCAAAGTCCTTGGCCCTCTCCCTGAATCTTTGCTCCAGCTCTTCGTTTTGAAGAGTGTGCTCGGCGACCTGGCGAAAAGATAATTGAACAACATTCAAGAAATGGACATGAATTCTACAACCTCGTTGATGTCCACGTTCACACATCGTGTGCGTGCGTCGCCTCTTTCATTTACCATATAGGGCAGCTTTCTGTTACTGAAACCAAAAGGTCAGGGATAGCGCGGACGACCCGGCCAAGAGATTGCCACAGCTTCCAGGAAGAGAGAACTACCACTTGTAACATCTGGGAAGAATATCTGTTCTAAAAGTTCACATGGACCCGGGCCAGCTGCAACCCGACCTGAGGCCCCATCAGTCCGACCGAATGCCTGAACGGCTACTGTGGACACACCAGCCCGGGCGAAAAATGCGACAAAGAGACCAAAGTCATGAGTGACTAGCAAAACACACACCCACAGTCATGTAGATGACGACATAATAAGGGGGTATCGACTATCTGATTGCTAGTCTCGGCCCAATTGTTATTCTTCAGATAACTCTGTATGTTCGGTACAACGCGCTCTTCACGGTACGGAGGCCTGCTCTCCGTGCGCAGTATCTGCACGCTTTGCAAACGCCGTTCACCCGTCCAAAATATACCCATCACTTCAACAGCGAGAGATGGGCCCGGTGCTGCGCTAAAGTCTCTTGCGTAACGCAAAGTATGATGCCATCATTTGACTAATTGGGACTCCTCTCGCCACATTGCTGTGAGGTCTCATTCAAGTAGACGGAACCCAGAGCCCTCCCGTTCTCTGAGAGCTTTTGAAGTTCACATTAGCTTAGTTCATGGGTGAAGTGAACCATTTTAACACCTCAAAATAAGAAATGGAGCAGAAAGGGAATACTTTGATGTTGCGTC
The DNA here is from genome assembly GCF_949987615.1 of Pollachius pollachius. Lineage (NCBI taxonomy): Eukaryota > Metazoa > Chordata > Actinopteri > Gadiformes > Gadidae > Pollachius > Pollachius pollachius. The sequence continues at coordinate 12,609,415 of NC_136948.1, read as the reverse complement.
TTTAAAGCGGACCACAAGGGGTTTTTATTTCAACACAAGCGTATGTGACAGCTCCCTGCATGTCTAAAATAGAGATGCTTTGAGCTGGTGCAGATCGGGTCTCCGGGTCTGTTTTGTTCCATGGTTGAATGATTCAAACGGATTCTGAATCACTATATTTCACCAGCATGAAATAAGAGATGATGGAAAACAGCTAGGCCATAGTTTTGATATCATAGCCAGACCGCTATTTGTTTAGTTTAAGCTAAATATATCTTAGAATTTGACTTAAAGGCCAATCATCTTAAAAAGGTTGTTGTGTCAGTGGGGAAGATTTTTTTAAAAATCTGACCATTGATCTAAAATACAAGGATTGATTTCCTTGTTTATGACTGCATGGCGCATGGATGATGGTTCTTGTCTTGCATAATATATGTATACATTATTACATGGACCACAACTGTTAAAACGAACTACATTTCAGAGATGCTTTAGTTTTAAATGCAATTTTGATGCTGTGAAAGCATCAGGGATAACATTGAGTCTCAGCGGGCAGGTGGCATTTAAGACGCTTTCCTATTGACTCAGACTCAGGTATGCATGCTGTTCGTTCTTAATGCTGTTTCTAGTTTATATAACGTTACAGTTCTCATCATGTCTCAACATACAGTAGACCCACCAGATTCTCCCGTTCTTCACGCGCATGCGCATTTTCACTTTTGAGTTGCTCCTCCAAACTCGCTATCTGTGAAATCGACCAAAGGCGCAATTAGTGGACAGTTAAACCAAAACTTTTTATCTTTTTTATCCTACTTTGAAAGAAAAAACGACTCTAAAGCTACAACCTTTGCGTCTGTCTCGGCGTCTTTTCTCTTCAGGTGGGCCATGATGTCTATCATGTCCTTCTCTGAGCGGTACACTTGGTTGGTGAGGGCCTGGTTGGCCGCGGCCAGCGTGCCCGTGGAGGCGCGGTACTCATCGAGCGACTGTTCTGCGACGTCCAACCTCAGCCTCCACAGGGCAGCGTTGGCCTTCGCCCTCTCCGCATCCGACTCTTTGTCGGCCTTGGGCTCTTGTTTGCCTTCCTTCGCGTCGCTGAGGGACATTGTGCGCGTTCATTTTCAAATAGGATCACACGGCTGTGTTGAATACTCGATTCTGATTGGTCAATTAGCGCATGCCACTGTATAGTCTGCTATGAATAGCAGATGGTTGCTGTGGACACTGTAGAATCTAACTGATTCTCTTTTTTGGGCGGAATCATAATTTTAAAAATATATGATTCTGAAAAAAAAAAAAATCTATAGGCCTCTATGTTGTGCCAAATGATTGATTCATTTAGAAGAGAGCCGAGTAATAACGTGCTGAGAGCCGGTCATCACCGGTCATCAGCGCGAAATAAACCACTTCAGGATGATTCAAGATGTAACTTGCATAACATCTCACTCAGTCATTGGCCTATACCTAAGTACATACTTTTATCTTAACTGTTATACTCACTTGCCTTTTCCTTTATTCCCCTTTTTATTTGGCATCGCTGCGGTTAACGGTTGACGACCCACAATAAGAAATGATTAAGCTGGTTACCCACTTTGAGGTTGACCCCGCATCAGCACCGCCTGCTCGTGTAGGGCTGCATTTTGTTTTGAATGGTGTTGCCATAGAAACACTGACAATACAACAACCTTGCTGGTGTCACTTACTGATGCAGACGGCCCCTGCTGTCCTAAGTTTATCCAGTCGCTATGGTAGTAGAAGTAGTAGCAGTAGTAGTAGTAGTAGCAGTAGTTATAGTGATAGTAGTAGCAGTAGTTATAGTGATAGGCCTCCTATTAGTAGTAGTACTAAATATGAAGTAAAATAAAGCAATAGTCATGCTACTTACAGCCACTTCTGTCTTCCTTCTGTAAATCCAAATTATATGAAACAACATGTGTGAATGTTATACTGTGAGATAATGAACCACGCCGCTACAACATGGAAATATATACACTTGGCGCTGTGGATACTGACGGCAGACTCTACTGTGTAATTATGTTTTTTACTTGTTTGGCTCTATCAAACAAGATGTGTTTGCACGTGATCTCCCATGATATGGCATCTTTCTTGTCAGCAGTTTTGTGTGAGCTGCTCAATTACTATATCCCCTTTTGTAGGACCCAGGCCTCGCCCATTCCTTATCTCTTCTCCTCACCTCTTTATAACAGCTGTTCAAATCAAAAAACATTTTTAAATGTACAAGCTGCACATCCAAAATAAACAATGTTGAGTAAGCCGTAGGTCATAATTTCCTCCGTGTCCTGTGTCATTTCGTACAGTTTACAGGAGGAAGCGGAGAGCTTACTGGAGGAGATCTCCAAATGTCAGGGTGAGGGTACTGTAAAGACATCATATAGACGCAGGCTGCGCTGGCACGCGCAGAGTTTGAAGACTAAATTTAAAGGTAATTGCTGTGACAGCAAGAAGAGAAAACTGAAATAACTCCTTAAGTTTTCCAAGCTGTCATTATCATTGGCATTGTAATGACAAGGTTTGGGTCTCTTCAATGGACTTTTCAGGGCAGGACACCCACAAACATGGGGTTCCTGAGGGTACCGTTGCAGCGTATTAATAATAGATTGCACTGTTTAGATTACAAAGCTGGGGTCCCGTTTCATGCGTAGCCGCATTCTGCTTGCTTTTACAAAACACCAAAATGATACACATGATACCGCCTCTTGGGAAATGATGTTTGTGACACGCTGTGTCATAATATACAGGACCACCAAACACGAACATGCTTACTCATACATCAAATCTAGGATCCACTCAATGATACAATTTATAATACAAAAAAGTATTCAGTATTCCAGATTACTTAGAAAATAGACTTGAATTAAATGGCAATACATGGCAAAGGTATCCACTACACACATTTTGTGAGCGTTATCCTAGCGTTATCCTATAGGTGTCAGGGAAGCCTAACCCTCTCTCAGACCAAAACATTAAATGATTGCCTCAAAAATGTAATCAACATTCTTTCTACAAATTTCACCATATTCTGGTGCCCCCCCCACACACATACTGCATGTAAGTAACACACACACACACACACACACACACACACACACACAAACTGTATGTTAGTAACACAAACACAAACATACAACACGTTAGATAGCACACACACACACACACACACACACACACACACACACACACACACACACACACACACACACACACACACACACACACACAAACTGTACGTTAGCAACACAAACACAAACATACTACACGTTAGATAGCACACACACACACACACACACAAACTGTACGTTAGTAACACAAACACAAACATACTACACGTTAGATAGCACACACACACACACACACACACACACACACACACACACACACACACACACACACACACACACACACACACACAACTGTACGTTAGCAACACAAACACAAACATACTACACGTTAGATAGCACACACACACACACACACACACACAAACTGTACGTTAGTAACACAAACACAAACATACTACACGTTAGATAGCACACACACACACACACACACACACACACACACACACAAACTGTACGTTAGTAACACAAACACAAACATACTACACGTTAGATAGCACACACACACACACACACACACACACAAACTGTACGTTAGTAACACAAACACAAACATACTACACGTTAGATAGCACACACACACACACACACACACACAAACTGTACGTTAGTAACACAAACACAAACATACTACACGTTAGATAGCACACACACACACACACACAAACTGTACGTTAGTAACACAAACACAAACATACTACACGTTAGATAGCACACACACACACACACACACATACCTCTACATGTATGTGGAATGCAGCATATGGGGAGAGACAAATGGTAATGTATGGTTTAAAATGTAAAGATAATTTATAATATTAGACATCGTTTATTGTATGTCTGTTTGACCAAGTCCATTCGACTGTTCATTGTTTTTACTCAACCACAATACTACTATCTACTTCAGTCTAAATCTACCAATCTTAGTTCAGCTGTGGCAAAGCCGGGATGTAAATTTGGAAGAGAGCAAAATAAATCACCCTTAACTGCAGTGTCACAGAACAGCAGATTAAAAGAATAGGCTTTAGATATGCTGCAGCGTTTATTTAAAATAGAATAAAAATAAATTATCCTCTTATTGTTCTACATTTATTTCAAGTGAATGGTTGCATCTTAATTGAGTAATTCTCTTTAAAATTTGAAAAAGTCAAATTAATTGAATGTCAAATATAACTTAGGAGCATATCATTCATGCTGTACTGGTGCCATGGTTGGGAAAGCTGTTTGCTATCAGCTGTAGAGACGCAGGTTCAAATCCTGCTCATGTTGCTCATTTTGTTAACATAGGGATGTCGCGTGAATTTAGTTAATGTATCCATCTCTATCTATCGCCAATGAGCCAATGGCACACTGATGAAAGCTGTTGCAATCATAATGAATACTTTAAATACATTACAAACTGGATGTCGGTGGCCAAACTGCTTGTATCATGGGAAAAAATTACACTCAACACCAGAACTGTCGCCAATGAGACTTGTTTCCCTTTGACCCAGAAGATGACGCGCCCTAGGCCACCGCCTATATGGCCTTTTTCTTTAGCCAGCCCTGATCCAAAACAACCTCTTGGGGGTCATTTTGACAGACCCTTTCCCGTGAGTCCCTCAAGAGAGTCCAGATGATCACACTTTCAAACAATGTTGGCACGATGCCACGGAAGGTCCAGGGCACGAATGCTTTGATAGGGGTAGAAGACCATTCTGGTGAGCCACAGGATTGGAGAAAGAAAGTAGCCACGGTATTTAGAAAAGAGGAAGGAGAAAGAAAGTCCAATATTTTTAGTCCAAATTACAGTGTTGGAACAGTGCTTTGCACAGTGGAGTGTCCTGGGATCGGAATGGCATGACTGGTGGATGCTGGTGCCAAGCCCCACCCTCCCCTCATTGTCCCTTCTGTGGCCCTATGCTCCGCACTGCCTCGTGCCCATTGGCAGGACCTCCTCCCCCCTTTGCTTCTCGGCCTGACAGCTTATTTACGACCTCACCCCCGCTGGTCAAGGTGAAACAGCTCCACTGATGGACTGGCCACCGGGCAGTGTGGGAACTGAACAACGATGTGTGACTGTACTGAGAAACGAGTTAGCTGGTGATAATCACAGCCTGATCCGTTTATAATTGCTATTGCATTTCAGTCTTTAGGTTCACATGCCCGTCTTCTGTTCTGAATTAACTTTTTGCATTACATGGCAATCAGTGTGTCTGATTGCCTGTTTGAAGAGCCATGCCAGCCTCCAGCCTAAAGCAAATAAATACTATCTACTCACGCTTTTCATGCATTTGCCCGTGCTCACTTGCCGCTCAATTGCGTTCCTCCCCGAGGAAAGCCTGTGGTTAGTAGTACAGAAATGTGTGGGAGGGAGATGATTGCTAACATTCTTTCAACTTCTCATGCCCAGTTAGAGTTCAAATCCCCATCGGTGCATCTTTCTGAAAGGTACAGTCGCTTAAAAGAGCACTGCAGTGGGCTTTGTCAGTGATTATACTACACCTCTCTAAGTCATGTAGCATGCCAAGTCAATTGTCAGGCAACTTTTACGATCTTCACTTTAGGATTCGTAACGGCTATCCCTCTAAACGAACCACCAAATGACGGAGCCATGGTGAACTGAACATTAAACAAAATAAAAATCACAAACCCGTGCAACTTGAAGCAGCGATGACGCCATTTAACCTCCGAGCATGCCTTTCACAGAGACCTTTTTTTCCCTCCGTGCATAAAAAAAGAAAGCTTCTAATTAACAAGTCATCAACGGTGAAATAGAAAGTTTTGTTGCATCACTCCTAACCTAGGAGAAATGCCAAAATTGGATTATAAGCACTTGTGCGAGTAAAAGAGTTAAAGAGTGCAGGCAAACAACTCTCCAAGTCTTAATTAAATACACTCATAAAGGTTATTTTTAGAGCATTGCTTGAAGTTCGAGTGTGAGCCACTCATTTTGATGTTCTGACAACTACCCTTTAACCAGTTTAAGGGCACGGGCTCCATGTGACCCGCTTGGAGTTGAGGAGGTTACAAAAAAAAAAAGCACCAAGCACAAAAAACCCATGATGTTAGAAAAGAAAAAAAAAAAAAGGAGGAGGGAAAAAGCTGTTGGTAAGCAGGTACTCCAAACCGCGGAGGAGGGGGTGCCCTCAGGAGCAGAGCAGGGATGGAACGCCTCGGGATTGGCCGAGGGCTGCTGCCGGCGTGGCCACGTGCCATCTCCTTATGTCTTTATATACTGTAAGCGGATGAGCAGACCGTCCTGAGTTTGCATGCTGCCTCTCCCTACCTAGTGCTCCTCACCCCTCTCAGCAAGCTCTCCCAGCAGTGGTCCTCGGCGCCTCTTTGTAACCATCCGCACCCCCTCTCCGAGAAGGCTCTCCGTTTTAGCGAGAACCTCCACCAAGGCTTCTCCTTCGCTTTGCTAAGAGTTACCAGCTGTCTCCATCTCTCTCTGTCCAACCCTCTCCGTGCGTGAAAATCATGGCTCCACTGAGGCTGCTCCTGACCCTCTCCATGGGGCTGCTGGCTGCCGTCCTCGGAGCCGACGCCACGTACTACCGGCATCATCGCTTCGTCCCCCACTACCGCTACCGCGAGCACTCGGCCAATACGGAGAACCTGCTGCCCGAGGCCGCACAGCCCTCCGCGCCCACCTACCCCGTGATCCCGGAGGTCTTCCACCCCGCGCCCGAGTCCCTGAACCCGGCCCAGGAGCCCGACCAGTCCCCCGTGGTGGCCCCGGCGGCGGTGGTCCATGCCCTGGTGCCTCTCAGCAGGGGCAAGGTCTTCTACGGGGTCATGTTCGACGCCGGGAGCACGGGCACCAGGATCCATATCTACAAGTTCATCCAGAAGGACCCAGGTAAGGCGTCTTGCTTTCTCTCCCCCTCGCTCTCCGGCTGGCTCTCTCCCTACAAGCGGCTCCCAGAGTGTGTGTGTGTGTGTGCTGCTGTTAGGTCATTCACTGTGTGGTGTTAAGGCAAACATGTGCCTGCAGGGTGGGGAGAGAGAGAGAGAGAGAGAGCATGGGCAAGACAGAAAGCCTAAAAGTAGCTGTGTTCCATTTCCATGTCTGCCTCCACATTGAAATTGCTAGGCTGCTCACGAAAGTCCATGATACATACTATGTGTGGCTGTCTGTCTTGGATAATAAACATTTGGCAGATGTGCTATGGGTTGACTTGGGCATGGTGTGATGGATATTCTGACCGTCTTTCCCTTATCTTGTAGTTGAGCTGCCGGTTTTGGACAATGAATTGTACCATGCAGTGAAGCCTGGTTTGTCTGCATACAAAGACACACCTGAAGAGGTAATATTACCCCACCATGCAATCACTCAACATGTGAATAACTAAAACAGAATGTACCGTCAGCTACACAACACAAATATTGTGGGCTATTTCGGCCAGTATAATGATCCAAATAATGGCTTTTTATGGAGAGCACTGCTCATCTATCTAGATCAGTTTCAATATCTTCCTCTAATATGTGTATTTATATAAACAGTCAACAATGTATTTGGTTGTGAAATGCAATGTTCTTTTTCGACAATCTCTCTCTTAGTAACTTTCTATCATGCTAACTCTCATGCTCTCTCTCTCTTTTCTCTCTCCATCTTTCTCCCGCTCTTTCCCCGCTGTTTCTTCCCTCTCTCCCCCCCCCCCCCTCTCTCTCTCTCTTTCTCTCTCCCCCCCCTCAACCTCCCTCTCTCTCATTCCCTCTCTCTGGTAATTGCTATGCGGCCACGCACGCTGAAAAATGCCGGTTGGTAACCGATTGCATGTCTTGCCTTCAGGGTGGCAACACAGTCAGACAGCTGCTGAAGCTCGCTCAGAAGACGGTCCCCGAGGAGGAATGGAAGCAGACCCCAGTGGTCCTGAAGGCCACCGCGGGGCTGCGTCTTCTGCCCGAAGACAAAGCCAACGCTCTTCTGGATGAGGTGAGGCACGTTCTGTCCCTGGCCACAGACAGTTTGGCAGAGGCCCCACCCGTCCAAGAAACCGCTAAGTGCTTACAAGTATGCCTGAGAAAAAAAAAGGCCAGCCTGCCCATTTGGTGGCCGTCATGTGAAAAAAAAACAGCTGTTCTGGGGTTCTGTGGAGAAGCATTATATATCATTTGAATTATCAAATCCACGCTACTGTTTCACCATAAATGTGGCGGGGAGCGCTGTCATTCAGGCGGGAACGCAGCCTGTCTGCCGGGGAGCAGATAGAGGCCACGCGCCAATCCGCAGACCAATGTTGGTTTGGTTAAATAAATAGTGATGGTTGTTGATTGTTGTTGTTGTTTTTCTCTCAGGTGAGGGAAGTGTTCGCGGAGTCCCCCTTCTTCATCCCGAAGAACAGTGTTTCCATCATGAATGGCACCAACGAAGGTACGTCACCTCTTTGGGTCTCAAAACGTCTTGTGGTCAGCCCATTGATATCTCTACATCTGTCAGCCTGTTAATATCTCTACATCTGTCAGAGCGATGGTTTAATGGACCCAGATGCTCTCCTACAGGGTACTGCTTTCACTGTATTCATCCACGTTGTATCTCACCGACACACATGCGTGTGGTGAAACTCTCCTAACAAGAGGTTTGTCAACACCTCAACCCCTAAGAATTAAATAACCTGGTCGAAGCTTCTGGTCCCACACCCAGCAATTTAAAGAGATCGTCCACAGTGCTCCTTAAGACACCCTGACCCAGTCATTTCTCATCACATGATATGTGTTGTATATTCTCCACGCTTTATGGGTGCAATACCTTGACACGTGTGAGAGAGCTGTAATTACCTGGGCTCGCCCTGCGAGACAGGCAGCCAGCCACCATTAAACTGCAGACCTAATGAGAGAAAAAGCAAAGCGAAACTCAAGACTTCGTTAACTGTGAGCGCTGCCTTCCCTTTGCCCACACATAAATAATTGCGTCTTTGTGTGATGTCATTGGTAATGAAGTTGAAACAGAGAGAGTTGCTCTCTCCTTGAAATTGAAATGCTAATGCTCTGCTCCCTGCCTGTGTTGCCGTAGGTATCCTGGCCTGGGTCACAGTCAACTTCCTGACAGGTAAGACATGATTGGCTTTCTGTGTTGCTATGATGATGCTTATGGTGAACAGGCTCACATCTAAGGGCACCTCTGTGCAGGGGAAGACTCCGGTCTCCTGTCTGACACATCGTGCTACCCCCCCCCCCCCCCCCCCCCCCCCCCCCCCCTCACCCCCTCCGCCAAGCTGGCTATATTAGATGCTTCCCTCCCATTACACACTAGGCTCAGTGTTAACTGCAGTCAAAATAAACAACTCTAATAGGTTTTTTTGTCCGCAGTGGCGAGGTAAAAGAAAACAGCCGGGAAACAGAACAGTGTTTGGAGCGGGAATGACTTCCAAATGCAGCCCGTGACTCAGGTGGCCGGGCTGCTGTTTACAGGCTGTTGATAGCAGGCAGGTTAAGTGTATTTATGTCTTTGCTTTCTTTAGGTCACTTGTATTCCAATACAAAGAGGACGGTGGGCATCCTGGATTTAGGCGGAGGCTCCACCCAGATCACATTCCTCCCCAAGTCTCAGGTACACAAAACATCTAATTTGATGAGTAAGTGTGTTTGGAGGGGAACACACACACACACACACACGAGTTGACCCTTTTGAGTCACTACCACTAACAACATCTGTCTCCGGTCCAACAGAAAACAGTGGTTTCAGCTCCGCCCAGCTACATCGCCAGATTCAACATGTTCAACCACACCTACCAGGTCTACACACACAGGTATGCCTCGCTTTGTTTGGGACATCGATACCAGCAGTACCCTGAAATTACCCCTGCGTAATGGCTCGCCTGTAAGTGGTCTGATGTAAACATAGAAAACATATAAATCTGTGCATTTCCATGAATAACCTTTTCCAACGCTTCCTTTTCCCCGCGACCACAACAGCTACCTTGGAAACGGGCTATATGCAGCCCGCCTGGCGACACTGGGAGCACTCAGAGCTGACGGTAAAATACCCACACTCCTCACTCTCCTCGGTTCAGAAGGTAGATGGGTCAGAGCGAGGCCTTCAACTAAACGCCCGTTATTCCTCAGGTCTAGACTGGAAGGTGTTCACCAGCTCGTGCCTGCCCAAGAAGTTTCGAGAGGATGTGACTTTTGGAGGGATCACCTACAAAGTCAGCGGGATTCCTGATGGTAAGATTCAGGCACTTTGAGGTTAGCTGGCGCCGTCCCCAGTGCTCCCAGTGGATCTGTTGATCGGTGCATTCTCGGCCCGCATGTGGAGACAATAGACTACAGTAAACCACAGTGAAGGAAATTTTCCCATAACAATCCGTGGGATCCTTGGCGCCAAACCCGTGTTGTCATCCTCTCACCCCGTCCTCCCTCAAAAACAATTACGCTGCAGCCTGCATTGTGTTTAAGAGAAAGGGAAAGAATGTGAGACTCCCATTACCACAGTCGAGTAGCCCGGGAGCGACAGTTCTCAAACCCCCCAGCTGATATTCTTCAGTGTAACAAGCGGCTTGATCCTGACCACTCACAATTATGTGGTAAAAATAGACAGGCCTAGAGGCCGTGTTTAGTGTCAGCATATGGTTTCTCCAGCCCGTCCCCTGGGTCTGTGTGAAAGTGGTCGTTCCGGGGCTTCCCTTGTTAAACCAAACCAGCTCCTCCCTGTCCTGAACCCCCTTTTCCGCGTGACCTCAGACGGGGCGCTTTCCGACCGGCCGGCCATCATGTACGCACGTGCGCGCCATCGTGCGCGCCATCGTGCACACTCAACCCCCCCCCCCCCCCCCCCCTCGCCCGCAATCCTGTGTTTACGGTTCCCCACGATGCAGAATGTTATTGTTGACTATACAACCCCAACTGCAACCAACCGTCCATCTTCTTCTTCTTCCTCCAGGCTACGCAGGCTACAAGCTCTGCTACCACGAGGTGACGAAAGTCATCAAGGGCATCGTGCACCAGCCCTTCGAGGTGAAGGGGAGCAGCATCTTCTACGCCTTCTCCTACTACTTTGACCGAGCCGTGGAGTCCGGCCTCATCGGTGAGCGAGGAGAACCCTCTCATTCCGGGCGCCACACTTCTGTTTGTAAAGTGACCGCTCACTGCAGAGAGAAGGTGTTTATGTGTTTCTTTCCACCTTCCGGCAGATGGCAGTCGTGGCGGTATGGTTGAAGTGAGGGACTTCAAGAAGAGAGCCAAAGAAGGTGAGATGTTTTCTCCCGGCCGTTCAAAGAGGGCTTGATTCAAGATGTACAGAACCAACCTTCCGGGCACACAGTTTGTTTACATGCCTGACAAACGACTATCTTGGAGACTTTGTTTACCTTTGTCTGTCTCGCAACAACAAACTCTTTGGGGCAAACACGCACACTGGCACTGACTCTCAGGATAAGTGTGTGTTTCACCTAACGGCTCTTTAGAAAAACACGCAAGCCCACATTGTTCTGGCATTCTTATGCACAGGGTTTGGAGATATCAAAAAATTCACAAGCGATTCACAGATGGAAGCTCAACACACACTCACACATTCACTCACTCACACACATACACACCACACACACATACACACACATACACACACTCACACAACATTCTAACGTTTTGTTAGAATGTTAACAATGTCAAAACATTGACATTTAACATTCAGGCTTCAATTTCATAATTCCACACTCAGCATCTGCAGAGGTTAGAAGTATGAATGCTAGGCACAAGACCATTTAGTTATTTTTGTTACGCAAGTGCTTCTACATGGCAACAACAACTCTTTAGTCACATGACCCGGCGTGGACCGGGCTGGCAGAGCCGCGGGGACGTCTGTCGGCTCCGGCCAAGGCAGGACGGCACCTGACAGCCAGGCACCAGCCGCGGGTTAACACCTACCGAGACACACCGAGTCTGTTGAGCGCCGCCGCCCACCCACAGCCTCTCACTGACCCGCAGGCAGCTACCTGGCACCCTGCTGCCCGCCCACAAGCCCCACACACACACTAGCCCCTTGACTCAGCCTCCTTTCTGCCCCGGGAGGCAACAAGAAAACCCCTGAAACCAAAACAAAACACAAGCGTTGTCCTCCTGCAACTATGTCGCACGCGGGGTAGAAAACATGGTTTTAATATTATAAACACCACGAGACGCATGGCCTCTTGCCAGTGTTTGTGCATCACAAACTGTTGAAATCGCTGCTCTGCTAAAGAGGTAGGTATGTGTGTGTGTGTGAACGTCATCCAGTGTGTGACAGCGTGTGACTTGCTTGTGCTCACAGTGTGCAACCAGATGACCAAGTTCCGTGCCATCAGCCCCTTCCTCTGCATGGACATGACCTACATCACCTGCCTGCTGAAGGAGGGCTTCGGCTTCAAGGACAACACAGTGCTGCAGGTAAGAGGCAGCGAGAGCCGGGGTCAACACCGGGTTTAACCTCCACATGGAATGGAGGGAAATAGTGGTTGGACAAAATATTCACTCTCGTGTTCTGGTCCACAGCTGGCCAAGAAGGTGAACAACGTGGAGACAAGCTGGGCGCTGGGCGCAACCTTCGACCACTTCCGTAACCTCAACATCCACTAGGACGGAGACAAGCACGCAGATGCCGCCGCGGCCATACCGACGCAGCGACGGTGGACGACGAAGGACAGCACGCGGCAGGGCGTCTCTCCCTGGACACCACAGACAGACCCGAGCCTAGGGAAGAATTCTGTCCCATCTATCCCAATCTCTCTTTAACCTCAGCAACCCTGAAATCTCTTTGGGGGAAAACTACAAAAAACTTATTTTTGATAAGGCCATTCTTTTCTACTGTATGTTCAGCCCCCACGTCTAAGCGGTTGGCTGTTTTTATTTTTGTAAGCAAAGGCGTTTACATTTTTTGCTACCTTATGGGTGTCTGTTCTTGGAATTGCTGTTGTATACACCCAGCTTTAAGTGTGAGTGGAGAGTTCCTACAAAGCTACTTATGGAGTCATGGTATTTAGGGAATTACAGGTACTTCACTGGTCCTGGTGCACACTGTTTAACGCAGTGGGATTGGATTGTGATCATAGGTTGTTTTCCAGATACTTAGAACTCCTTTCCTTTCATTGTTATTTACATTTTGACCTTACATATAAATTATTGGACAGGACAGATTTGGTTGACATTAGACGATGCAGGAGCGTGACAATCTGTTTCAAAATATAATATAATTTGAACACTTTAATGGCAGATACTGTTGCTGCATGGGTGTCTTTCACCAGGCTTGTACATAGTTATCGAAGGAGCATTGCATTTGCCGTGACTCAGGGGAACTAGGAAATTGAGTAGGAGAGTTAATTCTCGCTGAAGTGTGTGCTGCATGATGGCCAAATGTGGTGGAGTGTGTGGGATGTAAACGCCTGTAGTTTAGCCACGTATACTTGTAAGGTCTGCAGTTGAATAGTTCCTAAGCACGGCTAAGTTGCAGTTACCGTCAGCCTATAATGATATTATAGGCTTAAAGCGATGACTGATCCCTCATAGTTTTATACAAACATCTGAAGACAAAACTTATTGTTCAAACTCTATCTGCCCAGCGCCATATTTGTCACAGCGAGTAAGAGCAATTTGTCAGCTCTTTTTTTATTGTGAATGTACAAATATTTAAAAAGGAAAGATGATCTAATTATACAGTATTTTAATAAGTGTACTTGTGCTTCATATAACTCCAAATATGTCTGTAACTGCTCCCCAAACCGTGCCTTTTTTCCAATATTCCAAACGTTCAATAACTACTGTTGTAAATACCATGTAAAATTGTTTTTGTGAAACACTTTTACTTAAATGCTTTTACATTCCAAATGTTGCTCAGAAATGCCCTCTTGTTAATCAGATGAATCACCTGATGACAGACCTATGTACATTCTGTATGTGTGTGTGTGTTTGTGTGTGTCCATGAAACATCTAAATGTGTGTGTGCATCAGTGAACTATTTGTATACTATAAATATATATGTTTTAATAAAAACACTCAAATGTGCATTGTGTAAATCCCTACTTATTTTTCTTGTGAACTTTATGCTTATGAAGAAGTTTTTGGGTTTGCCCTGGCCAATATAACACGATCACACTTCAGATTGTGCATCAAACTCAACAAATGTTGGACTGAATCATATTCACCTGATGGTGTGAAGAGGAGGCCTCCTGTGGATATGAACTGAATGATGGTGTTCTGTTAATATTGCTATTACAATAACGTATGATATTAATTTAATCTCACATTAATTACTACTTTAATAGTAGGATAATACAGGACAATACATCCTTATTCACCTCTGCTCCCCTGAAGTAAGAAAGGCTCAGTTTGTGAGTAAAATAACATTTTATTTACACCTTTACATTCCAATGCAAAGAGCAAAGTCCACTGGGAGTCTGGCAGTCGTTCTTTACTTGCTTGCAAAAGATATGATCTGCTCCTAGAACGAGAAAAACAAACAAAAGCAATCAACAGTCTTTCACGTTAACAAGCATATCCGCAATGCGTTCACACTAGCTCCCTGTCAGTGTACAGTTAAACCACAGTTTCTTTGGAGTGACTTTATCTAGTGAAAACGATCCAAGGTTGGGCTGCTACACGATCAACCTGCCAGCGAATCGCCTCTGGACCAATCAAAGTCCTTCTGCTCTGCATCACTTCGCAGGGAACGAAGCCAATTCACATGGAGTGGTGGGTAATAAAAGGGGTGTGAAAACACGAGCCAACACCACTGTCCGCTGCCCCGAGGGCCAGCCCTGCACAACCCCACCCACAACCTTTCGCTAACACCAAATTTGGGGGCTAAACATAGACACCGTAGTAGTAGGTTCGGAGCCCTTGGAAATTATAGATGTCGCTGAACTAAGCTCCATGTAATCAGGGCCGCTAGTGGGAGCAGGGTGGGGTATAGCTGGTGGGGGTGGGGGGTTGGGGGGGTAGAAGGTGAAGAGGTGGGGCTTTTGCGTTCGACAGGTGGCCGATGCTGGTGCCTAGGGGTGCACTTTTGCGGACGAGGAACATGATGAGAGGGCCGGGCGCCTTGCTCTTGAAGCCAGCATGGTGACGACAAGGGGGGGGGGGAGGAACAGGGCTCACTTTAAGAGGTGGCAACATGTTGGTGGCCTGCAGGCCGAAGGTACGCAGGAGGACGGCCGGAGCGGCGTTGGTGGAGTACAGGCGCTTCATCAGGTCGATGGCGGCCATCATGGGCAGGTTGTGGCGCTGGCGCTCCGTCTCGTACTCCAGCAGGTGCTGCATCGCTCCTGGAGGGGAGACGGACACGATCAGCATTCAATGGGAAAGGGACTGCATTCATATAATGCTTTTCTAACCGGTGGCCGCACAAAGCACTTCAAAACATTGACTCAGCTAGCAGGGGCCGGGGATTGAACTAGCAACCTTCTGGTTACCAGCCACCCTGCTCTACCTCCTGAGGCACCTTGGATTTGTTAGTAGGATAAGGACATCAATCAATGCATTTACAGATGTCCTGTACATTTACGGAGGTTTTTCCTGTACGTTTCCCTGGAACAAGTGGGTTTGTATGTGCTTTGAAGCCCTAGGCCGCAGAGCACTTGGCCACACACACACACACATACACACACACACACACACACACACACACACACACACACACACACACACACACTCAAACCCTTTGTTTGTTTAAACCAGCCTCAACCCTGTGCAGTCGGGGCTCCGGCTGAGGCCAGCTCTCTTTGCTCCGGCTGCAGCGGCTCCGCCTGCAGCCCAGTCAAATGTTTACAGCGCTTACTGACCCAGGTCCTTCCCGTCGAATGCTGCGCTGCCCAGGACCTGCGACAGCAGCGCCACGTCCCCAAAGCCCAGGTTGGCGCCCTGTCCCGCCAGGGGGTGCACGCGGTGGGCCGCGTCGCTGCAACACATGACAAAACCCTCAGTGGGACACGGAGAAATGATGGAATACGAGAATTATTACATTAAAGTTGGACTGTGACCGAGCTCGGGAATCCAATCAAAAACAGATATTCTAACCTCATCTGTCGTATTCCTATAGCTCGTCTGCACGCTGTCCATTTGTCTATTTAGGAAGTTGGTCAAAACTTGGCAGTAGATTTGCAGTCGCTACGATTTTTTGGATTGCTTGCTTTGATTATTCTCGGCCGCACGCCGAAACTGCTTCGGATGACAGTTTCTGCTAGAGTCGGCTATCATTTACTCCCAGCGAGAGCCTTTAAAGAGCCGGGTGAGGGCTGCTGTTAACATCAGACCAGATTAACCCGTGCGCCGCACCAACCAGCTCACCCGATGAGGGCCACCCGGTGCCTGATGTACTCGGCGGCGTGACCCACGCCCAGGGGGAATGAGAGCCGGCTCTTGGGCCCGATCCCCGCCACGCTAGGGGGGAGCTGGCGCGGCGAGCCGGCAGATGGCATCAGCACCGACAGGGCGTTGCGGAACAGAGAGCCGGCCGTCTCCACCAGCTCCGACTGGTTCTCGTTACTCCACTGGGGACGGAGGGTCAAAAGGATGGACAGATGTAGTGAGTAGCTGAGTTGAATTAAAGGACACAAGAACCAACTATAGAGATTGTTCTCTCTCCCGAGTGGACAAAAAGGGATTAGCTGACAAGAGGAGAAAAGCCATTGTGCCGGCCAGAGCACTTTTCCTTTCCCCTCCGTATGGTTTGGCAGTGGCCGGGCAGCAGCGCTAATTAAAAGAAGACGCTGGCCGGGCCGTGCAGTTGAATTAGCTCTGTTTGAAAACATTCCATGCAGTAATGGTCGACACTGGCCAGCCACAGGTTTAATTAGCTGCCCAGGCCCGAGACCGAGCCTGACTCAGCCCAGCTGACCCCGTCCGCTGGCAGGGCCCGTAAAAATAGCCTGCTTGGGAAAAGAAGGAGTTTCTCCCCAACGTAGGACCAAAGCGTAAGGTACACCGTATTGTTTGAGAACAACACATCAGCATTGTGTTTTGAGGGGGAGAAACCGAGAAACCATACACCGTTCTAGTTAAAACGATATATTGGTTTTATAGGTCGTATTATGAGGTACGTTTGGTGAATGTAAATTTGTATCGTCAGACCGTGACTTTCCACCAGTCTTAAATGTGGTGGGCCGTGTGACTTTTTACTGCTTTGTTCAAAATGACATGTCCTCACTGTTCGGCTTCACACAGCGAATAAGGCCAATGGAGAAGGAAGCTTGGTGGCTTGTCCGTGTCACTGGGTTCTGCATGTGAGACACTCTGTAGTTTGCATGACTTTAAACAAAAGGGACGGCTGCATAAAACAAATGACAGTGCAGGTTTAAAAGAAAGGATATGACATCACCAAAGTAAATTTTTTCGTATGTCTGGGGCCGAGGTTTGAGGTTTAATAAGATAAAATGTGCTTCATTAATCCCAGACAGGAAATTAATTCAATCTGTATTATAAAGATCCCTACCGTTAATTTGATCCCTTTAAAAAAAAAAACAACTCCCATTCATTACGTCTATTGCGGTATAAGCGTGTACGAGTTTGGTACGAGTCATCCTCCATCTCCTCTCCATGGAGAACCTCCCCACCCATCCCTAAGGAGAGCGGACTCCAGTTTCCTTACAAAGGCAGAGTTGACGGCGTCCACAAAGCTCTCGTCATCCAGCGCCAGAAGATCCTCGGCCTGCCGGTGGCTGGTGGACCACACCAGGGAGCTCTGCGTGTCCGACAGCTGAAACACACACACACACAAGTCACGATCACAACCCCCGCCTCCTCCTACTAGGACACAACAACGGCTGCCATTGTTGAGCAGGGATGTTATTCTGGGGGTTGGGGTTGGGGGTTTTACCGGTAACATGGCGATGGGTCCGGTGGGGAGAAACCTCTGCCACGCCACATTGTTCTCTGTGGGCTGGAGGACCGGGACCAAACAGAACCAGAAACATAACGGTGAGTAATGACACGCCGGGATGGGCTGACATGAATACTCCTGTGGCTCCAGGGAGGAGCGTCCGCCTGCTAGGCTGTGCTACATTGTTCTCTGCGGGATGGAGGAATAGTGCGCGGGGAGCGGAATCGCTGCGTCCCAAATTACAGCTTGTGTGATTGGCCTCCTGCAATCAAAATACACACGGACCAGAGGAGCAATTTGTCTTGTTTTAGTGTGTGTGTGTGTGTGTGTGCGTGCGTGTGTATGCATGTGTGTGTGGATGCATGCCCGTGTGTGTGTTTGTTTATGCGTGTTGGTATACGTTTGTGTGTGTGTATGCGTGTGTATGCATGCATGTGAAGGCGTGTGTGTGTGTGTGTATGCACATGTGTGTGTGTGTGTTTGGGGGGGGCTATTCCCCATCCAAGGTCCTTCTGGGGTCATTTTTCAGGAACCCAAATCCCTAAAACCCAACCTTAACCCTAAACCCAACCAAACCCTCTCCATAAAACCTAACCATAAGACCACACCCTGTGATTGTGGTGTGTGAATGTGTGCGCGTGTGTGTTTGTGGGCGTGCATGTGCGTGCGTGTCTCTGTGCGTGTGCTGAACGGGGTCACCGCCGTAGCTTCACCTCCGATAGGTGCAGCACGGCGACCACGGCCGACTGGTCGTAGTTCCACCTGACGGTGGGTATCCCTGAGTCCCGTCTCACCATGGAGTTGGGCCCGTCGGCCCCGATCTGAGGAGACAACATCAGCCAACGACCAAACAGAGCCATACTCACACAGCAACCAGCGCTGGCCTGCAGGAGACCTGAGGCAGAATGCCCCAGGTCACGGGTGTTGACCTACACTGTACTACACCGGCTGGAAGTCTGGTGTGGTGCCACTCCACTACTACACCCGCTAGAAGCCTGGAGTAGTGCCACTACTCCACCCACCAAAAGTCTGATGTGGTGCAACTCCACTACTACGCCCACCAGAAGTCTGGTGTGGTGCAACTCCACTACTACGCCCCCGAGAAGTCTGGCGGGGTGCTACTCCACTACTATGCCCCCAAGAAGTCTGGAGTGGTGCCACTACTATACCCACTAGAAGTCTGGTGTTGAGGGTCTCCCCGCTGGCCAAGGTGACCTGGACCCAGGGAACGCCGCCGTCGGACTGGTAGGGCGTGGGCCAGGTGTACTGGACCACCCTGGACCTGTACTTGACCTTCACGTTGTCTGGGGAGAGAACCAGGAAACAAAGATGGGAACCGGTGACAACAGAAGATATACATTTACATCCAGGGCATTTATCAGACGCTATTATCCAAAGCAACCTACAATAAGTGCATTTGTCAGAAGAAAGAGAAACAATATATCGCGGTCGGCACAGAAAGGATGCTCATAGAACCAAGTGCCGAGAAGATTTCTGTGTGAAACAAAAGCATCGGAGCTCAACTGGTTACCAATCATGGTTTCTGAAACCATAATTCTGTGTCACATCCCGGTCACACTTTGCTACTCGTTTCCCTCTAGAAAAAAGAAAACGTAAAAAGAGCTCGGGGAAAAAGATTGCTAGACGTTGGCCGGTAACATAGGCTGTGGAAGATCTATAAACTACCTCATAAAACACCATTGGTTTTCCTCGCTGGCGGAGCGCAGGCCTTCCTAATGACCTTGGCCTGCCACACTGCATGGACTAATAGTGTTTATCTACCAACACGCCGAGCCACACTCGACACACACTGCCAGCTCCTTTGGGGTTTTTCTGTGCACTAGGTTACGCCCGGGTCTTGCCGGCTTGGAGCGACGCCTGTCCGCAGATCGACTACCGGTTCCCCGAACACGAGGGACAAATACTGGCTAGCGAGTGACTTGGAGAGCAGCGGAGGAGACTAGCTGGCGCAGCGCAGAGCTCTGCGTGTTCCCGCTCGACGACGTGACTTGCGCAAAGTGAGGCCAGGTCGGTCGGGCACATCTGTTGTTTGGGAAAAATAGAGGAGAAAAAAGATTCTGTTCTCAAACGCCTGTTTATAAATATGCCGGTTCCACTGTCAAGCACGTGGCTTGGAGGCAATTATTTGTTTACTTTTTGGGTTGGGTTTCTGACAGCGTAAAAGGTGGTTTGATTCAAAGTACAATACAGTGTGGCGCGCACGCACGCACACACAGACACACAAACACACACACACACACAGACAGGGCTTCCAAGGTGACAGAGCGGGGAAGCACATGGCGTCTTTAAATAAGTCCCCGGACTGCAGCAGCACGTGTGTTGCTCCTGTGGGGATGCCAGGTCACCGAAGGCCCTTTGAAACAGCTAGGAAGAAATGATGTGCCTGATTGAAATAGCAGTGAAAACAGAGAAGGCTCCAAGAGCCGCTCCAGCCCTTCAAAACAGACACTTTGTGGGAAAAGCATAAAATAAACAAATTTCCTTTCGGGAGACAGGATGGGAGGAAGCGGCTGAAGTTGGCTTCTCTGCAGGACTCTGCCCATTAAACCTTAATGGATCAGTCCAAAGGGAGGACTCCTCTCCACTACAAGTGCTGGGGGGCCTGGGGGGCAGAGCGGAGGCATTCCTTACCGGGGAGGCTGTCCAGCTGCCTGGTGAGAGCGGCCACAACGACGTCGTTCTCCACGATGTATGCCATCTCGTCCTGCAGGTCCTCCTTATCGAAAGTAATCAGGGCATCCGAGCAGGCATCCCAAACCTAAATGAGAGGCCAATTATCCCTGCGGTTCCACAACTCTATCCTTATATTCGGTCCCTATTCACTATATATAGACGGGCTGAAGCAGGACCGACTCATTGAACTGAACACATCAAAGAGGCCGCTTTAGGAGGCTGGCAAGAGGCTGCCTCCAGCACGGGGATAACATCTCTCTCTGATGCCCGTCGCCAGTGCTACACTATAAGGCCTCACTGTGGCAGCGGACGCTTTTATTTTGATGTGGCCATGTTTGAGTCGGGACATGCTTTTCGCAGAAACACAAATAAAATAAAAGGACATATTTGTGAACGTTACAGTAAAAACGGTATATGTGTCCACAAACGAAGAGAGGGCACGATTATGTTGTCATTCTAAATGTATGTTAGTTCAATCCGTAAGACACTAAATGATTTGCACCGGTGTGTGAGTGTGCATGTGCGTGTATGTCTGTGTGTGTGTGTGTCTGTGTGTGGTTGTGGGTTGTTTGTACAAGACTAATCCTCTCATGGCCTGTAACTATAGCGACAGACCCCATCATTCTGCAGCAGTATGGTGCCACACTCCTTTTTTCCAACGTGCCATAAAGCGGGGGGGATATGCCCTCCAGAAAACCACTAATGGCAGTGGTTTTCCAACCTGCGATAAGTGGTGAGGGTAAAAAAGATTTATTGTCAGAAACCACAAAATTCTTCATTTTGTGTGACGAAAACCCCATGTGAAAAATAAAACTTGGTAACTGCCGTTATTTATCACTTCAGGGAGAAGGTACACATTCCTCGTTACTGGGTGCAATGGAGGAAAAGTGCTGGAACCGTGGGCCTGATAAACGCAACAAACATCTGATCTTCATTCTCACGTGAGAGTCGATTCACGGTGGGTTTAGTACGCGTGGGACGGTTGGAAGTGGAGCTGCCGGTCGGTTGTGTTGAGTGGGAGGACTTTCATTTCACGGTGCCCTTAATTTCCCCCAGCGCCCAGTGGCCCGGCACAACATGGGGACGCCTGGGGCCAAATTGGCGGTGGAACGGGCTCAGGAATTATGGGAGAGGTATATCACCATAATCACCGTACGGCACTGCATGATAACATCCTGTGCCAGGAGAGAGAAGGCCATGCGGTCAAGTGTTTGGTACGGCCTCGCCACATCTTAGCGGGCCCGGAGCGATCCTGAGCCCTCAGCTGTTAAAATAGGTCTGAGCTCCAGATAATCTTTCATCTCCGTCCCATCGTTCACATGAGCCCTCGTAATTAGAAGACGCACCGGGGGAGGGAGTCCCAAAATCCAAAAAAGATTTATTTTTCATAACAAACATGATTTGGATAAATAAACACTGGAATGCTGCGGGCCTAAATGAGAGAGAGGGCTGAGTGCAATGCCAGGGTGCAGTCTTTTATTTAAATAACCAGAGTTGTCCTCTGGGGCTCAGAGTGCCATGTTGATGCCATTTGCATAGCCGCATAATATGAATTTGAGCAAAAGAATTACATGCATGCCAGTTTAAACCGCCTGCTATGTGTTTGCAATGTAAATTAACAATTAGAAACCTCAGCCGAATAGCACCATGCGAACTGCTGAACTGATTGAGCGGTTGTTTTAATGGCAAACATCTTCCTTGAGAATGCACCATATCATTGAAAAATGGAAAATAATGCTGCTTAAAAAAGGTGACAAGAAAGGCTTGTTTTGGAAGCTTTCTTGTGCTGAACTATTTTGAGCATTTGTAGCCTAATCCAACAGAAAAATGAATAAAGCCTCACTAGTGTTTAATAAGGGACAATGTTGCTTTCAATTCAGATTGGGTTTAATAACCCAGTTTACTTGACATCAGCAGCACTTTAAGCTCTTATATACAAAATACTCTTTACTGTTATCTAACCTGTTCAAACCACCACCACACTTAAGATATGCACCTCCTTCCAACACTTAAATTATGCTCCATCCCTGGATATTTAAATGGCTTCAAAAGATCCCCACAAAAAAGCCTGCTTATATCTTCTGTTGAAGAAATAATAAACAGTGAAAGATGTTGTAGCTTGTGTCAACTGATTGAGACCACGAAAGATCATCACATCCTCCTGATGATAAATAAGGAATAGATTATACTATGCTGTACTTGATTCTTCATTAAAGGTCCCATGACATGCCACCAGGTGTGGTGTGTTTAGCCATTACAAGCCGTTTTGGAAATCGGCCC
Source organism: Pollachius pollachius (assembly GCF_949987615.1). Taxonomy (NCBI): domain Eukaryota; kingdom Metazoa; phylum Chordata; class Actinopteri; order Gadiformes; family Gadidae; genus Pollachius; species Pollachius pollachius. The sequence continues at coordinate 12,586,555 of NC_136948.1, read as the reverse complement.
ATATGACATCACAGGTGGGCGTGTCCACCTAGATGTGTGACGGATAGATGAGCAACGTTTGCTACAGTCCTCTGGGTAGGCTGGTAAACTGATCTATCCAGCACACACCTAATCACACCACACCTGGTGGCATGTCATGGGACCTAAAAACAAAGCCTTTAAGTGAAGCACTCTACACCTAGAAGTGACATACCTGCATCTTTTGATATGGTTTGCACCTCATTTTCATGATGTGGTCCCACGCTCCAATGCCTGTTGGTACAATACACGTATGTTAGTTTCACACAAATCTTATGTAGCCATATATTATATTAACATTATATTTAAGACAAAAGAAAAATTGCAAGTGACTGATAAAAGATCCATAAACGTACAAACACAAATAGGAAACAATTAACTTGGTTAATAAGGTGGTGATGAGGTCTGAGACAAAAACAAACATATTTAAATATGTTTTTACTAAGGTAATGCTGATCCGATTTGAGAATATCCAATGACCAGAGAGAGGTTGAATAATAGGAATAAATCTAACTTAATATCAACTTTGAAGGTGATGGGGAAGGACCATAACTCCATAACTCACATGATGACAGCCACGCCTGTTCCCTGCTAATCTACGGGACCACACAGGGACTGACCCCTGCCTGTATGGTGGGAACTAATTAGCCTATATAAATGCTCAACCATAATATCAGGCACAAATCTCATAAAACAAGAACTTTAAAAAACAAAATGTTCCCTGCATTGATATGAGGTTTACTGGTAATTTATCTGATAAATGAATGATGATACATGATCAATTCAAAGCGTCAGTAATTGCAGATGCAGGTCAAATAAATGAGCAGGTATGGGTAAGTTAAAGACACCAATACTGCGGAAATTGAGATTTGAACCAATAATTTTTCAGCTGGGTATCAAACCACCTTTCTGATATATCCATAAACGTTGTGTTTATAAGCAGTAAAATACCGTACTGTTGAGGAGGGTGGCAGAACCGGGGCTGATGGAGCTCACTCTGGTGCTGTAGGTGTCAGGAACTCTGTCCATCAACTTCTTGTTGCCCGCCTCAAGCAGCAAAATCTTTCTCCACTCTAGATTGGGCTGCATGCCTTGAAGTCGGGGGAGGATAATCGAAACATAAGTGATGAGACGAAGTATTTTGCATGTCTTCTTTTGTCATATTAAAAGGCAATGAGATGTAGATATTATAATAACCCATGTACGGCTTTATTACATACTGAAGTGTGTGTATTAGTCAGTCACAAACACACATATAGATTATTAGTACATAACACAATTCAGAGTGCAGCATTCACCCAATGAACATGCCATGGCGGATCCAACCATTCCTCCTCCGGATATAACGACATCATAAACTTCATCCTTGTCTCCGGTGTCGGTACCCACTGCTCTACGACCGAGGATGCGATTGACAGAAGACAGTTGCTGTAATTGAATGAACTTATTTCGGACCAAAGCCGCTTTTGATAGGCTGTGCATTATGGTTTCAATACGTAGTTCAAGATGTGTCCGACATTTGAAATAATTCCCAAGGTAAAGATAGTTTTAGACAACTGTTTTGGACGTTTCTCCTTGAATAGGTCCTATTAATACCTGCTAGTAACCTTCTATAGTTCTGCCATGTTGTGTTGACATAAGAAGTGCTGCGACGCTCAAAGAAGTACTTCCTGTATCTGTTATCCAATCAGAAAATCATATCTTGCTCCTGCAATACTCTATTTGGCCACACATGTTAAACTGGCACTAAAGTTAAACTGAGAGAGAACGCCTTTATTAGGTCCTACGGTCTTTGCCTTTTTTTCTTTCTATTCTAACTCCAACTATTGGTACAATGCCATCCATACCAGACACCTTTATGAAAAAACTGTGTTTCCTTATCTGGAAACGATCTGTGAACTGTTGATTGCGCTGGAGAGTTTCCCATCCGTTGCACAGGTTTGTTGGCTATCGTTATGCTTTTGTTTTAGCTTTTGATATTGAATTAATTACTCGGTTAAATGTTGTTGATTTTATTTGCAGGTCTATAGATAACGTTTGGTCGCAATATAAACTAGTAATACATCCAGCCTGCCTACTTTCTCTGCCACATTTGCAATGTTGAGGAAGCGGATACTGTCACCATGGTAACCAGCCTGCTTGGTTTATTTCTGCTGGACACTGCGTTGATGTGGAGATTCATAATGAAGCTTATATTGCAAATACAACTAAATGTTTATAATTCGTGTGCACATTTCTGTGTATGTATCTATGAACAAATGAACAAATGTTTGACCTATTTTCGTAGCTATGTATATATATTATTTTTCATTGTCACATTATGTTTTCTCCCTATTAGTATGCCCAATACGAATATAACCACCATCAAGCTGGAGGCCATGCTGGTGGAGGGCCTTAAGGCAGATCAGGACTTCCAGCAGCAGCTGCAGGCCCTGAAGGAAGCCCACCTGAAGCAGCTCCAGGAGACACAGAGGAGGCAGAGTGAGGAGCTGGAGAAGAGGATTCACAGAGACGCCCTGCTCTCTACGGACAAGGAGGACAAGTCTGAGGAAGGCCGCAACTTAAACGGGATCTTCAGGCCGTCAAGGTGACAAACAACAGCCACACATTGTGTTTTTGTTACTTGTGATGTATTTTTATTGTGTATTTGAATGATGTTGAATCCGTTTTTTTTATTTATCAAAAAACATGAACATTCTGAATTGTGCTGTTGGCTCGGTTCCATTTCCGCCTCCGCTCCTATATTACATGTCATTCCCTCTCTTTTTGAACCAACTTTCCTGTCACTCATCAGTGTCCCGTCTCTAGAAGCATAAACACCCACACACATATATTAAACCAATTGTTTCTCCCACACACGTGACAGTCTAAGGAGATCCAGTTCCACCTCTGTCCTGGCTTCAGGCAAGGGGACTCCTCCAGAAGACCAGCCGTTAAGAAGACCTACCCTATCCTCCCCTGCCCGGGTCACCTTCCTGACCGGTACCCCCCCTAGCGGGACCCGTCCCACGCATCAGACCTCCCTGTCCGTCACACAGTCCTCTTACGAGCACAAAGAGCTGGCGTGGGAGGCGGAGTGCCAGAAGAAGTTCCGCGCCCTCCCGGTGCCGAGACACGTGACTCTGCCGCTCTATCGCCAGATGACAGAGCAGCGGGAGACCAGGAGGAAGCAGTGCCTGGACCAGAGGAAGGACTTCCTCCTCTCCTCGCAGAAGCCTTTCTACTTCCAGGAGAGGGAGAGAGAGAGGAGAGAGAAGATGTTGGCAATGTTGAGTCAAGTCGCGCTGGATCAAGCGTCAAAACTGCAGAAACTGTCTGCATCCACTGCCACAGCTGGGACCGTTGCATCAGTCAAAGAGGCAAAACAGGCAGACGTTTCTCCTCCTGGCACAAGTGAGCGGATAGGGGAGTCATTGACTGATTGGGTTCTTTTGGTTTCCAGTATGAAGATAATAGTTTATCATAAGATAATACTTATAGTTCTGGGTAATAAATGAAAGATGTAAATATTTAAAGGCTGATTTCTCCAAAAAAGATGTAGCATAGGCCCTGTTAATACAAATTTGCTTTGTATGTCTATTTAATCATTAAGGAGACACCGTTTGTTATAGCTACAATAAACGAGTAGGTTAGGGCTAGTGATCCAGTATGTCTAGACTGTCGAGCAAAGGGGATGGGAGCCATGCATCTTGCGTATCCTAAGCAGTGATTCCATATAGTTCTATTATAACAATGTTGTTTTTATTTATAGATGAGGAGCTAGGCAAAAAAACCAACAAGGGCCCTCATGGTGGGAACATTAAGAACTCCACAGCACCGAACAAGACCAGAAGCGCCCCGACCAGCAGCTCCAAACCGCGTTGCTCTGACCAGACCAAAAAGCAAATGCTGGGTTTTCTGGACGAGAAACCCAGCTTCCAGCCCCGGATCAGCCAGCAGGTCCCTGACTTCAGCAGCCGACACAAGGCCTTCCAAGCCGAGGTGCTGAGGAAGGCACAGATGAAGGGCTCCATCAAGTGTCAGCCCTTCCATCTGCGGACCTCCACGCTCTCTACGAGGCAGAGTGCGGCAAAGCCGGCTAACTCACAGGTGCGAAACCTCCACACCTTTCTTAAAAATCATTTTTATGCAGATTCGGATTTTATGCAGACTCTCTACGATTTCCAAAATCATTGCATCGGTTTCCAGCTTAACCTTAAACGGATGTATTTGATAAAATAACACGCTTTATTAAAAATATGTATTCTCATATTTTAGGAACCCAAAGTAGGAAGTAATTTAAGGAAAAGCAAGTCATTTGGCTGCTTAACCTCACTATCAACAGAAATACTCCCCACATACATCAGCGACGCCACAAGAAAGCGTGGGATGGCCATCAGGTAATAGTAGGCATTGACTTTGAGCCACAGTATAAAGGCAGCTATATTTACAGTATCACTGCATGGTTCTCAGTATCTTTATGCTTTCCTTCCCCAGAAAAACAATAGAGATGAACGAGAGCAAGAAAGGGCAGAGTGCCGATTGGATGAGATCTTTCCAGATGAGATCCCAAGCAATGCAGAAGACGGTCACTGTACGCGCAAAGGTCATTGACCCCCACAGCAGCCTCAAGGACATGTCCCAGGAGCAGCTCCAGCAACACCGGTGAGTAGGACAGAGCTCTGAGTGAGTACAGAGGAGCCATCACTAAATAAAGTTGTGCTGAATATCTGTTGTTGATGTTGTGCAATACACAGGGAGGCAGATCAGCAGAGGGGGAAGGAATACTTAAAGGAACTACGGGACATGAAGGAGCGGGTCTCACAGAGGCCTTACCTGTTTGAGCAGGTGAAACAGGTAAAGCACCTGGGGATTCAACAGGTTTACATATACATACAATGGGAGGTGAATCGATACTGTACACTACTGTCTCAGGTGTTAGTGGTAGGGTGGTTAAGGTGTTTTACTCAAAGATGAAAGGTTCTGGTTTCAAATCCCCAAGTCTGAGGTGAACTTTGCAAGATACCAAACCCCTATCTGCTCATTAACAACATGTAGCGGAATAAAATGGTGGATTTGTTGTTAATTAGTAAATAGTTTGATCTATGGTTTTGTAATCATTTTGGTTTAATTGTTTCCAGAAGCAAGCCAAGGCCCAAGTAGAACGGACATACAGGAGGAAGCTTCAAGAAGTCGGTTTGAATGAACGTTTTATTGAAGCATCATCTTGATCAAAACGTCAGCGACAGAGACACTTAAACACTGAAGTGCACCCGAAGAGGAAGAGCGAGACCTCAGCCACGACACGGACGTCCAGAGCAGGTGCACGGCACCAAGCACACGTCTTTCATTACACAAAAAAACGGTTGAAGCTTGCTTGTTTCAAAGGGTAAACTTGGACATTTTCCCTTCAAACAGCATGTTGTACCACGGCGTCCGGGTAGTACACGAATAGCAGCGGCTCAGAACAGCCAAGGCCTCTGTGTGCCTCGGTCATGTTAATGTTACATTACGTAACACGGCGGCTCTGCCCCACAGACTACGGTCAAGAACACGCAACGTTCTGTAGCCAAGTCAAAGTTTGATGTAATTACACTATAGACATTTTGGAAAACCAAACATGTCTGACTTTAGGGTTGGAAAGTGTAGACGAAGGGAAGAAAATTGAAGACACCGATGAAAGAAGCGTGAAATTCAAGGGGGAAGTAATGGGATGATCCGATGAGGGCTCAGGCCGCCTGGATGTTTTGTGGCCGTGTCTGCGAGAAAACAACATGGTTTGCTAAAATCATTCATGCCAAGACGAGCTAACTGCACCAGACGTCCCATAGTTTGGGATGTGCTTCTCTAAATTATGGACATTTGGTGTCACCAAAAAGAGGTCAGAAATGCTGTGGGAGGATGAACACTCAGTGGTGGAATTACAGCACAACCATGTATGTTAATGGAGTGGCACTTTATGATGAAATTATAGTTACACATTTTATAATTACAAGCATTTATCTGTCTAGTTGGAATGTAGATGATATATGTTCTGAAGAAATACAGTATGTTCAATCAGAGAGTATATATATCATCGTTTTTGTATATTTTTCTTGTTAACTGGTTAACATACCAAGCATTGCGGTTTTAAATAAAAGTTTTAGCTTGGCAACCTTATCATACAAGTTTTAATTAAATTAAATGCATGACTGGATACCACCAAAAAGTGGTCTTTATCGTCATAAGGCCTCATAGTGTTCTGATTGACAGTATAGGAAATGCAATGGTACATTGCTGATTTAGTTTGCGGTCTTCCCATACCGCTGAGTCGAATGACTAATCAAATGAATACCTTGTCAACGGACTGGTCCAATGAGGACAAACATCTGAAATAAAGATTTTGTTTGACGGTTTGGTTGAAATTCCCTATTCGCTATTTCTAGAAACAGGCTGCCAGTTAAATAAACAGCCCTAACTGTGCTTCTGCCATCGCAAAGAGCATTTCAGTGCAGAACTCGGGCCCACAGACCCACATCAAATGGGATTCACAGTGGCCTCCACTGTGTGGAGCTCCTGCTAAGAAGCCAAATTCCTGGAATTTGAGGGATTTCTTTTTTTTAACTGACCAGATGCAAAAATATGTATTTTACCGGACCTTGCCTGCCCCGGTCAGCTAGACCTATAGCCAGAGACGGCTCGGTATCGGCCCACTGTCATTACACATCCGCATTTTACTCGTTACTATGGAGACGAGTGGAGTTGAATGTGACTATAGGTCCGCGACTCCATCGCGATCAAGTGTAGTAATTGTTCTTTAACCTCACGTCAGAATGATGGATTATGATTGAGTTTTTCAGGGGCAAAGCAACCTCTGTGTAGGAGTCAAGTGTTTGTATATGTAAGCGGGCTGGTGTAGAGATAATTCTGTGTTGCCAGACTGAACTGCCATCTTACGACGGTACCATCAAAGCCAGCAGGACAGGTCCTGCTGGCTTTATTTCTCCAGGCTGGCGGCGACTCTGCAAGTTCTCAGCTCGCACGGCTCTCTCCCTACAGAGTGCCAGCGTGGAGAGATGATATATAATCACAGGGGAGCCTTTCTTGAGCTCTCGTACATCACATGACAAAGCTTCAAGGGCTCCGGGAGGGTTGTCATGGGAACCTTGTATTCCTCCCCAGGCTGCCTAGTGGTCCCTGAGGAGTGTGCTGCACCACCTCCTATTCCCCGTCGAGTGGCTGCAAAATAACCAATCACACACACATACACACACATGCACACACGCACACACACACACACATGCTCGCACACACAAAGTCTTTGATGCAAATTAACACGATGAGGAGCTGAATCTCAAAGCACAACCAACAAAACACAAACATGGGTGTGTTGCGCAGGTGATCTGCATGTGTTTTTGTTATTTTAAACAAGCTCTTGTGTTTATTGTGTCTGTGTGTGTCTGTGTGTGGGGGGAGGGAGGCAGGATTACATTTGGAGCTGAAGGTCTCATTTAAATCAATGAGAGGCTGTGCATGTGCCTCAGCAAACGTTATCATCAGGGCTCCTTCAGGAGCACATAAACAATATAATTCCACTGGTTCAAGGTGACACGCTGGGCTCTCATTACACAGCTAACGCCACTGTGTAATAATGAAGCTCCCACTCATTTAATGTTGGAAGTGTAGAGTTGAAGAGGCCAGCCGACCATAGGCGATGCACGGTTATTTAAATAGCACCTTTCAAACATAAAGAACCTTCAGCAGGCTTCACAAGGGCAGGGATCACAGTTTAAAGACAGCTGAAAGGCACTCAATAAAGTACACTTAAAGACAATAAGGTAAAAGTGGAAGAAAGGTACACACACTAAAGCTAAATATATACCATGTGAGTCCTGAACTACAACTACATCCATCTATTAAAATGTTGTACGCTATCTAGTTTAATATATTTTTTAAATCGTGCGTTTCAATCAAGTCTAGTTTAAAAATGTACATTGAGATGCTACGGGCAAAGTGCATGTTTTCCGTGAGTGCGTGCGTGTGAATGTGTGTGTGTGTGTGCGTGCATGTGCTTGTTTGTCTGTGTGTGCTTCACTGTGTTCTTCCCCCGGGTTCACCTGCAGGAGGAGCTGTGGCTCGTCTCGGTGTAAAGACCCCTCTGTCTGTTTCTCCTCCAGTGCCACCAACACAATCCCCCCCCCCCCCCCCCAGCTCTGAGGAGCGACAGAGCATATCAAAACAGAATCAGGGAGGAGAGAGAGTGAAAGAGAGATAGAGAGAACGAGAGAGTGAGAGAGTGAAAGAGAGAGACAGAGAGAGAGAGCGATGGAGGGAGAGTGAGAGAGCGAGAGAGCGAGCGAAAGAGAGCAATGAGAGAGAGCGCGAGAATGAGAGCGAGGAGAGAGAGAGCGAGAGAGATAGCAGTCAGTGTGACAGATAAGAGCGTGGCGGTGAAACTCTTTTTCCCTCTCTCTCTCCTTTTCCTTCACTCTCCCTGCCTCTCTCTCTCACTGACTGCACTGTGGACGGAGGGGGGATAGAGAGACGCAAGTGCACACTAAGGTGTCAGGCAGAGACGCTCCTCAGACTCAAACAAACAGACGCACACTCGCTCAGTCCCACACACACTGACTCACGCACACATCCAAGGATCCCACAGCCCCGGCCGGACCTGCCAGAGGTGAACAGAGAAGAAGAGAGGGACGAGAGGGAGATCTAACTCAGGTACAGTGTCTCATCTCTGAGCCGTTCCCGCCTCTCTTTCATGTGTGAACCCGTTTCAGGTCAGTTCCCCTCGCACTCATGTGAGACTGGACTTTGTTACTTGTTTTTCTCCAGGTGGGTGGACCGGCACTTCCTCTCTCTCCCTCTCTGTCTCTGTCTCTCTCTCTCTCTCTCTCTCTCTCTCTCTCTCTCTCTCTCCGTGGATTCTCCCTGAGTGTTATGATGGGACTGGCTTCAAACAGCTCAGCTGATCAAGGTCCAGCTGTAGAAGAAGAAGAAAAAAAACAGAAACCAGAGATATAACCGTCTGTTGTTGTTATTGTTGTTGTTGTTGACGTGCAGGCAGGATGGAGCTGTTGACGGAGAAGGAGAAGGAGATGATTCGGGATAGCTGGGAGAGCCTGGGCAGGAACAAAGTTCCTCACGGAATGGTGATGTTCTCCAGGTAAGTTTCCCTGCCCTCCCCTGCCCTACCCCCTTCAGACTCCCATCCAAGCAAAGAATACGAAAACACGTTGATTCGACAAAGCTTCCATGAGCGAGTCTTCCAGAGTTGGGGGGAAAGGGACAGCCATGGTGTATGACCATGTCCTAAAGGTACGAAGTACGAAAGACGAGATATACCCCGGCCAGCTTCTTCATCGCACACTTTCACTCACTCGCAGAGACCAGAGGCTTCATGTGTTGCTTGGCGACAGGCTGCAATAGTGTGCAATTTACTTTGAGGCAGATGCTTCTCAGGCAGGCAGTGGAGGAGAGGGAAAGGGAGAAACACCGCCGTTTGAACATCACACATCGAGATGGTAAAGATGGCCGGGTGTAAACATATAATGTATACAATCTGTGCACGCAGCAATAGAGAACAGGGTTGTGACTGTGCGTGGTGTGTGCGTGTGTACCGAAATAGGCTGTTTGAGCTGGAGCCGGCTCTACTTGGGCTCTTCCAATACAACACAAGCTGCGGCTCCACACAGGACTGCCTGGCCAGCCCCGAGTTCCTGGACCATGTCACCAAGGTGAGTTTCCTGCTCACCACATCCACCGCCACGACATGCCCGCACGCACGCGCAGGCAGGCACACGCACACACACACATAAAGCCACAGGCACACAAACACGCACACACAGGGTCATCCATAAATCTGCGGAAACTGCATGTCAAACAGCGGCTCAAACTGTTTATGTCTGCCGAGGGGCAGTGTTGCACGGTCCCGGTGTGAGTGTGTGACGGCCGTCCTGGTGTGAGTGTGTGACGGCCCTCCTGGTGTCTGATGCTGCACCTGCCTTCCCTCAGGTGATGCTGGTGGTGGACGCGGCGGTCAGCCACCTGGACGACCTGCTGTCCCTGGAGGACTTCCTGCTGAACCTGGGGAGGAAGCACCAGGCGGTGGGAGTGGACACCCAGTCTTTCGCCGTAGGTCTCCCTCTCTAATACTCTAATGCTTCCTCTTTTTTACTGCTGCTGCCAACACGCAATATCATGCAAAGATCCCCCCCAAAAGATAAGCAGTCAAGCGGTCTCTCTGTCCCTCAGTCTCGTGCTCTTGACCTCACATCTTTGCACTGTGTTCTGTCCCTCTGCTTGTTGTTGTCGTCGGGGCCATGTGTTGTTGTGTTGTCGCCGTGTCCATGTGTTGTTGTGTTGTTGTGTGGTCACTATGGCCATGCATTGTTGTGTCATTGTGTTGTGTTGTTGTGATGTCTTGTTGTCGCCGTTTCCATGTGTTGTTGTGTTGTTGTGTTTTGTTGCTGTGTTCCACCGTGTCCATGTGTTTTGTTGTTGCCGTGTCTGTGTTGTTGTGTCATTGTGTTGTTGTCGTGTTTCCATGTGTTGTTGTGTTGTTTTGTCGCCGTTTTCATGCCTTGTTGTGTTGTCATCCTCTCCATGTGTTGTTGTGTTTTCCCCTTGACCATGTGTTGTCGTATTGTTGTGTTGCTGTGTTGTCCCCTTGTCCATGGGTTGTTCTGCTGTCCTCGTGTCCATGTGTTGTCGTGTTGTTGTGTCGTTGTGTTGTCATCGTGTCCCTGTGTTGCTGTGTTGTTGTGTGGTTGTGTTGTCTCCGGGCCCCAGGTGGTGGGGGAGTCCCTGCTCTACATGCTGCAGTGCGCGCTGGGTGTGTCCTACACGGCGCCGCTGCGCCAGGCCTGGCTCAACATGTACGGCGTGGTGGTGTCCGCCATGAGCCGCGGCTGGGCCCAGAACGGCGAGCACAAGGCTGACTGACGGCGCCCGCGGTTCCATGCACAGGAGGTTGTCGTTGCTTTGATCACCCTCCCCCCACCCAATCCGGGGTTGTCATCATAATGCGGTACTTGTGTAACGGTTTTCAGTCGCTCCCTCCGAGTACAGGGTGCCAGCGTGGTGGTGGTGGTGGTGGTGGCGGTGGGAGTGGATGTATAGTGTAGGCACACTTGATGATGTGCTACCGTGGTCAGATCACATGAAAGGGGGCATGCCGAGTTCTCTTTGCTAGAGGGGTTGGCGTTGTAGCTGCCGTACGATGATGCATTCATGCCAGAAAAGGGGTTCTCCTGTAAAACCTGAGGCCCTCGTTATCGGGCGAAAGATGTGGAGAGTAGCCTTTGCAGGGTGAAGAAATGCTTTGTAAATATTGGTGTTGATATATCTACTCAAATAATAACGACTGTGGTGATCTTTCGTGATTATTCTTAGCAAAATGTGAAACCCTGGATGTTATAACTTAGGCATCACGTGGTGTTTAAGCTGTGATGATTACTGTGACCCAAACAGGCGTTTCTAGGTCATCTTTGGATACAGGCCCGCATTATAGGAAAAATGTTGGGTCGGAAATAACACCTGTTTATTGTTACCTCACTCCAATTAACGATGGATCATACAGATATACATCATACCTCTTAGTTTTTTGCGTAAAACTTTGCTAGATGACTTTACAGTGACTGTTAATCTATTGACAATAGAAAACTTTTGAATTGTTTCGGACGAGAGCTGTTATTCTTTGATTACTTGGGGATATTTGACTATTTGTTATTACGCCACTGTTGTGTGCACCTTCTCAATTTCAAGTGTTCACCAGGCCTGAGCTGTTGGAACTGTTGACTGCTGACTGTTCGCTAAAAGACTGTTATTACCATTTACTTTAAAGTTTGAAAAAGCCAAACAATGAACATCTCCGCTTGAAGCCATGTAAAAACAGCAGCTAATTGGCTCTTTGTTTTAGGTTTTTACTCCTGGTAAACATGAAGTGGTTTGCCTGGGACAAAGAAATGTTGTCCATGTGAAGTACTTAATTCGTCAGAAAAAGCCAGCGGTACCTCGTCTTTAGTTGTGGGGAACAGATAGGCTATCTATATCTATTTTTTCTAGAGTACTGTATTTTATGTTTCTTTGATTATGTCAAGGACAACCGTACTACTAACTTTGCTCTCCCTTTATTGATAGAGGAGGCCGTCATACATATATATATATTTATAGAAATATATTGTTTGCTGAGATCGTACATTATGTGTTGCTGCTATAAAACTGTGTGTTTAAGATTCTGAATCACTCATAATGCCAAAATAAGTAGTTTAAGCAACAATATGCCAAGTATTTGTATATAAAAATACAACTGTATATCCAAGCTGCTGATATGTAGATATTGTTTCTTTTAATTTCTATGTTTACATTCACAAAGTTTATTTTTGTATTCTGATCTGTATGTTTTGTAGTATGGAAACTACTTGGTTTACCAAAACTCACACACTCACTGTTTGTTGCTGTTGTTTTTACTTTTGTCTTACTGGTAAATGGACCGATGTGGAGCAATAAGGTATGATTTAGATTATTTTATTTTCATTAATTAATTTAGTAATTCATTTTGCTTTCTTCAAGGTAGCAAAGGCATAAACAAATCCCCTTTGACACTGGAAGGAGCTGTTAGCAATCCTCGTTCACGCTAACTTCCTGTCCTTTTTTGCCGTTAGCGCTCCCTTCCCTCCTCCCTACGTCACCATAAATGTGGGTCTTGTTTGGCTCTTTTTCTCTTTACTTCTGCCTTAATTTTTTTGCTTGGCGTGTTCATCAGTGTAAGCCGTTTCTTGAGAGCGCTGGAATCAGTACCTTCGCCTGTTCCGCCATTGTCAGTCAACACTGAAATCGCGCTGCCCGCCCTTTAACACACAGGGAGCCCCGCCTCTTTGTGGGGTTCTCGCTCCTGATTGGATAGAGTTGGAAGGGAATTCCAGAACATTTATTTTCTGTTTACTCTAGGGCGGAGGGCCTGAGAGACCCATGTGAATGATATGGGTCCATAGGCTGTTATCAGTGATCAGTGATGAATATAGAGCTATTTAACACTTATTTTAACAAATAAATATTGCTTATAGCGCCTTTGATATTGGTTAATTTTTGTATTTGTATTGTATTTTCCATTTGCTATTTTAGTTTTCTTTAGTTTTTGACTCAAAGATTTTATGCCACAAACAGTGGTTGAACTGTTCCAACTGTAACTATGATATATTTTCACTGTGTGTGTAGGTGGTGTGTTTAAAGTCTTGGTTCCAGTAATTTGTCCTATGCATATGGTTGTTGTTTTGCGTAACCTATTTACAATGAACTTGGTGTAGGTTTTTACTTTTGGCAGCTGTGTTCATCAACCGCTTTGTTTGAATCTTCTAAAGCGTCCGAGCGTGTTTCTTGGATGTGTCGACGTCTACCTCATCTTTCCCGCCGCGACTGAAGCCATGCATTAACATTTGAACCAAAAGAATGACCTCCCATTGGACAGCTACGACGCAAATCACACATCCCTCAAGCCCATCAGCTTGTACATCGGATCCAACTCTTAAATACAAGTTGAATACAACTCTCCAATGCTGTTGTGTGTATGTGTGAGTCTGTCTCTGTGTGTGTGTCTGTGTGTGTGGGTGTTACTGAGATTAAAATAAAGTAAACATCTGTGACCGTTCTTCTGTTTCTTCTTCCCCTCGTTTGTCACGTACGGATAACTGACCCTAACGATGTCTCGCGGCAATGGCGGTCTGAAATCGATCACACCACGGCTGATTTGCCTCCCGCTACCAAGCTGTGTTACATAAGAGACTGGCTGCCTCCCCTCAGCCATGAAGACGAAGGGAAAAGGAATATCTCAGCTAAAGGGTCAGAGGGATAGACGCATTAGTCTGTAATCATGCTCCAGAACAAACAACGTCGCACACATCGGCAACAAATACTGTCCCAGAGTCAGGATTGGCTTTTTCAGAATGCACGCTAATGTTGCTCATCTCAGCATTAGTTCATAAAATCAAAAACACTGCAACATAAGATGATGAGAACCTCCATCCAATACGGCATGCGTATTGCATTAATTTAATAACTCTGTTCAATTTCTATTTCATTACTCATCGTCCTAAAAAGCACATTTCAGGCTGGCTGTCTGCTCCACTGCTGGAGCAAGAGGCTGACATGGCCCTAATCCGCCTCTCCTCTCAAGCCCTGTCCCAAAAGTAAGACTTGCTTAATTCAGCCTGGCACAATATGCTGTGTCCCGCTTCGGTCCACACAGACGCCAACGCAAGACTTGTCTTGGCAGGGTTGGTTTGTTTTTTATTCCCCAGAGAGAAGCATGTTGAACTTGTCTGAGGCCACAAGCGATGGTTAGATAACCCGTTATGTGAGTAACATTAACAAGGGCTCGTCATTGAGACCACTCCTTGGTTTTGCATACAATGTGCATCTTGTTCTTGCATGAACTTTCGGATTGCTGTTGTAGTAACTTCTGAATACTTCTGGCGTGGATCTGCTGCGTTGACGTTGGAGGGCTGCATGATTGGGTCTGAACACTGCTAACATTATTATTTTTAGAAAGTCTGCAATGTTTTTTTTTAAATTAAATGTGTGTATGTGTGTGTGTGTGTGTGTGTGTGTGTGTGTGCGTGTGTGTGTGCGTGTGTGTGTGTGTGTGTGTGTGCATGTGGAGGGGGGGTGGCATGGTTGAACGTCGTCAAGGCAACAGTTAAGTGACAGTCCAGAGTGGTGTGTTTGTTTGTTTTTGTTGGAAAGGGGGGAGGGGGGGGCTGAGCAAGGCACCACTCACATGATAAATCATATTGTTCGGTGCCGAGGGTTGCAGATTAACTGCCAAACAGGTCAGTGTTGACTGCTTTCTTCCAGCCATTATCCAAGAGACACGCTGCAATTACGCCCCCCCCCCCCCCCCTTGTCACCTGCACAATGAAAGTCACAGTGCCCCTCTTTGGATCGCCCACAGCCTCGGGAGGAACTGAATAACCATACAGGCCACAAATGACAGCAGTGGGGGGAATCAGACCACAGGGCCAAGCCAACCCAGCACCCCTAAATGGATAACAGATGCAAACTAATAATACTGGGAATAAACTCTTGCAAAAGAAAGAAGAACATTTGCAATGGCCCGTATAACCGTTCCTTTCAAGTTATACAGTGTCTGAATCAATGAGTTACAGGCACCACAACAGGGGATAATTGCCCTCAAACAAACTGCTCACTTCAGAAATCAACTGAGCACTTTGCTATAATTAGAACTAAAAAACATATTTAATACACTTTCCTTTTCCATCACAAGCGAGCATCTGGGCAGGAGCGAGGGAGAATGCTGCTCGCACCCAGAGGAATTCACCTTTCATTAATCAGTTGCCAGGGGTGACAGGGAAATGTCATGCACTGCAGACATAAGTTTATGCAACGATTAAATCAAGAATGCTTGTTATGTAATGGTGTGGCATATGCTTTGTGTGGATTACAAATTAATATAATTTAATAGGGAAGATGTGTCGCATGTTGCTCACCTGTCCAATGGTCATCCGACGAAAAACTGTCTGTGTCTTACTTCTCTGCGTTGGTTTTTTCAAGCAGGGTCCGTGGGCTTGTTTTATTAATGGGTTCCCGTTCAATCACCTGCTGTGTGGACCAAAGAGGTGGGAGGTGGTCGCTGTGCAAGTACACCCGCCTCAGGCCTCGTCTGTATGCAGGAACACTGCCTCGGGCACCAGGCTATCACTGACGTCTGCCCCTGAATACCATGCTCCTGCCAGCCCTCTCTATAGGTGGCCCTCAGCACAGGGGTCTCTGCTTCAGGGAGATGGTCTGTGGTTGAGAATCACAGCCAAGACAGAGACGGATCGCACTAAACACTGACTATGGACAGGTTATGACGATATATGTCATTATATATGTGTTTTTGAAGTCATAACAGTTGCTGTCGTTGTCCAATCGAAGAGTTTGTGCAAAATACGTCTTCTTTTACGCATAAAGCTTCCGGAAAGCCACAATAATGTGACTAGCGGGGTTCTCTGTTTGTGCTGCGTAAAGAGAAGAAAAGACACGTGCATGGAACTGCGATGGCGTGAAATCAACACATTTGACTTTAATTGGAGAGCCACATTACCTAACGTTTGACCTTTGCCCTTGGTCTCTGATGGAGGTTGATCACACAAGCTGTGCCCCTGTTCTTTTCTTGAGTGAGATGATAACAGACATTAACAGCTCAGTCGGCAGGAGGAATGTACTGTATGTTCATATCTGAGTGTGAAAAGCAACAGTTTAAAATAAATGTTGAAGATAAATAAATAAGAATAGCCATGAATTCAGAAGAAAGGCATGGAGCAGCACAGGATTGACATATAGCCATAATGCTAAGAGATTAATACAAAGTAACGGTCAGGTCAAAAGGCAGAATAATATTTAAAACATTAACTGTGCACATTCATAAGGGGCATCATTTTTTTTAAATGCATAAACCTCATCGAAGTAAAGGTCACAATTTACGAAAAAAGGGAATAAATACTGCTTATATCCGCATTAAACATATATATGTAATTAGAATCACAATTACATTACTTATTAAACAAAGTGCCCCAAATAATTTACAGTGCAACTGTCAATATGCATTGTGGTCGAGTTTAAACAGCACAAGTCTTGTTTCTATAATTCCTGGTTAGTTTTGGGCACAGCGTTGAAATATATGCCTTAGAATGAGGGATGTATACACATTATTAAAGGAAAATAGGTCATCTTTCATCCCTCCACTCTTTGTCACAGAATAGGACAGTCAAGTACAGCTAACAACCGTGTTACAAAATAAGTCATCTGACCAAAATCAAAAAACCTGAGAAAGACAAAGTCAAATAAATAATATACAAGTCGAATAAGGAAAACATAAAAAAACAAATCCACCTTGAATACAAATACTATGGAAAACAAAGATAAAATATTAGTGAGGGTGATGGTAACAGTAATGAGTGGCATTGACACACCTTGTGTTGTATGGTGAGGAGGGGGATATAAACCATAGTGTTGAGTTATATTGGTGTCTCTATATTCAACTTCCCTGCACTTTAGTTCTCGGTCCATGCAGCATATTTCAGGCCATGCTGGATTGTCACACATAGGATACAATTAGTCATCAAGGCACGGCAACAGAGCGATGGGACCAATCCACACGATTCTTACAATCAGTTTAGCAAGTACAACCGTCCCCTTCGAACAGAAAAGACCGCCTTATATAAAACTAGGAACTATACAAATTATTAGTATAAAACATTGGCATCAGCGCATGTTTCGCTACTGTACTTGGGTTGTTCGGAATGTAAGCAGATGATTGCATTGCTTGACAAAATAGGAACATGCAACAGTGTTTTACAGAGAGTTCATTGAATACCACCAGACCTACACAGGAATATTCTCGGAGTGAAATAAAAGTACTGCTGTATAGAGCCACGCCCATTCCGGTGTCCCCTCTAAAATAACCTTATTTCGGAATAAATATGTACCTTCTATTTTTAACCCGTTTGATGTGTGCCATGCATTACATTGGGACCTCAGTGGTGGAACGAGCTCCCTACCGATGTCAGGACCGCAGAGTCGCTCACCAGCTTCCGCAAAAGACTCAAAACTCAAGTGTTCAGAGTTCATCTCGACTCTGCATAGAAACCAATGCACAGCCACCATTGAATGTTGTACGTCCTGGCACTTGTACATTGCACTTATTCAAGGTACTTAATTGTGTAGCATCTACAGTAGCTGCTATCGCTGCTTTACACGGGGAATGGGTTAGCCTAGCGATTGTAATGCTTGCACTTGGTTCTATGAACGTCTTTACTGTACCGACAGCGATATATTGTTTCACTTCTTATGACAAATGTACTTATTGTAACAAATGCACTTATTGTAAGTCGCTTTGGATAAAAGCGTCTGCTAAATGCCCTAAATGTAAATGTAAATTACACATATGATGCTTTTCAATTTAAAAGATTCTCAACAAAGTCACATTTTGGCGTTGTTAAAGTCGGTGACGTAATTAGTCGCAACTTTCTCTAAATGCCATCTACCCTGAGCCGCTGAAGACACTGTAGCATTATGCATTTACACACATTATCATGTGTTTTTAGTACGTGATTTCATCACACAAGCAACTGATCTTGGATAATGTGGGAGACGAGAGATGTGTAAATATTATATTCATAGCCCAAGCAAGTAACAATTACACATTAAATTAAAAAAACTCAATTATATTGGTCTTTCAATGGGTAAACAAAATATTTTCATTCATGGTCAAATGTCTGTGTTTGTGGTGACTTCCGTTTTAATACCAAATATTTAAATTTAATTAGCCATGATATCCTTTTCACTTTGCGATCCTTTGGAAAAATTAAAAACAGACGAGTCCACGGCAATGTGAGACTATTATTACAGAGCCCTCGGATGAGCTACGATGAGACAGCCCTAAGCATGATGAAACTAACCCCAATAGGCACCCACCCACCCACCAAAGAAACACAAATCCACAATATTAACACGACACACATCGAATTGAATAGCAAAATAGTGGCCCTTACGTGGCCGACCACAACAATCCACCCAGGTCTCATCGACCGCTCACTAACTCACTGCAGACCCTGACGTGGCTCATGTAAAGAGGGCATGTTCCACCATCTCTCGGAGCGGTCGGAGCCGGTCCTCCTTCTGCTCTCACTGCAGATGGCTCTGCTAAACCCGTCGCCCTCACCCTCGCCCTGCCACCCAGGAAGCAGATCTGCCCGTGCCAACGCCATCCTGCCGGGGCGTGCTTGGGCTCTGCACAATCACACACAAACACACGTACACACACGCGCGCTTCTAATGGGAACTTTCTGATCACCTCATGTGCGAGCCGCACAGTCTGACAGACAGAAGACCTCCGCTCGCCGGCAGTGGCCTCGTCGCAACGTTCTCCAGAAGTGAACCAAAGAGTCTCTCCCCAGCTTAGCTTAGCGTATGTTCATGTATCAAATCCAGGCGGATGGTCTTGGCGGTATGTTTTTTATTGAGCTTTTTTGGGGTGGGGTTAGGGCACAAGCATCTTCTTAATGCGTTCCTATTGGGCGAGGGGCAGCGGATGCTCTGCGGCTCTTGAGGCGGGTTGGCCGGGCTCGGGGGGGGGTGGCTAAACAGTGAGAAGCAACACACACAGCACGGGGGGGGGGGGGGGGGGGGGGGGGGGGGGGCAGCGGGTCTCACTGGTAGCCCGCCGTGCTGTCCATCACAGAGCAGTAGGGGGGGTCCTGGGGGTCCTGCAGCCGGGTCTCGTGGGTCGCCGAGGGCCCCCCTGCCTCCTCCTCGCCCTCCTCCATGTCGTCCTCGGCGGGGGCGTGGCTGGAGTGGCTCTGGGAGCGGGCCAGGGCGCCGTAGCTCTGGTGGGCCGGGGAGGGCATGGGGGTCAGGCCCAGCTCGGGCTCCAGCAGCACCGACGCCACGAACAGCTGCAGGGGGGAGAGGGACGCAGGGCTGGCGGGCGTTGTGGCGGAGCACGGGGGGCACTGTGTTTGTTCACTGTGGGGTGTTAGCTGTGGGGCGTCCATGATGCTACATCATCAGGAAGACGTTTGTGCTTTATTGGCTGTTTTAATGTCACTAGTGCTACTGTTCAATCTTAAACAATCTTGCATAAACAACAACAAATAAACAAAATAAACGTTTTAGGGTGAATTATATGATGCGGACAACGCTAAGGTCAGGAGGTCTCAAGAAACACACACACACGCACGGGCACACACACACACACAGACAGACAGACACACATAGATACACGCACACGCATTAACAATAAAATATGCTACTGTACACTGGAGACCGTGGAGGGCGGGGCTGCGCTTCTCTCTCCGTCGCTCAGAGTCGCCTCGGTCGGTTGGTCAGCCATCTGGGAAGCAAAATAGTGCTGTTTACTGACACCACCCTGCTGGCACAGTACACACACTGAACACACACACACATTCAAACATCCAGGGTTTAATGACCGACCGGGTAGCTCGACGACTTGTCCGGCTGCTTCCTGAGGAACAGGCGGAAGAGGGCAAAGGTCACGCAGCAGACCAGGGACGAGAAGGTGAACAGCGTGATGGGATGCATCGGGCCTAGAGGAAGAGATGATGAGGATGAAGGGATTAGTGAATGAAGGAGCGTACGAGACACGGCCCACTGGTTCACTGAGGCAGAAGGAGAAGGAAGGGGAGGAGGAAGAGAAGGAGGATGAGGAGAAGGAAGAGGAGAAGGAAGCGGAGGAGAAGGAGGAGGAGGAGGAGGTGGAGAAGAACTACAACAACAATTACAACAATAACAAAGTACAGACAAGGAGAGGCAACAGTAGAGTGGTACCTAGTCTGAGCACAGAGAAGAAGAGGAGCCAGAAGATGCAGAGGATGGGCGCCACGACGACCTGGGCGATGGCGGCCCGGTGGATGCGCTGGCTGAGCCTGGTGGGGACGTAGGCGTAGTAGATGTTGTAGCGGTCCACCATGTGCTTCAGGACGACGTACAGGAGCCCTGGGACACACGCACACACACCAGGACACACACGTACACACACACGCACAAACACACACACGCACGCATGCACACACACACATCCGGACACAAACACACACACACACACTCACACGCACGCATGAACACACACAAGCATAAACATACACTGATTAACACAGCAATCGTCAGCTTGATCAATAAGAAACACCACAGAGGTGAGTGACAGGGAGCACCCTGTTCCTGCTGAAGTACCCTATATCTTCCTGATCTGGGTGCAGTAGTAAATAGAGGCTTGGTAAGCTCTGGGCACAGACAGGAGTAGAGTGGGCGTCTGGCTCGCAACCCGTTGAGTCTGAGCGTCTCGGACCACAACACATTCACACGGTCTGCTGCCGGCTGGCAGGCAGCGGGGGGCAGAAGGTTACAGTAGCAGCAGAGACACACAGGCTGACAGACAGACAGGGGACAGACAGACAGGGGGACGGGCAGGCCACCAGAAACACACAGGCTGACAGACAGACAGGGGGACAGACATACAAGGGGACGGGCAGGCCACCAGAAACACACAGGCTGACAGATACACAGACAGACAGACAGACAGGGAGACAGAGAGATGGGCGGGCAACCAGACAATCAGACTAGGGACAGACAGCCGGACAGACAGACAGACAGACAGACAGACAGACAGAGAGGCGGGCAGTCAGACAGCCAAACAAGGGGACAGAGAGTCAGACAGAAGGACAGGCGGTCCTACACATAGTGTGTGTGTAATATCTATGGCTAAATCTTCGTGTATAAGGGTGACCAGCTTCAACACAAGACACAAATTAAGTGGAAGGACTCGAAATGTCCCAAGAATCAATACTGAAGAATAGATAGCAAACACACAAATACACGCGTACACATACATATATAAATACACATACACACAAACAAACTCACGCACATCACAAGCTGAATGCTGAATGACGAAGCCATAAAGCAAGCGGCTATCCTCACCAAAGGGCATTATAATGGGACAGGTGATGCTGTAGGTCATACTGACGGCAACGATACACATGGTCCACGCATACTCCAGACCAAACTGGAACTCATAGGCCTGGCTCTACAGGTAGAGAGAGAGAGAGAGAGAGAGAGAGAGAGAGAGAGGGGGAGAGAGAGTGAGAAGGAGACGAATAAAACAAACCACAATAGCCACAGGAAATTGCTTTTCAACCGATTGTGATTACATTTTATTTGACATGACATCCATAACAGCCTGAGCGAGACGCTAATCGTCACACACATTTATCGCTCTACACTTTAGATGAGGGGTGGGACACATAAGATGGGGGGGAGTGGGGGGGTGGGCTGACCCGCTTGAGGTGAATGCGCTCCGCCTTGGACTTGGCGAGACAGAGGCGGGCGGAGTAGACTGCCAAGGCCGGGATGCGGAGCAGCTCCATGGCGGTGCCGATCAGGCTGGCCGTGATGACGTAGTTGACGAAGAAGGCGCCGTTGTCGGGCAGAAACACACACCTGGGGGAGGGGAGGGAGACAGATGGAACAGGGCGACAGGTTCAGCGTCTGGTGGCGCTGAGCAGCCGTTAATGTGACACAGAGGTCATTGGGGCTGTGGTGGAGGGGTGCACAAATAACATGAACTGGGAAGGGGAGTGAACTGGGAAGTCTTACTGGAACTTGACCTCCCTGTCGTCCAGGAAGTTTACGTCAAAGAGCCATCTGAAGAACAGGTCCAAGCTGTGACAAGAGAGGGAAGATCATTTAGATGCAACTACAACAACTACTGCTATTACTACCTATTTACACATTTTAATTGATTAATTTGTTTTTCATATCTTGTTGCAGAGTCTGCAAAATATGTGTGCTTTAGAAAAGATACAATAAAATACAAAAACTCAAATCACTGCACAAAAATATGTTTCGAAACAAACTTATGCAAACAGATTCTAATTTAAGAAGGAAATCAGCGAGGAAGACGAGGCTGAGGACATGGTGGCTACCTGGAGAGGCCCAGGGACGGCAGAATGATCACCATGAAGACCAGCAGTAAGAAGCACTTGTGCATGGTGATCTGGTTCGCCCCAGACCTGCAAACCAACAACACAAACCAACAGAGGGGGGGGCACCGTCATCAAACACGCTCATGCAAGACACAACCTCTATGAGGGCTCGGTAGTCTGGTGGTGGGAGGGGTTGGACTACCCGCCCGAAAGGACTGGGTCCAACTTGTAGGATCCCTGAGCAAGATGTCACACCCCTACCTGCTCGTTATCGGCATGCATCTGTGTTCGGTCAGTCGTGGTTGGATGAGAGTGACTCGTGTGACGGAATATGTGATTATATACATATTTAAGGGATAATGCTTGCGGAGTGATACCAAACACGTAAATCAGATGCAAAAAATCCACATGACAGCTTTCATTATATGCTTAGCAACGGTCAACTATCGAAAAATAATTCACAGCCGGAAGTTGTGAAGGACCATGCAAGTGAACGGAGCGTTCCACAGCATTGAGAAGAGCAGTGTAATAAATACCTATAATATACCTATAGTATACCCATAGTACACCTAAAGTCCATCACACACACACCTATAGTTCATCAAACACACCTATAGAACATCACACACATCTTTAGTACATCACACACACCTATAGTACACCTATAGAACATCACACACACCTTTAGTACATCACACACACCTATAGTACACCTATAGTACATCAACACACCTATAGTACATCAACACACCCATAGTACACCTATAGTACATCAACACACCTATAATACATCAACACACCTATAGTACATCACACACCTATAGTACACCTATAGAACATCACACACACCTTTAGTACATCACACACACTTATAGTACACCTATAGTACATCAACACACCTATAGTACATCAACACACCTATAGTACACCTATAGTACATCAACACACCTATAGTACACCTATAGTACATCAACACACCTATAGTACATCAACACACCTATAGTACACCTATAGTACATCAACACACCTATAGTACACCTACAGTACATCAACACACCTAGAGTACACCTATAGTACATCAACACACCTATAGTACATCAAACACCTATATTGCACCCAAGGAATAGAGAGATGAAACGGGATGCGGTGGTGAAATTTGTCGACCTCATGAGAAGGCCGGGGACGTCTCCTACGAGGCTGTCACTCGTTTGTCGCTCGTTAGCACAAACTACCGTTTTCACACCAGTAAACACTCGATTTGCATTCGCTTGGCGGCACATCCCGCCTTCACACAGCCCGTCGGTGGGGGGGGTTATGTAATGACCGGGGGGCTCCGCCGCTCCGGGAGCCACGGCGCATATCATTATCCTCGCATGGCGATCGCTATGACAACCTGCCCGGAATAATGTGTTTGTGTGCACGCAGCGAGCGAGCAAGGGGGAGGGCAGAATCAACGGACAGACTGACGGACAGACTGACAGACATGGTGACAGGGGGAGGGAGGGACGGAGGGAGGGGGCGGTGGGTGAGTGACAGAGAGACAGAGAGAGAGAGAGAGAGAGAGAGACAGAGACAGAGAGAGAGAGAGAGAGAGAGAGAGAGAGAGAGAGAGAGAGAGAGAGAGAGAGACAGAGACAGAGACAGAGACAGAGAGAGAGCGATAGACAGAGACAGATACTAGTGAAAGAGAAAGACGGAAAGACTGCTGGACAGAATGACAGACTGACATCGGTTCAGCCAGCCAGCCAGGCAGGCGGCCAGACAGACAAATGATAGAAGATAAATAATATAGACCAGGTCAACCCCCACCCCTTAACCGAAACAAACAGAGTGCGGAGCTAATGGCTGGAGGGGCAGAGGCCTAGGAAGGGGAGCAGAGGAGGGCGGGTCATCACCTGGTCCAGTGGGACTCAAAGAAGGACGAGTAGTAGACGATGAAGGGCAGGAGCACCGAGAAGGCCCACAGCAGCAGGGTGGGGAAGAACTGGGTGATGACCGGGCTCTGCATCAACCAATACAAAGACAGTTATCAGATCTGAGGCCCGAATGGAGGGGCCAAGACGTTGCATTAGGGTTGGTAAGACAGACAGACAGAAAGACAGACATAGAGAGAGAGACAAACATTTGATGTCAGACTCCATTTGAAAATGCAAATGGTTTAGTCAATGATCTAAATGTATTATAACTATTGCACTTAATATTGAACTTGTACTCTGCCTTGTGTTTTATGTAGGAACTGTGTACTGCTGTCCATCTTGGCCATCTTGTAAAAGAGATTTTAATCTCAATGAGACTAAACCTGGTTAAAGAAAGGATATAATTATAATAATAATAATAATAATAATAATAATAATAATAATAATAATAATAATAATAATAATAAAAATAATAATAATAATAATAATAATAATAATAATAAACAGATAGACAGACAGACATGGCAGAAAATTAGGAATAAAGAAAGAAAGGATGACAGTAAAGAGAAAGGAAGAATGTATGAAATACTGAAAGACAGGAGGTGTTTTCCTGGGTGACCCCAGCATGCGCCCAGCTCCGGTAAAACGCGCTGACCCTGAGACTCTCCACAGGTCTGGTGACGTTGAACTTGTCCATGGTGTTGACGATGATGGCCGGTGTGGTGAGGAAGAAGAGCAGGAGGAAGAGGAGGATGTTTAGGAGGACACAGCGGAGCCACCAGCGGGAGCCGCACAGAGACAGGTTCTCCCTAGAGATAAGGAGAACCGTAAATGATCCGGCCAATCACAAAGCAGGATGGACGTTAAACATGCAACCCAACATGGCGCTTGTTTGAAATGGACCTGCGCTTGGAAGTGGCTGTGTGTTATGATATGGGAATCATACTGCAGTTCAATACTCAACATGCATCATGGCAGCATGCGGCAGACGTGTTGTATGATACAGTTTGGTTTCTTGGGCAGAGAGAGCTGCCTTCTGTGCAAATCAGTAGTCCACACTACAGTCCCCTTTTCAGTTTAACACACATTCATATTGTGGCCATACATCCATACAGCGCCCCCACACACGCATATTGGTCACGCTCCATTGTGACCAATTAGACAAGAAGGAGAAACGAACGCCGGGTGAATTCGTGTCGGTGTTGGAGCTGTGGTACACATACATCTCTTGCGTGTTACGTAAGCTCAATAGTGTTGCTTACGCGACTGAGATAACATGCATTACGGCTAACCCACTAATCGACTTATTGCCACTGAACTACAAGTGACCCATGCATATTGATTTGCAAAACAATGACAGTTCAACGCTTTACATTCCAAACCCTTGGTCACCAATTATTTGAATAACACATTTGGTGTTTACATGGGGGCATTTATTAATGAAATTCAAGTGTTATATCACAAAAAGCACTCTGAATATATGAATTGACCTGGAAGGGAGAAGTATGTGAAAAGATGGACAAACAATATGGAAGGATAGAGAGTCACATGGACTGAAGATAGACGGACAGACCGCCAGACAAACAGAGAGACAGACAGACAGACAGACAGACAGAAAGACAAACAGACAGGGAGACAGACAGACAGAGAGACAGACAGACAGACTGGGAGACCGACAAACAAACAGACAGACAGACAGACAGACAGACAGACACACAGGGAGACAGAGTGACAGACGGGGAGACAGAAAGACAGACGGGCAGGGAGACGGACAGACAGACAGAAACAAAAACAGACCGACGGGGTGACAGAGTGACAGACGGGGACAGACAGACAGATGGACGGGGAGACAGACAGACAGAGAGACAGACAGACAATCAGACAGACAGACAGATTGGGAGACAGACAGAAAGACAGACTGACAGACAGCACTGACCAGATGATGTCACTGGGGGCAGGGGCGTAGGTGACTCCCCAGTTGTGCGACTGCACCACAGTGGTGATGCTTGACTGCTGGGCTTGCCGGCGGCAATGCACGCGGCTGTGGTCCTTGACGATACTGAAACCCAGCAGCATGTCGAGGAACATGGTGACACAGTTGGCACATCATCAGCCCCACCATGCTCCATTAAGCTGATTAACAAAAGCAATCGACTCAGTTTATTGAGTGGATGGGCTCAGGACATGTTTCTTTATGCTGATGTTCCCCTCTGCCTGTTTGTGACGAAGATAAAGAGTTGGGGAAAGTGTCTGAGGTCCACAGCTCATTGGGCAGCTCATCAGAGAGTTGATATTGGACAACGCAATAAGATTTCTCTTCTTCAAGATGAGTTCCGTAAGACATTAACTTAAATGGTTCAGGCCGTGGATTCACTCACACTGCTGTCATCCTGTCGTCGCGGAAGGTGACAAAGGCGATGCCCAATCTCTTCAGAGAGATGCGATTCTTCTCTGCGTTAAATTCATCCGTTAGCTTTTCCTCTAACTCACTGTAGTACTGCTCTGCATCCACCTGCAGGGAGACGGAGCTTCCATCAAACCAGGGTTTGAACATGAACTTGCTTTATTTTACTCAGTTCTGAAAACCTAGGTTTGGATCACAGCGCCACCCAGTGGTAAGACGATAGCAGTGCAAAAGAATAAAGTGAAATCGTTTTTCGTTTTTTTTTAGCATGAACTACTGTACCTGTTCGAAGCCACAGAAGTCACAGCAGAAGATCTGCGCACAGGGATGCGTCTTGATCATGATCTTGCCCTCCTTTTGCGCCTTTGTCGCAAAATACAATCGGCCTTTCATCGCCTTTCTCCTGTCAACCACACAAACACAAAGAAACAGGTATCACAACAACAACTTCAACGACAACAACAACATCCTAAACGCTGTGTAGTCCCCAGACCCAGCAGGGGATTCTACCTCTCCAGGTCCAGCCTCATCAGCTGGTTCACGTCGAAGCAGAAGTGGATGTCGGTGACGGTGCAGCTGGGGTAGGCCTCACTGGGGCGGGGGGGGGAAGACAGCGGCGGATTACAAGGTTAACACCCAGCCAAGCAGGGACTTCAAACTATATGGCGGCAACCTATGGTCCCGTGCAGAGGAGGTCGGGGTTTAACTCAGAGACAGGAGGAGCGCGTGGACTCACTGGAAGTGTTTGGTGATGAGTCCCGGGTCGGAGATCTCTCGAGGGATGGAGGTTATCATCAGGGTTCTGGCCACCTGCAATGCAGCATTTGGACCCCCTCCCATCAGAAGTGAGGCAGTGATGCTGGGCGTTTGGAGGTCAGCTTTAGGACCTCCAGATTTAAACTGATTTGTATATTGATTAGTTGATTAAGTACAGATACAAGTGAATTATTAGCATGTCAGAATGACATTTTTAAGTTACATACATTTAACAGTATTTCAAATCACTAATGCTACTATTTAAAAAAAAATATCATGAGCGTAATACTCCAGATTGGGCAAATATCTGGTGGGTAGTTGAATGGCGGTGGGGCAGCCCAGTCAAATCAGGGGTCACCCTGATTTGACCCCTGATTTGTAGGCCTGTCCTCAGAAGGTTTCATGCATTACATTGCGCCCCCTCGGGTTAACAGTGAGAGGCGGCAGGCGAGGTGGTGCTCACTGACCTTCTCATCCTCGCCGTACTGCAGCTTGGCCGAGTGGTGGAGCATGCAGAGCACGGTGATGATGAAGTAGAGCAGGGCGAAGACGCTGTGGAGCCACAGAAATCCGTCCCTGCACGGGGAAAGCCCCAGATGTCAGAAGTGGTGTCCGCGGTGCGCTTATATGGGCAATTAACAATGAACCTTTTCTTTGTAGTTGCTCTGTGTAACCTCATCACCGTCACGACCACCACCACCGCCACCGCCACCGCCACCGCCATGCCATGCCATGCTAGACTTACTTCTCACTCAGATTGGCCAGTGTTGCTCTTCCAAAGTTTTCGGGACTGTCTCCTGTAGAAAATAATAAAACGTGACAATTTAATAGTTCAACATTTTCCAGCGGCATGTTTTCGGAGAACCCGCCCCACCCAGGCTAGTGAAAACGGGAACAAAAAACACAATTCTAAAATTAACATCCCCAGTATCTTAGATACCATACTTTGGCCCTGCTTTGTCTAGAGTAACCATGGCACTGGGAGGGTGTTTTTTTTTTATTCTAAACAGTGAGTGACACAGCCCATAAGATGAGGGTCATAAAATGGCGGTGGGAGACCCAAGTTTTACGTCGCTGCTTTAATGGCCGCCCTGTACATTCCACCATGGACGGCTCAACGTATGTGGCTGGAGTAGAAGCCAACTGCCAGCGATGCGTTTTACTGCGTTTCTCCCTGACGTCAAGACACGTGAAGTGGAAACATTAGACTTTATAACCCTTGACTATAGAAACTCTCCATCAATACCGCTGGTGTTTCACAGATAAAGTCCTTTTCTTTCACTGAGCCGCTGCCCCTAACCACTTCTTTCCATCCTGTGTATAGCTTGAGCCGTGGCTGTATATAGACTGAGCCCTTATAAACTAAAATATCCATGGTATGTGAGCGAGACTGTTGAGTGTGTGTGGCCTGTCCAGAGATGTTCCCCACAATCCACTCTGTCCCCCTCCCTCTCTCCTTCTCTCTCTCCCCCATCTCTCCCTCTCTCCCTCTTCTCCCCCCTCCCTCTCTCCTTCTCTCTCTCCCCCATCTCTCCCTCTCTCCCCCCCCTCTCTCTCTCTCGCCCCCCTGAGGTTAGGAGACCCCTAACGACGGCATGTCCCCCGGGGGTGCGCGCCTCAAATCACCCAGTAGGTCGCCGGAGAGGTTGATGGGCAGGACCACGGCCAGGGAGAGCAGGCAGACCACGGCCATGAGCAGGATGACGTGGCGCTGGAAGGACAGGTAGGTCACAGCGTCCAGGCCACACTTGCTGCGGATCTCCTCGTCCCTGCGACCGCACCCACAACATCGACGCACACGCAGGACATTTCAGAGGATACACGCCGAGGACGAGGCGGCAAGTGTGACTGGCGCTGGGTGGGGTCTAGACGGAGATAGACTCAGCGAAGCCACTGCATGTGGCTCAGGAGGTAGAGCCTGTTGGCTGGTTGCAGGAAGGTTGCTAGTTCCATACATGGCTCCTCCTAGCGAGAGTGTCGGGGTGGCCTTAAGCAAAACACCGGACCCCAACTGGCTATTGCATTGCATGGTTGACACAACCGTCGGTGTGTGAAAGACTGCATGACTAGGTGAATGTTAGGCAATATTGTAAAGCGCTTTGAGTGGCCACTGGTTTGAAAAGCGCTTTATATATTTCCCATTTATCAAGGTCAGGTGGAGGTGTCTGACTGGTGTGTGGGATCTAGACGGAGATAGCCTCAGTGGGGTCAGATGGAGGTGTTTGACTGCTGTGTGGGATCCTGAGTGAGCCTCAGCAGCCTCAGGTCAATGTGTAGGTTGAAGCCCGCATGGACATAATGATACCTAAAGAGTTGTAGCGTCACACGCCCCGGACGCGTCCTTCTGAAAAATGAGTGTTTAGACGCTCGTGCCTCATTCTAAGTTAAGCCGTGCCAAACACTGCGGTCGCCCGGGAGAACCCAACACAGGGGACGCTCTGGGAAAAGCCGGGCTCGTAAATGGAAAGAAAACAAAGAAACAAGAGCGAACACACAGGGCAGAAGGAGCGCGCTGGTCTCACAGCAGGCCACACATTGAGAACACACCGGGTGGGTTCGCCGTTTCCCAGGGATCCCGGCGATCCCGTCACTCGCGCACGAGCTAAAAGCAGACAGCTTCCAGAAACTCTAAAATAATACCGTGGAAACCACGCTGGAAGACATTCTTCCTTACGGGCCTAATTTTGGCCCAGGGTAGACAGTCTCCAGCAAGTGCAAATATCCAAAGGGAGGCAGTGGCACCAGCGGTCCTGTGAGGCCAGACTGGTTTGTTTTGCTTGCTAGTGAGATATAACGCCGTTGGCGTTATATCTCCATGTGATCATGACATCAGCTTTGAGGAGGAAGGCCCGACTAGCCGGGACTGGGAGGGGTGCCGCAATTAAACGGACAATTTCTTTGGGTTACTTACTTCATATGGCAAAGTGATGCCAGCCACGCGCAGAAACCCTGCAAGAGGAGGAGGACAGACGTTCACCATTCGTTGCATTACTTCATTTAAAGACCTACATTGGTGCATACGATTTGGAAGCATTCAGGAGCACATCTGGACAATGGCTCCCGCGTGCTATTTACATAAGAATGAGTTCCCCAGAGGGAGCTGGCTAGGGGATGACATGTTAATAGGTCTAGCCTAGAGCACTTTGTGGTTTGTCCTCTGCCACAGCCTCTGGGAAGGCCCTTTGACTCTCTGTCCCGCACCGCTGTTAACACGAGTGGGGTGACATCATCTCCTGTTACTCAGGTGCCCTGCAGTCACAGAGGGAACGGGTGAGTCAGGGGAACATCTCTGGGGGCAGGGCGGGGGTGTGTGTGGGTGCATGACTCCCAGCCCGAAAGGTCCTGGCTTTGAAACCCAATGTCCTGCAGACGAGCGGAGGGCATCCTTGAGCAAGACGCCGAACCTGCTACCTGCTCATTGTGATATGTATCTTAAGTCCCTTTTCATGTTGTTTTTCTGGCACTGTGCCATTTTGTGATATTTGTCTGAATGGGGAAGCATTTAAGGGGGACACACCAGTGGGGGCGTTACTGTGCGTTTGGAGTAATAGAGCAGAACTCACCATGTCTTTGACCTCAGACTCGGACGGGCTGGACTCTGAAGGAGACTTCTCCTTCTCGCCGGGTTCTCCATAGAACAGGGACGTGAGACTAACGGGCAGGAAGTGATGTCATCAGCATGGTTGTGAAGACATAGGCATAAGGCATAAGTCCATACATGCACTCCTCAATGCAGGAGATTCATGGAAAAAATGTTATGATGATATCATATATGAATAACAATATTTTTCTGATATAATTAACGAAGCGAAAGAGTGGTTTTGCCGAGAACATTGCAATCACTAACAGGCTTATAGAACAGCATGAAGGGTGGAATTAAAATAATTGCAGGGTGGTAATATTTAAATATATTTCAGTAACAATTGAGTTTTCCCTCAGCCAGAACTGAGCCGTGTTAAATCAGTCTCATACGTCTCAATTAGCGACACGCTAAGCGAACCCACAGACGCTAGGAGCCCTGGGGTGCTATGAATCAGGTAAAATTAATCTATTCTGAGTCACACTGCGAACGGGTTTCAGAGACACACTGACTACCAACCAAATTGCACTGCTGGGGAGAACTCAACAACAAGCATTGGGCATTTGCTTATTTCTATGCGCATCTATTTGAGTGTGTTTGTGTGTTCTGGTAGGCAGTGTCTGCCCAAGTTACTGCATGAATACAGATGAATGAACCCCTAAAAGATAAGGCAGTAGCTTTTGAACAACCAACAGAAAAAAAAGCAGAAAGGACTTTTGAAAATCACAGCACTACCGTATATAGCCAGGAGAGGGCGCTAAAGGTAACATCAACCAAATCTGAGTCATTTACATCAAATGCAATTAGGGCTCCATCTGGATCGTTGA
Source organism: Pollachius pollachius (assembly GCF_949987615.1). Classification (NCBI taxonomy): domain Eukaryota; kingdom Metazoa; phylum Chordata; class Actinopteri; order Gadiformes; family Gadidae; genus Pollachius; species Pollachius pollachius. The sequence continues at coordinate 12,554,591 of NC_136948.1, read as the reverse complement.
CTTGATCTAGAGATCTGTCAAGCATGTGACATGATCAGGGTCCACTCAGATAACGAGCCGGAGTTTCTACCTGTCGTTCTCCATCAGCAGAGCCAGACGCCCGTAGTCCCACGCAGCCTTCCTCAGACACGAGAAGATCAGCAAAAGTAACTGACATACACACACACACACACACACACACACACACACACACAGACACACACACACACACACACACACACACACACACACACACACACACACACACACACACACATATACAGACACAGACACACACACACATATAGAGACATACACACATACACACACACACACACACACACACACACACACACACACACATATAGAGACATACACACATATACAGACAAACAGACACACACACACACACACAAACACACACACACACACACACACAAATACACACAGACACAGACAAACACACATTTATTAAATCTATTATAAACTTATTTATAAAGCTATACGTTTGGCTTTAACAATAAACTTTTTAATCTAACTCAGCAATGAAGTTTCCATTGTCATGTGCTATGAAAGAGAGAAAAGATGAAGTCATATGCAAAATGTACATTGTACATTTTGTACAATGTACATTTTGTCCATTTCCAACAGTTGGAAATGGACAGGATTAACAAAAGTTTTTAAAGTTACATAATGTAACCTCAGCAAAAGAATGAATAGAAGCGCACATAATTATCATTCCATTGTACAAATGTACATCTTTCTGACTTGCTTCTACATCGGTTCAGAAGCTGCTAAAGAATGATGTCGTCTGGCAGAGGTTCTCGTTGACACTGGAGCCCAGTGAACCTGGGCTACACGACACGTCAACGGGACATCACATATCGCTTGAAATAAACCTTTCAAAATCAGTTCATTCATCCTAGAGCCCTTTTCAGATCGTAACATGAAGAAAACATTTACTGAGGAAAACAACGCATAATGGATGATGTAGTGACAAACCAAAACGGGAACCAGAGTGAGCCAATGAATACTGGAGTAGCGTCATCATAAATCTTTTACTAATTTCACGGTAGAAGATACCAGTTGTTCTCTAAGATTGATGAGGCAGACAACAATATTAAGAGAGAAGGGGGAAGGGAGGGGGGAGGGGGACAACCTCTAACAAAGCTGGAGAGAGATGCATCAGGCTCTGTTCTTCACAGTGATCCAATGACCTCTAGGGATCTTCCATCTCTCTCAAATCCACAAGTCTGGAGTAAAGAGATTCTCCTGATGTCTCTCTCACTCTCTCACTCTCTCACTCTCCCACTCTCTCACTCTCTCTCTCCTCCAAATCTCTCTCTCTCTCTCCTGCTCTCTCTCTGTGGGTCCCTCACCTCTAAGTTGTTATCTTATCTCTTGCCAGGTTGTTGTTTGAGAATATCTCTCCCATTGTCCCACAGATGAATTATTAACATTGTTGGTGGGGGGATTGGAGCACAAGGAGGGGACAGGCATGGGGGGTGGTGGTTGCTCTGTTGCCCTGACAACCGTTCCGTGATCGCTAACGAGGCGGTGGAAAAGCCTGTGGATCTGGTAGGTTACGTTGAGTATCAGTACACAGAGAGAGAGATCAAGTATGACACAAGCTGACAGCCAGAACAAAGGAGCCGTGGCTCAGAGCTCAAGCCCGTCATTAGCGGAGAGGCGGATGATTAGCATCAATGAGAGTGTTGGTAAACAGAAGCCACATTGTTGACGGGAAGAGAGAAGTCAAAGGGAGCCATTACTGTGCCCCTTGGTTCTCCAGACAGAGGTGGCTGAGCATGATGCATGATTCATGACTCATCGCCATGGCTTTAACCAGCATCTGCACCATAATTGGGCATTTCAAATATTGACACTGGCTGTCAGATCATGTCACGCAGGTCGCTGTATGTTGGACCCTCAAAGGACAGTAGAGAGACGTATCCACTGATTAGGCTGGTTGCTGATTGGATGAGAGTTCGGCCTATCTCAGGAAATCTAATCAGCTCTCAGCATCTTCCTGCACACGGGCACAGCCCTTGGCAGCCCCGGCCAGATGCTTGCCAATGACAGACTTAACCTTTAACACATTTATAAAAATGTAAGTGTGTGTGTATCAGAGTGTGAGCCCTTGGTTGTTTGTCTGTGTGTGTGTGTGTGAGTGCAAGCGCATATAAATCCATGTGTTTGTGTGTGTGTCCTTAAATGCATGCAGATTTGTGTGTTAGCACGCACTTAAGTGCTTAAGTGCTTAAGTGTTTGTGTGTGTGTGTATGTGTATATATGTGCATGTGTGTGTGTAGGAATGTGTGCGTGTATGTGTATATATGTGTATGTGTGTGTATGAATGTGTGTGTGTGTGTGTCTGTGTATGTATTAGTGTGTGTGTGTGTGTGTGTGTACATGTGTGCGTGCGTGCGGTGCCTACCATCCACAGCACCAGGTTGATGGCCAGCACGGTGGGCACGCCTCCGAAGGGCAGGCCCTGCAGCACGCTGCTGCGGGAGTGGGCCTGGTAGCAGCGCTCCGCCGTGCTGTTTTCCCCCCCCAGGGACTCCAGGAAGCCCAGCACCTCCAGGTCCGCCTCCCGGCCCTCCCCCATGGAGGAGGGCGGCCGGGTCACAAACAGCTCAGAGTCCGCCATCAGTGTCTCTGGTCGGGGTGAGGTGGAGCAGCAGGCATACCTGGAGAGGAGAGCGGGTGTAGCTGTTAGCGGTTGATTGGTTACCTGAAGTGACAGGAAACATCAATCAATCATTTAGGTTTAATTATGCTATTGAGTGTTATAACGGTGTGCATTAGGTATGAGAAAAGGACGTGCCAAGATGTCCATCACAGGTTCAGTCTATCGATTTCCTCATGTGATTTATGGGTGGAGGTTATTTAACTACGCGGTGTTTCAGCCTTTGGGTAACAACCCCCCTACACACCCCTACAATCCTGAGTCTTTCGAAGAGCTTTGAGTTTATTAGATTTCTTTTAGGATGTACCGTATGTGAATATACTTTTTAGATATTCATAAGGTGTTGATGTTGATAGATCCCTCTGATATGTTATTTTATGTTTTCCTGTCCACTTTATATGAATATGGCAAGGTCTTACCTGCAGCTAAAAACACCTGGATTACTTTTTTGTTTTGGAGAAGAAATGAAGCAAATCCTTTTAATTGATCCTGGGAGCCGGCCTGTTTGTCTGATCGTACCACAACAGAACACAATATACATTATAATTCATGCTCTCTATTGCTTCAGCCTCGTAATCCTCTCTTTGTTTACTCACTGGTTATGGACGGTTGAAATAGCGGTAGACTTTGCTAGCGTGCTGCTGTCTATATGGTTCTGTGTTTGTATATCGGACCCATTAAAGCTTCTGAATGAGACTCCGGTGCCTATTATATCCGCGGCTAATGTCTGCAGTCAACTCGGTTATTGTCCTCATAGCTGCCATTTTTAGCACAAAAGGATCCTCTAGTGTCACCCAGAGTAACCCGCGCTGCGGTCACCGTAGCGACCAGCCCCGTCCATTAACCGACAAATAGGAGACAACCGCGACAGACGCACGGCAGCCCAGCAATACGCCGTGGGAGCAAATGTTATCCGGTCAATGGAACATATTGATCTGTCCCGATGTTGTCACCGTGTTCGCTTCTTCTGCTGGAAGGGAGAAGGTCGACGGAAAAGCCTGGTCTGATCTGAGGAGGACCTGGCCGTCCCACACTAACGACCCTCAGCTCTCTCACCATCCAGCAGCAGTAGTCTTCACCAGCATAACATATGATTCAGGCTTTTATCCAAAGTGACTTACAGCCATTTATACACACTGTCACGGCAGTCAACCATGCAACGAGACAGCGATTAGGGATAGGACCTTCGTGCTAAGGGACAACTCGCACCCAGCTATGAGGAGCCGGGATAGAACTAGCAACTTTCCAGTAATAATCAATCCTCTCTACCTCCTGAGCCCCTTTCTACTAGTCTATACCAGCAGGGACAATATTCAGTTTCTATTTTCTAACAACTACATTTTACTTCAACTGCTTCGCTTGTTATTTCCATGATGGCACCCATTGCACTCCTGACCATCCCTGGATGAAGCGGTCCATCTTTCTGTGTTCTGTCTCAAGGTTTTGTCATTGAAGAGCCTTTCCTTGCCCCCTGGAGGGCCAGAGTTAGGTGGGTTGACATCAAGGTGGCCTGGGTAGCCTTTGAGACTGCAACAGTGGTTAAGGGCTTTACAAAGACCATTGACCTGACTGCCTGAATCCAGGCTGCATCAATACCATCCAACAACACCGGGTGAGGCAGTCCTCCTGCTCTGCTCCATTAAGAGAGGCCCATGTCCTCACGGATAACCATACATGTCTACCCTCAGCATGGACACAGAGTTTACACTTACATGCGTTGACCTTTCGTTTAGAGACATGTGTATTCGTTCTGAGGCACTGGCGTGAAAAGCTTTTGGCTGCGTTCTCGGTCGTTATCGGATGTTGGGATTGCATTTCAATGGGAAGCTCAGTCAACACACGCTGTGCTCTGCGGTAGTCCGACAGAATTATATTACAACCCTGATTCAAAACTGTCTTCTACTGGCACGGCTATTCACAGAGACAAGTTATGGTGATCAGCAGAGGGCAAACACAAGTGGGGGAGAGAGCAGGGACAGCAGTATCATATACAAAGACTCACTGTTGAAAACAATGCTATTGTGTTTCCCCGCTTTGTGTTATTTTGAAACAAATACAAGTTTCAAAATAAAAGCCCTGACTAACTTTAAATAACATTACTACTGTTATAGCGACTGGGAGAAGAGCATGGCTTAGTCTTTGGTGGTTAATGTGTTTTTACCGTCCACAGCTTCTAATCCTCCCCGAGGAGTCTCTCCCTCTCTCTCTCTCTCTCTCTCCCTCTCTCTCTCCCCTAAGGGAGGAGCACATTGTAGTCTGTTAACATTCAAAGCACTCTGTCTCTGTAGAGTTGGGTTTCAACAGCATTGCTGGCTAGAGAGAGAGACACACACACATACACACATTAACCCACACAAATACACACACCCGTACACACACTTTGTCAAAACAGGACAACAGTCCTATGAACCTGTACGACCCAGGGACGGTAGTTATACTCCCACATGGGATAAAAAAGATAAATAACATAAAATGTAATGACAACCTTTAGTAGCTTGATGTTCTACTGTAATGATTATCGTAAGTTGAATTTGATTTATAAAAGACACCTTCGTTATGGATTAGTCAGTGAATAAAACTACAGCAAGACCTAAAGGAACCGCCTCCCTTTACCTTTGAGGCCAGGACACCTCAGAGGGGCGAAACCCTCCCATTCCATTAATGCTGAGGACACCATTTGTAGACACATGCAGTAAATAATCCTTGGCCATTGAATACCCCATCCTAAATCATGGTGACACCATATCAAAGACCCAGAAGAGCTCTCATGCATGCTCAAGGTGACATTTTGGACAATACAGGTGCCCTTGCCCTGATGAGGACCTGAATGAGATCACTCCTGAGAGAAAGGCTATATCGGGAGTGGGGCCGTGGCCCTAGCTTCAACTGAGGCGAGGGGTAAGGTAAGGTAAGGGTGCATAAACAGCCCTGAAGTGTGTGGTAAGGTAAGGGTGTATAAACACCCCTGAGGCGTGGGGTAAGGTAAGGTAAGGGTGTATAAACAGCCCTGAGGCAAGGGGAAGGTAAGGTAAGGTGTGTATAAACAGCCCTGAGCCGTGGGGTAAGGTAAGGTAAGGTGTGCATAAACAGCCCTGAGCCGTGGGGTAAGGTAAGGTAAGGTGTGTATAAACAGCCCTGAGGCAAGGGGAAGGTAAGGTAAGGTGTGTATGAACAGCTCTGAGGCGTGGGGTAAGGTAAGGTAAGGTGTGTATAAACAGCCCTGAGGCATGGGGTAAGGTAAGGTAAGGTGTGTATAAACAGCCCTGAGCCGTGGGGTAAGGTAAGGTAAGGTGTGTATAAACAGCCCTGAGACGTGGGGTAAGGTAAGGTAAGGTGTGTATAAACAGCCCTGAGGCGTGGGGTAAGGTAAGGTAAGGTGTGTATAAACAGCCCTGAGGCGTGGGGTAAGGTAAGGTAAGGTGTGTATAAAAAGCCCTGAGGCGTGGGGTAAGGTAAGGTAAGATGTGTATAAACAGCCCTGAGGCGTGGGGTAAGGTAAGGTAAGGTGTGTATAAACAGCCCTGAGGCGTGGGGTAAGGTAAGGTAAGGTGTGTATAAACAGCCCTGAGGCGTGGGGTAAGGTAAGGTAAGGTAAGGTGTGTATAAACAGCCCTGGTGCTGGTCGCTTTCTGAGTTTGTTTAATAATTATTGGCAAAAAAACAGCTGTGCTTTATATTGGGAAATACTGCTGGACTGGAACAATGGGGAGTAATTTAGCATACAGAAAGTGGTCAAGCAGTTCAGTCCACTAACAGCACACCCTTAAGATTAAAAAAGGGGTGAGCTGGGATTCAGCAGGTGACACTTGGTTCTGATTGAACACCGTTCATCACCCGACGCTCCCTAGAACAGAGACAAGGGGGCGGTTCGCTAGCGTGGTTCCACCACACTCCCAGGACCCCGTTAGAACGTTACATCATGATGATGGTCGTTCTACTCCTCTAAAGCTCTATGGTCCACGATTTAATGTTGTGCCGTTAGTGTGTGTACCATTCTGCTCAATCCTGCTTGTTGTATCGCTCACTCACTCATGCACGCACACACACACATAGTCACACTCACACACACACACACACACACACACACACACACACTTATGCACGCACACATACACAGGCACGCACACACGCACGCACACGCACCCACGCACGCAGTCACTCTCGCACACACACACACTCACCCACGCACGTACTCTCTCAAGCGGAACATTTCCAATTTTCCAGACTAATTCGTACGTTCTGCAAGTCCTCATCCGACCCCCTCCCCCTGACTCTCTAGGTCAATATTTGGTGACAACTTGAGCAGCCTGCAGCTCTCTCCAGATGAGACTAGGTCTGAGAGACAGTGGAGCAGATCAGGTTGAATGCCGGGCTCTTCGTTGATGGACGGCAGATGCTTTGGTCAGTGTAAAGGTTGGAAAGGTGACGATGGGACACACCTTGTTTTACAGAAGTTTCAGCCACAGGGGGAGAAAAAATTGCCGATGTTTTAAAAAAGGAATAAAGCTGGGTCGGGCTTGCTAATCTGCCTAATGCAACAGAAAAACTGCACTGTGTGTGTGTGTGTGTGTGTGTGTGTGTGTGTGTGTGTGTGTGCGTGTGCATGTGCGTTTGTGTGTTTGCGAGTATGGTGTGGATGCGTGAGGGAGGGAGAGAGAGAGAAAAAGAGAGGGAAGTGTGTAACCCACAACAATAATTATCAAACAGACTCATAACCCATAACAACATTGATG